>NW_017259235.1:709745-712976 GCF_001594045.1 Atta colombica | reverse complement strand
ATATATATATATACATATTTCATGTATAATTATGCAATTATTAATAGTATAATTTATGGTCTAAATTAGAATTTTTTATCAAATTTTGTTCCCTGCATACAGATTGATTTAATATAATTTCTAAAAGAGAATATTGCAATAAGGTAAAAAAATTAATTATTGTTACCATACTGAATAAATTTTATATAGTGCCACGATTGACAAAATTATTTTAAAAATAACGATTAATAAAAAGAGAGAATTTCTTTGATTTGCAAATGATAGTCTATGCAATGTTACAAACTGAAAGTTTTTTTAACAAAAGAAAATTAGACATTTGCCGTAAAGATACAAGAATGTTAAAGCTTTATCAGAATGTATTATATATAAATTACTAATAACTTATTGTATTATTGGTTGCAAATTATTATTATACATAATGTAATAATACACATATTGTGCTATATAATTGAAAAGAAAACATAAATATATATAAGGATTTTTTTTATATCATCGAATGCATTCTGTTAGTTTGATGAAAAGTCTTATCAATACGACAGCATCCATATTAATGTGTATTGAAATCATATAGAGGTAGTTATTTTATTTATTTAAAAGTAGTAATCACGTAAATACTTATTTATTCATACATTCCTTATTCATCAAACCATTAAAACTCGAAATGCGATCTGCTTATTAAATACTGTTTGTTAACATATTTCTGCAATGTTTGTTTCGTTTTATTTAACATTGTTTTTAGATTGTTGTATTGTATATAATTTTTTACGTACGTTAGATAAGTAAAATATTGTGTTTTTATAAGCTTGTCGACATTGCACAAAACGACATGTAACTAATTAGCTTACAATTAGTGTAAGGTATTTTGAGAATGAAGAAAAAACTTTTGCTCAATAGAAAAAGATGTATAACAATGCTTGAGCTAACGTACTTTAATTTATATTTAACTATATCCAGCTTTTGTATTAATTAATAGTATAGCATAGATGAGAGGTTTTTTTATATATTGACTGTACTGACTTAGCCTAATTTAATACGTCAGAATAAGAGAATAAATGATTCTCATGATGACGTTAAAGCTTCTTATATAGGCAAAACGTTGAGATATTGGTAATTAATAAAATAAGATAATTGGCACTTGAAAAATTAAAATTTAGTACAATAATAATCCTTGTGCTTTTCTTAAAATAAGAAGAGTATATGTTTGTATTTCAGATATATGCTCTATCTCGTGTGCACGCGCGTGATATAGCACAAATAAAATTTTTAAAACTATTTGTAAAAGGCTGATATCAACCATAGTAAAATTGATATTTTTTCATCAATAAAATACGTGAAAGTATGATAAATAAAATAAACAAATGAAAAGCATGCATGAACGGTTATATCTTGTAGAGTTTATGTAAATTAAATAATGATCTGTTGTATACAAGTAATGTAATATGCATATTATATATTTCTGTAAAATTTTTATTAGATACATTATCAGAAAAATCACTTTTATATAAAAACCAGATAGTTATTTTTAATAGAATGCATGTATATTTAAATTATTCACACAAATAAACATATATACCTGGGAAAGCTTATCTTATTTAATTTTACAAAGGAACGAATAATATGAGACTACAACATGAAAATATTAATTATTAGCTGTCTTCATGGCTTTCTCTAAGCATTTGGAAGCGGCTTGATGAAGTTTTTTATCCATTTTATCTGTAATATAAAATAAAAGAATTTAATTCTGTTGCAATATATTAATTATAAATAATGGAAATTGTTGATTATTTTTTATTGTTACTTACAAATTTTATGTTTTCCTTTCATAGGAAATTGTATTGGTAACATGTAAGAATTCTCACATATGAAGACATAAGGACTCTCACTTTCTCCTTCTGGATATAATTTTCTATATTCTTCTTGAGATAGAACGTCAATTACCGTTACACAACCTAACAAACAGCTCGTAGGATAATTTTCAGGGAATTTAATTTTGTCTAGAATCATCAAGATAAATGTAATAAAGGATAAAATAAGTATTTCAAGATACATATATTTATTTTTTCTAACCATTTTTTAATACGCGGCAGAATTGCTTTATGTTAGATATTTCTTCAGAAGAAGGTACTTTAGCAGCTGATGCTATCCATAATCTTCCTCTATGTGAAGAATACCAATTTCTACCCTCATGACTAGTAACATTAAGATCATGTTAATGTCATTCTGATTATATGAATTTATTTTTTAATACATTACTTACGTTTTTATTCCTGCCACTAGCAAAGATGCATAAGGCTGATGCATGCTCAAACACAGACCTTGATCAAACATTTCTAGAAATTCTTTATCTTGTACTCTGCCTTCTCTATTCCATGTGTGATTTTCAATTTGTGTGCTTGTCCTGAATATTCCCATCTCAATAAACTTAATAACAATATATAAAATAATATTAACATAATAACAATATATAAAAATATATAATATAATTATTTAGACTTAATAATAGAAATAATAGAAATAAATTTCTGTATAATTTATTATTAACTAAATTGTAAAAAATTTACAATCTTACTGTGGGACGATCAAATTCTATCGTTGGACAAATATTCGTATTTTCAAAGTTATCATATGATATTGTTTCGTCAAGCTCTTCTGATTGCAAATTAATGGATTGATCTTCATCAACTATCACTCTTCCCATAAAATCTATAGCAACTTTTCTATCTAAACGCGATGCATGCTTGCGTGCTAATTCTTCCTCTTCTTGCTTCTGTAACTTCTTACGCTCTTCATGGGATAACCAAATACTATTTGACTGATAATAGTCGGATTCATCATCAATTACTTTGGTACGACGGGCACTATAAATTATTTTTATGATTGACAATTAATGTATAGAAAATTTATGACAATTAATGTATAGAAAATTTTTAGAAGTACAAAAAATATATACCTATTCCGATCAAATTCGAGAAGTTTGTCTCTTTGTTTAAGAGAGTCTTCAAGATTCTTATATGGTTTTTGATCCATCAATTTATTATACAAATTATCACCCTGTTTAGTATTACTTCCAAGTAATACTTGTTCATCCGGAGAACAAACAAGTTCTCCACAATAGAAACATGGTCCTGAGCCTTCTTGTACACAAACTATTCTTCCACAATTAAGACAGTTGTTAATCAATGCATGTCTGTTTGCTTCGCAATCACATTTATGCCTTCCTGAAAAAAAAAA
>NW_017259235.1:707731-709645 GCF_001594045.1 Atta colombica | reverse complement strand
TATATATATACATATATACAAATTTATTATATAAATACCTTTCAAGAGAATATTTCCGTGAGACAATAAATTAACAAATTTAGTCTTTTTCTTTTCCACCTTTTCAGATTTTGGCTCTAGTTTTACAGCTTCTTGCACCTGCAAAAATAATGCACAAAATATTCAAACAGTTGTTCAATTTACTTATTATCCTCTGGAAAAACAGATTATATACTTGATTATTTTTTTTCCCCTTTGTTTTTCCTCTTTTCTTATCATTTTGTTTTTTGGGTATATTATCACCGTCATTTATCTTTTTGTATCCAGTTTGATTATTATAAGAGGCTGAAACAACGTATATAAATAAATATAATAATTTAACAATGATCTGGTGGTTTTCCAGAACATATCTATATAATATTAGTTATTACTCACCACGTCTCTTTTTCAATTCTGTTACAAATTGTCTGTGAATTGGATTTTCATTATTCAATAAGGTTGAAAAGTACTCGTCTAAGTCTCTTTCATTTTCTATCTGCAGAATAAATCTAAAAAATTGATAACAATAATTAATATTATGCAAATATAGATTTTTATTATCCACTAAACTTACTGGGTCAGATCATCTGAAACTGGAAAATCCAATAATTCCGACAACTTCTCTTGCATCCATTTCTCCATGATTATCTTAAATGATGATAAATTAATGATAATTTTGGATAATTTTCAATACAATATATAACAATCAATATATCGAAAATATATACCATACAGATATGATTCGATGTGATCTTTCAATCATCATTCGATAAAAAATATGTTTGCATTTAGATAGTGCAGTATATACCGTATCTATCAGTGGCGTTGTACCGTTATTACGTCGTGCAATACATAAATGTTTTGTTGATAATACAGAAATGTATATTATTCATTATTGATAATGCAGTGGCTTAATTATAAGTTTTGCAAAATTAACTAAAGGTGTCAGATAAACTTGGATCAATTATATGCACTTGTTCCGTGTGTGCACTTGTCTAACCTCTTTAAGGTAGACTTAAACTTGAATATATTTGATTTTTCAAATATCCAATTATTTACAGTGATGGGTAAGCAGAAACCGCACCGGCGAAAACTTCATAAAGAAAATCCCACTGGATTACAATCCGTTCAGGAGTTTGATAAGGAATCGAATGAGGAACTTGGGGAAGGAGATAGGGAAAAGATTTTGCATAACGTTTACAATGATGTGAGTAGTTTTATCGATGCAATATCAATTATATGTTATTTAATAAAATTATGTTAATGAAATTTATAAGAATTAACAAGATATATTAAAAAGGTTTGTCTCTTAATATTTTTTTCTCTATCTAGATACAGTCGTGTAATCTCGAAGAAAAATTATCTGCTCTGCAAATATTGGCCTCGATGTCTTGTGACTCTTCTATGGTGAAACATATCGCTAAAGATGGAATTGCAAAAATAATTGGTCCATTGTTATTAGATCATAATACCGCTATACAAATGAATACTGCACATACCTTAAGGGAAATTGCTGAAAATGGTAGAGAGGAAGTGTGCAATGATCTAGTCAAAGATGATATTATAACTCCTCTCGCTGTATTATTGAGACAGGTATAAAATATTTATATTGTTTCATATATATTATAATATCTAGTAGTAATAGTAATAATAGAAGAGATGAGTAGGACTATATCGGTTCCTGTATGTCTGAATCTAGTCAGAGTCATTTAAAGAGTTCCTTTAACTTCCATTAAGGTCTATGTCACATTAAGTATCTCAGGGGCTGAAGAGTGTGAATTAGAGATTAGACTTCAACCAGTTAAATAATATTAATTTTAATCCATTTCGATCTGATTGGTTGAATTCTATAATTTTCAATTCCTAATCCTCATTCTTCAATGAATAGTATGATAC
>NW_017259235.1:695701-707631 GCF_001594045.1 Atta colombica | reverse complement strand
TATATATATATATATAAGATGCGGGACTTGAACTCGTGATCTGCTAGTTATGAGTTTGTCGCTCTCGCATGGAGCCATATGACATCCCATATAATATCTCTATATATAACGTATATCTTAATACATAAAATGAATTGAAATTGATTATAACAATTTGTAACAATATATTTAAAAATTAAATAAATTTTTTATCTGTAGTACTATTCAGATTGGATACCAGAAGAAAATAGAGACAAAAAAGTGACTTTTGTTCAAGCAGTTAGTTTATTACGGATATTATGCGCAAATAATGAGAGTGCAATTAAGCGTGTTAATGACGAAGATTTGGTATCACTTTTAATAAAGTTTTTAAATATTGACGTTTATGGATCAGAGATTGTCACGATCGTTACACAATCCCTGATTTGCTTGTCTGATGAGAATGACGCCGCCATTAATAAAATTAAACAGAATGAGTTACTTTTGTCTAGTCTATTGGATTTAAAAGCAGACGATAAGATCGCTTCCAAAATATTGTTCCTGAAAACTTGTGTAGCTGATGTATTAATCAATATCAGTAATTATACTGATAACAACCAGATACATGTTTTTCGTAAAGTGTTGTCGATACTATCTGATGTACTTGCAATTGATCATGGACAAATTTTGTCTTGCTTAACGTCTATTCTACCACATGAAAGCAATGCTTCTTCGAACGACAAAAGAAAAAAGGTACAAGAAAATAAAAAGATATTGGAAATGCAAGAACAAGCTTTACAGATTTTAGCAAATTTATGTTTTGAATGTGAGGACAATGAAATCGATTCTGATACTGATGATTTTGAAACAATGGAGCTTGAGTCTGAATGTTTGGATGATGACTCTATGAATGAAGATTTGAAAATAACATCAACATTTCCAGTGGAGTTAGTTGAAGTCATAAACACTTGTAGCTTAATTGATAAAATTTGGAATAAGACTAAATTTGTGGTAGATAAAAATAACCACGAAATATTAGATCAAACTGAGGAAGGAAAAGCTACATTGAAGCAATTTTACAACATTCAATACACAGCTTATTTATGTTTAAACAATTTATTACCCAATATAGAGGTTGATGTTTTTGGAGGAGTTGATAATTTATTTAGGTAGATTATTGTCAAATTCTTTGCATAATAATAAGCATTTCTTTTCTATTATAATTTTATTGGTTTTTATTAATTTTGGATATTCTGAATCCAGAAAATGGATAGATATTTCCACAGAGTTTAAGCAGATCATCAAGAAGGATGTTGAACTTGCAGAAGCAAGTACTGCTGCCATGAGAGCTATTCTTCAACGTTTAATTCAAGAACAAGCGAATGTCGTCGAATTAAATCAGTTAACTTGTAACGATATTCAGCTAATGTTAAATGACTTACAACAATGTGTCAGTATAAATGTTCGCATCAATATGATAAGAATGCTCTGCAATTTAGTACAGATTATGTTGAATAAAAATAATTCACAAGATTCCAAGAATTACGAAGCGATAAAGGTAACTATTTTTGTGTTTCTTCGGATTTTCTATCCAAGTATATCAATTATTTATTTCCGATAGCTTGTTTCCACGTTCTTATTGGACACCTCTAAAACTGAAACTAGAGTGTGGGTTATAGCAGAATCTATAGATGCATTAATGGATATATATGCAGAAGATGAGACTGACCATTTAGCAGCAGATATCAAATTAGTCCCGAGATTGTTATCCATAATGCCACATTTCAAAAGCAAAGTACATATTATTTTACAAATGCATATTATTTCTTATTTATTATATCAAATATTTAATATATTGATTTTTTTTATATAATTATTTTACAGATGCATCAGCAGAAAAAACATTTACAAGATGGCACGGTAGTAGTATCGACTGTAAACGCAAATCTAATGAGATTTATAAAATATAAACAGAAGCGAATAGGAATTAAAAATAAACGTTGTTAAACGTCATTTTTATTCGATTTCTTCGAATTACAGAAATATGAACGAAAATATTTTTATAATAAATAATTTGCGACATATTTTTTGAAAAGCAAGAAATGTATTTTTGCTCTTATCACTTCCTATTTTCTGCGTACTTTTATAAATTTTAGATTTAAAGTAGGATTATATATTTTTATCACAAGATAGTTCTATGACAATTTATGCTTTATTTTATATTAATAAATAATGAAAGTAATAGTTAAATATTACAGTAAAATATCAGAAATGAAGTAATACATAAATGACAATACATAATTATCATTGTAATTATGTAATGTAATAGAAATGCTAGATTCTCTCTGCAGCAAATATTTTTGCAGAAAAGTATATTCGACGCGTTAGTATGAAATCATTGCACTCTAATAAAAAAACGAAAACACATAATATAGAATGTACTTACAGTCTTTGAATAATAGTTCATATAAAATACAATAGATTTTCGAAATTCCTAAACACAATCATGCTTTCAATAGAAATCACGGAAACAACAAAATTTTATTAGGAAGATATGGACTAAAAGTGTGATCTAAAGATATGGACGAAACTTAAAAATTTTAGAAGGATTTTCCTCTCTTATCATCATCTTTTAAGCTTTTACTTTCATCTTTTGATCTAGATTCAGTTGTGTCTCTTAGACTAAGCGCACTGTGTCTTCTGGGTTTCGGTATGGGATTTATTTCATCCAAGAGCTCGGATTTATGCCTGATCGGTTCGGAGATGTGTAGTTCGATCACCTTTACTGGGTCACGAGACGCTGCGATTGGTATTGGTGCATCCGTTAATCTGACCAAGTGTATATCCTTTTGCTCACGTGGTAATTTCTTAAATTCCAACTTAATTGGACCAGATGGTCCGTCTACCATATTTTCGAAAAAGTGCCGACGATTTGCTTCGATAGATAATCTAGTATTCGTTACCGAGTCATCGTAACATGTATCATCGATATCTTCTTGTTCTTTAGATGCGTTTTTATTTTCTAATGCTTTAATCTGCTTTTCAATTTTTTCAATTTCTTCTTTTACGGAAAAACTGTCGCTTCGTGATAACGTGCTAGATGAATCTTTTTTTCTCAGACAAGCTTCATCAGATTTTTGTTCAACATCCTTGATAATTTCGATTTTTTCCTGAGATGTTCTCCTATATTCTACATCTACGGAATCTTTTTCGATAGGCAATGATATTTCGTCAGCAATGATATTTGTGTCCTCCTTATTTGATTTCTCAGTTATTCTCGTTTCAGATTCAGTTTTCTCTGATCTTTCATTAGAATTAGACATTATTTTTTCCTTTGAAGAATCCTCCCTTTCTTTCTTCTCATATTCGTAGTCTTTAGAAATATCACATGTTTCATTTTTCCTATCATTATTATTCAAAGTGTCGTCAGTCATGTTCTCCGTAATTTTCGAATGTAATTCGGTTTGCTTTTCTTTTTTTCGCGGCGATGTATCGCTCAATTCTTCATAATTTTTCATTTCATCGTTATTTTTTGTGATCCTGGTAATATCTATCGGCTCGGTTATTCGGAGTTCAAGTTTACTCGTTTCTGATATGAATTCTGTTTTATTGGCTTCCGCTGCAGATTGATAACCTTCCTGCGAAAACATAATTATTACATAAATATTGTATTTATTACGATAATTTATTAAATATCATCCACATAATTATACCAGAGGGGTATCCAAATGTTCCTTCTGTTTTGGCGGTTGCGGTGCTCTCCGTTTTTTGCGACCGTACGCACTTGTCGTACTGGTAACGGATATACAGCTGTTGATGGATAAATTCGATTTTCTCACAGCGTCCTGATTGAATCTCTTAAAAACATAATCCTCGGGCATATTTTCATTCTCATCTCTCAAGCTAATGTTAGCGGATCGATTGATCGAATCTTCCTCAGCATCCAATGTGGTTCCATTCAATCTTTGTGATGATCTATTGCCGAATCTTCGCCTGGAAAAAAAATTGCGAACATTGTAAAAGCAAAATTTTTTTATCTCGAGTAAAAATAGATATTTGTTTTTGTATTTAACGTTTTATAACAAGGAATTATTTTATATATTATCGAAAAGGATTATTTTATCGTTTAATATTTAAACTGCAACTAAAGTTTCGAACTATTGCAACTATCAGAATATCTATAAAAAATAAAAAAAATATATATATATATAGAGGAGCTTACATTGGCGGAATTGGGATTTCTTCCGATTTATCATGAAAATTAACACTACCATTTTGTTTGGATTGCTTATTTTCGAAATCCAAAGGTGGTATCTTGTCCGTCGGTCTTGGGCTCACCTGTCCAAATCTGGAAAAAAAATATTGAAAATTTAATTTTGTTCATAAAAGAAATATTTCTTCGGACATCTTTTAAATTTAGATATCATAAAATTATTCCATTATTCTATTCTAAAATCATGGATCAACAGAGATTCAAATATAGCTACAGTCTTTAATCGTGCAAAGTTTACCTTCTGGCTGGTGGTTTCGGAGTGAGATCGACGCTCATGATAGAAGTTGTAGTATTTTGAGGATTCACATCGTAAATCCTAGCAGGATCCCCGTTTACTGTTAAATTCGAACTATATCTCGAGGTATTATCGTCGAAAGTGTATTTCCTTCTTCTTGTCAAAGTTCCTAAGGCTTCATCAAATTCCTGTTGATCTTTAGACAATCGCGAAGATATTGTCGGTTTGCTGTCGTAAGGCTCTCTTTTGTACGTAGTCGAAACTACAATATGTGGTAAGTTGCATTTTATTTTACAAGTTTATTATTAATTATAATTATATTAAACTAAATATATGAATAGGAATATATAATTGTGAAATAAATCAAATCCCTTAAAAATGTACATTTAAAACAGTTTGGAAAATAAATTCCGCATTTATTATTAAAATCATACACTTTCTAACGCATTAATTAATTTAAATATTTTTATCTTGTAATTTAAATGAGCGTTTTGTAAGTTTAACTCAAATAGACAAACCTGTTGTAATCGTCGATCTCTTTTCCGATTCTGAAGTTTCTTTTCGTTTTCCGAACAAACCATTCCTAAACATAAGAATCGATATTGAATTGATTGTCATATTAACTATATTATTACTTTATTAAATTATAACAGAAAAAAAGAAAAATGGATGATATTTAAATTACCTACATTAAGATTACGTTACATGCTAAAATTATAATTACTTAATAAAATTAAAATAATATATTATTTATTTAGAAACGCTCTGATTTTAAAGTAAGCGACAATAATAATCACGTTGTGCGTTTTGCGTCTTAACGGATCTATGCAGCATTTACGCACACGCGAAGATGATGAGATTGCGCGGTTTATCATTTGACATACTTGAGACATATGTTAGAAAATTTAACGTCACCAACTGTAAATTTTGTTCTGTAAATTTTCGTCGATTGTGTCGATTAAGGATCCAAGTCGGAATTGAATTACGACATTACTTTGCAAATTTAAAAATAATCATGAAAATGTTCAAGGAATGTTGTGTATATCCAGTGATACTTGTTTCACAAACATATTCTTTTTATATCTATTCGATTTGAATGTCGAGCGAATGCCTTTAGCATTAGAAAAATTCATATAAACATTATAAATTTATCGCGCAAAAACTAAAAAAAAAGAGGCAAATCTCTTAAAACGCCACGTATGTGATGAATGACAATGCCTTCCTATGCACATATGCAGTTAAAAACATTGATTATGTTCATGACGTTCATTCCACTTAATATCTCTAATCACTTCCACTTTGTCGACGATCACGGCAGATAATTTGAAGCACACTTATATTCGTTATTGTACGTACTTGCAATGCGTGTTAATTCAACTTTCGATTCAATAACGCAGATGTTCGCAGCGCAAATTCTTTGGTTTCTTCGCGCAGCTCTGATTAGTTTGATTATTCTGATTGCTAATCAGACTGGAACTTAATTTAATTTTGACGAAAGTATTTTTTTAATCACGTAAATAATGCGAAAGTGCGAGAAATGATTTGCTGAAAAAATGTACCATAACTCTTTTATTGTAGTACTGTGTATTATATTTCATAATATATCGAGACGCTGTTATTCATTCATAATATTAAATATATAAAAATTATAAATAAAAATTTCACGCTATCACTGTATATATTTTATTAACGCTTCACAAAGAAATTGTATGACTAAGAATATTATTTTATTTGAAAATATATTCACCAAGTCGATTTGATCGAGAAGCTGTTTGATCTTTTCTTTCGGCTTTTGCCGAACGTCCAGAATTTGTGCTTGGAATCTTTTGATGATTTACCCTCGTGATGCACTTGTGACTGAGAATTTGTCGTGTCATCGTTGAACGGATTCAGATGTTCCGGATAATCATAGATCGATACGCTAGGTCGTCTGGGCCTCGACGACGACGACGACATGGTTCATTCGTCAAATTTCGATCGTCAAGAAAGGTATTAAGCGAAATATCTTGGAAAGTTTCACATACAGGTCATCGATTTCTTGTCATAGCTACTGCCGCAATTCTGCAAGCTAATTTCATGAAAATAATCTATATTAAGAATTTGAATATTAAAAATCTTCATATACTTAATATATTAAGTATATGGCGTGCGAAAAAAATTTAAGAGACAAATTGTGTATAATTATAAAAATATTTAAAACAAAACATGCAGTAAAATTATAATTAAAATCAATTAAATAAATGTAATTAAGATAATATAATATTTCCCTGCTCAAATCATGCGAGAACGATGAAGTTTGTCAAAACATTCGCGATTAATTACTACATTGATGAATTATCGTCATCAGTTTGATGAGTGCTAAGCGATGGATGAGAGGAAAGCGATTTGGAGCGATATAATTGCTGGATATGCGTGCGTGTATTCATCGTTATGACAATTGCTCGGTTCAAATCGAGTGACCCGACCTATTAAATAATAGAACCGATAAATGGTCGATCAGTACCGCTGAGTGACAATGGATTAATTTGTTAACCCAATGACAATAAAAAGCTATAAACACTCTCGCGTCACGTTAACCCGGTTAACAAGACATCTTCTAACGTCTGCTGGATTACAATGTGTCATATCTTCTAACGTCTGCTGGATTACAATACGTAACTATATGCATGTCGTTTGCATAATGTTGCTGTGTGCAAAGTGCGTCTCTCGTTTTTTCGATTGCATATAGCGCGATAGATTAATTTAATTTTTTCCCTACCGTCTTCAATCAAAAATACAACTTTTCTTCTTATTTTAATATACAGACACATACACGATTATAATATTTGAAAATTATGTATCATATTTCAATTCGTCAAGATTTTATGAATAATTTGCTTGAGTATTTGAAGACTTTTTAAATAAAAAGATTGATGTTTCGAAAATCTTGATGTTCTTCTTGGTAGGCTTTGTGACGCGAGGAACGCCGCGAATATGTACATACATCGGACTAAAATGCATCGCGTGAATCGGCACATACAAATAGTGTCTAACAAATGCAATTAGCTCAATTAGTTCACCGCGCTCGCGCTCCGTTTTGTTCAATTCGTGCACTGCATCGCGATTTGAAATTGTTCGATTGTGTATAAATTTCGAATACGATTCGTATATATTCTATTCTATTTTGCGACGAATGATGAGCAACGTACGACAAAATGCAAAACATGCTTGAAGGTTTTATGCTAATACTTGTCACACACTGATCACATTCACAAATGCAAAAGTCTTCGTATTATTATTAACAATATAAAGATGCAGTAATACAGTAAGTAAAAAAATATATTTTGCAAGATAAAGAAAAACGAAATATTAATCAATCGAACGTATTCTTTTTTTCAATTAAATTAATTATAGTGCCACATCTTTTTCTGCGCAAAAAGCTTAATATTGACGAACGATAAATCGCGTTGTAGAGAGTACTCTATTAAATTATACTTGTTTAAATAAATACGAATCTTGTGATTGTTTTGGAATATATTAATCTAAGTGAACTTTTTATTATAAGATTTGTAATTATTCAATAGTGATTAGAATCGTCTCGTATGATCGTCTGGCGCGAGTCAGTTATACAAGGTGTCCCAGACCTTTCACCTTTGAATTCTCTTTAACTTAATTTGGAATTTGGAATTGACGTTTCCTTAGCAACAATATCAAGGAAGGTCATCATACATGAAATAATCATAAAATTGTGCATAAAATTAAATATCTCGAGATATTTATAAAATTAATTTTATAAAATTAAATATCTCGAGATATTACGATCTTCTTTAATATTATTAATTAATATTGATTTGATTATTAATTAATATTAATTTGATATTAATTAATCTGCACATTTTGCGAATCTGTCTGTAAATAGAAACTATTTTAATTTAATAGAAAATATAATTTCCATTATTTACATTTATTTCCATTAATTTAAAAATCATTAATTAATTTTTCAATCCTAAATTATGATAAAATCAACTTGAAAGTTGTCAGAAGATGGAATAAAGAGACGGGGATACCTTTATACATTTGTAGGAAGATTATTATTATGAACGTCGCAATCGATTAATCGCCGATTATGATGTAACTATATAATGCACAAGTTTCACAATTCATCATAGCACGTGAGCGTTGAAAAAAGATCTCCTTGTATATCGAGTTAACACACGTCGTTTTCCCGTTGCTTATGTACTGGCCGTTCTACAATGCAACATATAGTACATATCTGTGAGAAACGACTAGAGCATGTCGCTAACATAATAAGAAGGTACTAAAGAGTTGGAAGCTAATTCCTTTTGCAAAAAAAAAATAAGTATGCGACATTTTATTTGCCAAATACGTTTATTTCCGATAAATTGTATTCCGATTGTAATTTATCTGTACAGTATATTTCAGGACGCAACAAGTAAAATTATTTCAAAGATCTACCACTCAGCAAATTTGATTGTGCAAAGAGGAGATTTAATCTAATCTCTCACTGTTGACAAGAAGTATTTCGCTAATACAAGCAAATGCTCTCTCGCACGTGATTTAATCAGAGCATACGATGACGAGGAATCGATCGCTGATTTCGATAAAACTGCGAAAAGAAAGTATCTACCTGTCGGACACCATCTCGAAACTGAATAGCTAAAATAAATAGATAACAAAATGCTGGTATCCGCTGTATATTGGCAAACGCAAGATAATTTTTTATGCACTGATAAGTTTATATTAAGTTTATATTAAGTTAGCAGCAAATTGTTATTTAGATTGTAATAACGAAATGGAATTGATGATTACGATCGACGTTCCGTTTAATTACCAGCTGTGTATAATTGATACGCGATGTCTAAGTTAAATTTGGCCGATGACTCATCGTGCAACTGAACTCGCATGGACGACAATGCAACTTATCTCTTTTTCATTGGTTCACTAGAATCATCGTGTTGGGATTAAAAGACACGTATAGAGACTTGGTGATAAATAAATATTCCGTAATGAATTTATCTCTTTGTTTAGCTCTTAGATGTTTTACTCAACCTTTTTCTGAATTTTTTCGACAATTTTTTTCTTGGAAGTTAGCTTTAATATATAATTCTTATAATATATATATAAAATGTGAAATATATATGTATAATATAAAAAATATGTATATCTAATATATTCGAAAAATGAAATAATATTACAATATCGTCAATATACAATATTCTTGCTCGCAAGAATAAATTGAGAAAAGAATTTTATTTCTATGTATGGAAAAGAGATGCAAGACGATTAAATTTGACATGAATGAACATGAGTGTGCAATATGCACCATACAGTCATCGGTGCAAGGTCCAAACGGCTAAGGAAAGTTCGAAAGGATTAAGAAAACTTGGAAAGTTTTATTAAAAGTGAGAAAAAAGTGATAATCATGTCTTGAGTGAAAACGCAGCGATTTTCTGGCTCCGATTCAGAAGTGCGGCCGTTCTATTTCACTAAAGATATTTTTAGATCTTGGGAAATTTAACGGGGAATTATGTCATGAACCCCACGATCGCTCTTTTCTCAAGAACATTACAGTTATCATACGTGTTTCCCGAATGACGTGTTTTTCTTTTGTTACAATAGATAAACTAATTACAGTCTTAGAAAAGTTACGTTCTGTATCTCTATTTATTACAACTCGCGAAACGGATTTGAAAAGTTGATGATAAAAGTAAAGGCACAATCGGAATACTTTCTCGAAGAAAAATCGATTTACCTATAGTTTCCATGAAACTGCTGTACTGCGAAATCATATTTCTTGTATTGTTTATATCTAAAGACGTGCATTGATAATGTTATCTCTAAACGTCAATAAGATACTCAACGATTTTATTTATTTTTCTCTAAAGTTTTCTATCTATAAGTTGTATAATAAAATCGAAATAAATGTAATACAGATAGAGAAGCAGCTATTAATATTTCTTCATCGCTGATGCTATAAGACATGAATATGCATTTCGTGCTAAGCTATCATTAAGACTAGCTACATCGATTGGTTTTGCCACAGGTTTCTAAAAAGTCGTAAAATTTGTTATCACATCGTTGCAATTTTTAATCAAAGTTAGCGTATAACTATCGATTCTTAAACTCCAGAGAGAAGCTTCAATAACGCGCGAGCCGTCCGAAAATAGAATCTCATTGTAACTTATAATCTCGATACAGGTCGTCGGAATCGGGAAAGTATTCGGAAATATCGCTCTTGATGGATTCCATCGCGTGAGTAGATATACATAGAATATAAGTCATTAATAATTTTATTACGAACAAGATAGGTCAAGGATTCGCATTATTTCATGGAGAACCAAAAGAAATAAAACTAACGAAACGCGTGTAATTCGCTTAAAAATTTGTGGAGTTTGTCGTTATTATCTCATTGGCAATTTTTAGGTATGACGATAACATAGTGACTTGCAACGATTATTATACGTTGTCGCATTTCTATCGTCAAGTCGCGCGAATCACTTTACCACGTTATCGCAAACGTGAATTTATGCTAATATTAAGCCACAGGCGTGAATATATATATATATTCGATTTTCGTGTCTCCAATAAGGCAACTCCAAATATCATCGGTATTTTATCCATTCTAAAAGCTCATTAGAATTTATTATACTTGGACCTGTATAAATGCGCCCAACATTTCGCAGGGCTGCAACTATCTGTAAAACGATTCATATCGTGTCAAAAAGCGCGCGGCGTCAAAAGCAAAACGAAATAGAAATTTACATTTCGATATACGCGCTACTTGCGCGTTACCTATAATAAAAGATTCGATCTGTCCAAGTCATCGTACTTACATAAGTATGCGTGTACGCTGATCGTACGAGTGCTCGAATTCTTGCAAGACGCGATTTAACAAAGCATGAAAGCACTTTCACGTAACTCCTCAATCACGATTGAGTGAAAGACACACGGGGACGTAAATCAAAGTTCAACAACGTGCGAAACTGTGAATGGACGAATAATACAAATTCCCTCCTATTAGTACGAGCCACGCCGGCCAACTGCGGTGAGTGAGTTTAGTGAGTGCGGCTTGTACTGTACGGCTATCTGCGACTGATGTGGGCAACACATCGCGATGACATTCGGGAATCTTCGATCATTTTCGCATACACATGAATTTCGCGCCGCGCTCAATGCTGAGATCAGATTGGTCGATCGTATACTCAGCGCGAAAAATTTGAATCATAAATTTTAAGCACCAACTATCTTTAGATTCTTATTCCTACGAGAGTTATTATTAAGATTAAACGTTTACGTTAATTTTTTGTCAACTAGCGTTTTGTCATGCTATCTTTATGTAATCTTTTTATCAATAAATAAATGTAATATATAATAAATAAATTTTTTTTAAATTGTCAATCAGTAAAAAAAAGCAAATTTTTTACAGCAAATTATGAAAACATTAGTATTACATAAGTGAAAGTA
>NW_017259235.1:691318-695601 GCF_001594045.1 Atta colombica | reverse complement strand
GGGGGGGGGGGGGGGAAATATTTGGCCAATAAAGAATGAATGAGTATAATTAAAAAATTGGAAATGTGAAAATTTCTATCAAATATTCGCTTAATAAATCGCAATGTTACCGATGCTGACTAATGCTGACTGAATGCAAGCTCGTACATTTGCTAGGCGCAGGATGCATGTTTATCGCACAGGTAGGCGTTAGTGGAACTGGCTTGGAAAGTTGCATAAGAAAAGACAGCTTCTGAGTAAAAATGCACACAATTTTATATTGAGAAACTTCAAAGCATTTGCAAATTAAATCTAATAATTTTTCGTCCGATAAAATACTATCTAAATTTATTTGAGGGATACGGCCACAATAGCGGATCTAAAAACAACAATAAATTCAACGATTTTTTTTAGTATAAAAAAATAATTTAATATAAAATCAAATTAAAGTACTGGTTAGTGCATATATTAAAGTCCATAAAAAATTTTTTTTGTATTTTTTGCATCCAAAATGACGGCGCTACCGATGATAGAAGCTAGTATGTACACTGAGAAAAAAATATAGTTAATTTTAATGAATGTTTAGTTCAATACTGTCAACTAAACATTTACTTACAGTAAGTAAATATTTGTCCAATAAAAAAAATGATTGTTAAATTAAATTAACATTTCTTGTATCGAATAAATATCTCTTTATATTTAATAAATATTTAGTTGGCAATATTCAACTAAAGTCAAGTAAATATAGCGTTGAATAAAAAATTTACGATAACGTGAATATATGTTGTCGCAAAGCTCTTTTATCTATGATGTAAATACAGAAACGTGGAATTGCAGAAGTTAGAGTTTAATCTTTTTTCTTGATATTCTCTTCATGTCACGGTTATCGCAAAATAAGGCAGTGATTTCAATAAAAGCGATATCTGCATACCGAATGTATTTCGATCGATGACAACGTCGTGAGTGACACGAAGCGCTATAAGTAACATATGATATGTTTTTCTACAGATAGGAACGCATCACTGAATAATACTTTGTAAATTTGTAATTAACAGCACGTATTTGAAAGAAACTTCAAATTTCAATTACTTTATTTTAACTTCATGATGTTTAATTCATTTCACAATTGCAAGAAACCTATTGTCAGATGCAAACGATTTATCCCATACTATATCGCGATTCAATTCTGTATTCTGTACTGATTACATCGTCAAACTGATAAGATAGTACTTATCGTGCAACTTTATTTAGTTCGTTCTTAATATTCGCGATAGACGTCTAAACTTTTTATAATTAATAGAATCTGAGGGGAAAAAATGTGAGGGAAACAAATTTTTTTACTAGTGCAATATTAGTGAATTTCGAAGAAATTCACAAAATAAATTCACAAAATAAAATATCGTTGCGTATCAGCGCCTTGAGATAGATCTTGTGTGAATCTTTTGAAATCATTAGACTTCTCTCTCTCCCTCTCTTTATTATTCTATAATTCAAGCATTGTGTACAAGCATAATGGAGCTGGCTTTCAAGAGCAATGAAACTCGCTATTGAAAATAATTATGAGATGATCTCGATGATACAAAAAGTTTACGGCAAAGGATCTTTTATCTTTCATCAGATTTCACCTTTGATGATTGATCTACTAGGATGGAATTGTTAATAAATAAAGAGAAGAAAATTATATTACATTCTTTATAAATTATTACACTAATTTTTATTACAATAAAGTATTTTAAATTCCTACACAAAGCTAATATTAATCAATAAAATAAGTTTTCATTCAATATGTTAAGAATATTTTATAAATCATATAATTTTTCTTTT
This sequence comes from Atta colombica, assembly GCF_001594045.1. NCBI lineage: Eukaryota > Metazoa > Arthropoda > Insecta > Hymenoptera > Formicidae > Atta > Atta colombica. The sequence continues at coordinate 693,798 of NW_017259235.1, read as the reverse complement.
GTTATCGAGAAATAATTGATAGAAATACGATTTCTTTATCACGTGCGTATAATTTTCTCAGTCGAATTACGAAGTGATACTTTAATAAAGCACTCTGGATGACCTATTTTCCCTGATTCAAGTATGCGATAGAACAAACGAATAATAACATTAGAAATATGAATAATAAAATTAGAAATGAATCGTAGTACGCGATTAAAGATATTTGCGCGAAGCTTTATAAAAAGTGCGACAATGAAATTGTTAACTCTAAAAGTGATTTGTTTAAATAAAGAATGTTTGTCTAATATTTGCTAAATCGTTAAAAAAGCAGGCTATTACGTAAAATGCACAAACTTGAAAAGTGCATACATAAATTATAAAGACCGTATAGAAAAACGCTGTATTAAAAACGCGTAGCATTAATTCTTATATAACAATGGTCAGAAATTGAGATCCTTCTCTCGATGCGCGAATACATGACTCCGTCGACATATATATAGATATACATATATATATATATATATATACATATGGTAAATGGCTCGGTAACTATGCAAATTTAAGTGCAGGAAGATCCGTTTGTTAAACGCGATGAAGGCCTCGCTGTGTTAACCCACCCGATTTTTTTCGATTTTAGTGTCGCATATAAGAGCATAAGAAAATCAATCGAACATCTGCATGATTGCGCAAAACTTCATTCTTTCGATGACTTGTAGTTAGTAAAAATGAAATTAAAATGTCCAATTTATTTTTTAAGTTTATTTTTTACGTTTTTCATTTCAACTTTTCACCATAATCATTTTACAATTAGTCACATATGAATATGTAAGGAAACAAATATAACAAATATAACGCATAATAGCTGTAGCATATATCGAAACAGCTAACCAAACTTAGATCTAAATGCATCTATAAATCGGAAAACGTTTTTGTAAGAATATTTAAATTATTATAAAATCTGAAATAAATGTGCAATATAATGATAATGATATATAAAAAAGCAATTTTTTTCTATAATTTCACAAACTGTAATTTTTTTATGTGATATAAAAAAATAATATTGTCATATTGTTTTTCAATATTTGAATCAAAATTTGATTGGTTGCTTATTGCGCATTCACAGGAGTATTTAGAACCGATTTAGAACATGATCATGCGATCATGATTAGACAGATGCATTACGAAATAGTACGAGAACTTAAATCCGAAATCTTTAAAATAAAAACTTTTTTTACTTGAGAATTTATTGTGGGAGAAGTTAAAATATTAAAAATGCAAAAAATTAACGGTAATATGTTTTTGGAGAAACAACAAGAAGACATGATACTTAAGCAGGAAGATCAGGTGAAAGAAAAATCGGTAGAAGATAACATACAAGTAACTAAGAACGTAGAAGAGACTAAAAAAGACAAAGAAATAGATGAAAAAATCGCGATATTTTTGCATGAAAAAGATTTGAATGAAAATCTTATTGAGAAATTGATTGATACTGGTCTTACGGATGAATATATCAGGTTAGCTGGAATCGATATTTTAGATTTAGACATTCTTCATATTCAGAATTGAAATTTCAAGTCATCAAAATGTTGTAAAATAAATTTTATTGTCGTACATTGTATTAATAAAATATATAAAATATTGAAAAGAATATATAAAATACTAAATATGATAAGTATATTAAAAAGAAATTAATGGCAAATTTTTCTATTTTCTTTTCCTAATTCTTTTTTAGACTTTTAAAAACTCTGAATTTAAGTGAGGACGACATCGACAATTTGCAAGATCTATGGCAAGCAAAAATTAAAGTCAATAAAAGCAAAGATTCTATTAGTAATTCTATTAGTAATTCTACATCTGACAATTTATCATCTGATAGTCTGCACGAACAATTGTCATCGAACAGCATCTATTTAAAAAGAGTCTTCAGCAAACCTTTGATCCAAGCTCTTTGTGAAATTATAACAAAGAAACCGGCCGATCCGGTGGAGTATCTAGGCCATTGGCTACTTCATTATAAAGTCAGTTAATTTTGAAATACAAAATTCTTTTGTTACAATATTAAATACTCGCAAAAAAGATACAAAACATGGAATTTATTCATAAGTTGATACGAATATTTTAATGGAGTATATTAAGAATATTTAATACAGTGTAAGTTATAGATAAGAATATTTTCATAGAATTTTTTTTTATACAACAGTCACACAATATTATGTATTTTAGATTTGTGAGGAACGAGCTATACAGCAAAAGAATGCGAGCTTTCAATCGATAGGGAAAAATTGAAACTGAAAGTATGCTGAACAATATATCTCATGAATTTTATCGTTAAATTATATTTAATTTTTATTTTGACAAATATAAAAAAATTTGTTTGTTTTGCAATAACAATAATATGAAGACAAAAATGCTGTTTTTAATAAACAAAAAGATGAAGAAGAAATGGCGAAAATTGGAATTATTTCAATTATGACAAATTATGAATCATTTGTTACATA
>NW_017259235.1:688263-691218 GCF_001594045.1 Atta colombica | reverse complement strand
TATAACAAAATATGTAATTAAAAAAAAATAGAATTTATATATATGTGTGTATGCGTTTTTTATTTTTTGTTCAATAAAAATTGAAAAAAGAGAATTTCTAAATTCACACCCCACACACACACACACACACACACACACACACACACACACACACACACACACACGTTAAATTATTGAATTAATAGATAAATTTACTTACCGAAGTTTCGTCTGCTTCTTCATCATGTCAGAAACATGTAAAATGATTGAAGAACGCAATTATTGTTAACGCACGATTATCTCATTGCAATATGACAAAATTCTAATTTATTATACGTACCTTTTATTACATACATATGTATGTAGATATACACATGCACTAATCTTACGATAAATAATTAAATTTTAATAGACACAAAATGAATTCGAATTCATTATATTTGAAAAATATTCAGCAAAGAGCGCAAAGAATGTTATTATGATACTAAATGTTCTTTAATAATGTTGCGCTATCTAACGGAAATTTTTAGTATCACTAAATTGTGTGAATGTAACTATGTATAATAGGGAATTTTTTTCCCTATTATAAATACGTATGTATACAATTTATATTTACCAACCTGTTTTCACATTCACTGGTCGTGTCTCTCAAAAAAATTATTTATCAGATTTTAATAATTGTTTATTATATACATGTTTGACATCTCAAGTTAATCGTTTTGATATCGAATCATATAAATGTCTCATGTATATACTGTAACTGAAAATTCCTAATTTCAAACACGAAGGCATATACGATATGTTAAATATAACGAAAGGTTATTAATCTTCGAACAGCAAGTTTGACATTACAATGTTGACGTTCAGTTTAATGTGACATCATAATCGTATGACTAAGTGGGATATATATATATATATATATTCTTTTGTATTTTCTTATACGCACAAGTGAAGTATTGGGTGAATGATATTCCGAAAATTTACTCTAATTTGTTGCGTAAGTGTGTTTTATGTTCAGTAGTAGTTGAGCGTAAATTTTACTCCAAATGTCTACACAACGCCTTTTCCTCTTTGTCATATACAATTAACTGTTATGTTGTTACTAGTGAGAGCAAAATATAAAGTTTTTATTTACCCCAAAAACAATCTGTTATGTAGTTTTAAATTATAACTTATATTTTTTATCCAGTGATTTAAGATGATCGCATCAGAAGTTGGTTCGACAAACACAGAACCTGTCCATATCAGGATTACGAGTGAAAAAGCTCCTTTGATCAATGGCAGAAATATGCTTCAACGACTAAGCAATATTTTTAAGATCGGAAGGACGTCACATTCCGATGGAGATGGCTATGTCGAGTTTGGTACTCTTGGTATGGACAACACTCGTACATTGGGAACTTTTGCTGGTGTATTCAGCCCAGTTACACTGTCTATGTTCAGTGCCTTAGTTTTTATACGAATGGGTAAGCTGTTATTTATAAAAGTTTCATATCTAGAATATAAGTATCTGTTAATTATACTAATTAATGATTTTTACAGGATATATTGTGGGTAATGCAGGTTTGTTTGTAACATTAATTCAGTTCATCATAGCATATGGTATTTTATTATTCACAGTCGCATCTGTCTGTGCTATATCGACTAATGGCGCTGTAGAAGGTGGTGGCGCTTACTGTATCCTTTTTTTTTCTATTCTGAGCAATAATATCAGCTGCATATTATTTTCATTAAATAAACTCTATTCCTTCTACAGTTATCTATCTTTATTTATCCGACAGAGATAGATGAACTATGCCAGTTCACCATTTCAAGATAGCTTATCAGCAGATTCGTTTACTTTGCTTACATATTTGATATAATTATTATATAAGTTATGATAGTAGAGAAATTTATTTTTCTGTACATTATAAAATACTTTTAATTATAACAATGAAAGCATTAAGTTTAATAAAAAAATCAAAAATATTTTCCTATTAATTTACATGCAGTCATGATTAGTCGTACATTAGGACCTGAATTTGGCGGCTCTATTGGCACTCTCTTTTTCTTGGCCAATATAGTATCCAGTGCGCTTTGCATTTCTGGATGTGCTGAGGGTTTGGTTGAAAACTTTGGTCCATCTGGTTATTTAAGCGGCAAAATTGGGCTCATCCCAGATGGTCGATGGTGGCGATTTTTATATTGTTCTATACTAAATACTGCCAATCTTGTAGTTTGTCTTATTGGAGCTGCAATGTTTGCAAAAACCAGTGTTGCAATTTTGGCAGTTGTCTGTATCTGTCTGGCTAGTGTTTTTATTAGTTTTTTGACTCAGGGTGCAATAGAGGTAAATAATTTTATGAGCTGAATATACAAAATATTTTGTTTATATATTTAACATTTTATTTGACTGAATTTTTGATCAATAAATATTTATCGTACTTTTAGATACCAATACCAGATGCAAATACATTGGTACAAAATGTAACAGAACATGTAAATGGAAGTTACACGGGTCTTTTGTCTTCTACACTTTCAAACAATCTCTATTCGAATTATAGTGCTGATTACTCGAGCGGAGGAACAATGACGGATTTTGCAAGTGTCTTTGGTGTATTGTTTAGTGGTGTAACTGGGATAATGGCTGGAGCAAATATGAGTGGTAAATAAAACTTTTATTTTTATTTTTACATTTCATGTAATGTATTAATCTGACAATTAATAGGAGAGCTGAAAAATCCCGGTCGGAACATTCCACGTGGGACATTATCTGCAGTATTATTTACGTTTATTTGTTATATTTTACTATCTATACTGACGGCTGCTACTACTAGCCGTTTTTTACTGCAAAATAACTTTATGTACATGATGCCAATCAATATGTGGCCACCATTTGTCGCCGTTGGCATTCTCACTGCAACATTTAGCGCTGGTTTAAGCAATTTGATAGGTTCTAGCAGAGTATTGGAAGCATTGGCCAAAGACAATGTATTC
>NW_017259235.1:674512-688163 GCF_001594045.1 Atta colombica | reverse complement strand
TCTCTATTCCTTTTCTAGGTTCGGGATTAAATTTTGTCATACAAGGTACATGGCGCGGCAATCCAATAACAGCGGTATTAACTTCATGGATTTTGGTTCAAACAATCTTGCTTATTGGCTCGTTGAATACTATTGCTCAAATTAACTCGGTACTATTTCTTTTAAGTTATCTGGCTACCAATCTTGCGTGTCTTGGATTGGAACTTGCTAGTGCACCAAACTTCAGGTATTCAAACATTCATTTAATTATAATATTCTTGAGGCTTCCATGAGTGCTTTCTATATAAAGATTTCGCGGGTTTCCTCCGTGTTCAGATCCATTCTTGGAATGCCAACGTTTCGTGAATCTTGCAGTCCACTTCGTCAGGATGAGGAGCAATTTGATACTCGGATACAGTATCAGACTGCTCCTCGCCCATGAAGGACTGTAAGGTTCACGAAACATTGGCCATCCCAAGAATGAATCTGGACACAGAGGAAACCTGCGAAACGCGTTTTCATTTAATTATTTTAATTACGATATTACGATTTTATATATATATATATATGTATATATATGTGTATAATAATATTACATGTCCTTTATAAGTAAATCTAAATCCTCCTTTCAGGCCAACATTTAATTACTTTACATGGCACACAGCGACTATAGGTCTTCTTGGAACACTGATAATGATGTTCATAATTAATAGTATTTATGCTTCCAGTAGCATAATTTTATGCTTAATATTGATCATTGTGCTACATTTATTCTCACCGAGTAAAAACGCACCATGGGGCAGTATATCTCAAGCATTGATATTCCATCAAGTCAGAAAATACTTGTTAATGTTGGATTCGCGTAAAGATCATGTTAAATTTTGGCGTCCGCAAATGTTACTGATGGTTGCGTGTCCGCGTTCCGCTTGTCCTCTTATCGATTTTGTGAATGATTTGAAGAAAGGAGGACTTTATGTTATTGGACACGTAAAAGTTGGTAAATTTAATGGTCAAAATAACGATCCTACGATCGAGGAATATCCGCACTGGTTAAGTTTAGTTGATCATATGAGAGTTAAAGCTTTCATTGAATTGACTGTGACAAAAACGGTGCGCGAAGGCATGCAACATTTAATAAGATTGTCCGGCATGGGTGCAATGAAACCAAATACGATCGTTCTCGGGTTTTATGACGAAGAAACGCCGAAGAACTTCTTCTTGGATTCTCAATACGCGACGACAATGTTTGAAAACAGTACAACGCTTCCGAATAACACTGTATTCCCTCTGAGGCAAGCAACAGGTGAAAAGAATCTAGATCCGGTTCAATATGTTGGTATGTGCTCGGATGTTTTAAGAATGAAGAAGAATTTATGCCTATGTAGAAACTTTCATCTGTTAAATAAAGCACAGTTGACAAAGTGAGTAGAAATATGTTGTCACGAAAATATTTGTAATATCTATTATTATTACAATAATATGTATTTATTTATTTGCTTTTAGAAACTCGAATTTGAAATATATTGACGTATGGCCGGTCAACTTTTTCCAACCAACCGATCAAGATCCATTCGATACAACATCATTATTCATGCTTCAACTCGCATGTATCATCAATATGGTACCCAGTTGGAAAAATCTACATCTCAGAGTGTTCCATTGCGAAACTGGGGGTGGTAATGAAAGCCTAAGTATCTCAGATTCTCCCAATTCAATGAACGAATATCCGAGAATCTCAAATGAGCACAGAATTCGAAAGTCATTGAATTTGCTGAGAATTTCTGCTTCGATTAAAAAAATTCCTGAATGGGGAGAGCAAATCCGAGGTTTAAAGGGTAGGCCTCTGCTTGAACCAAAAAATCAATATGAATCAAGTACAGAATCTAATAATGCTTTGAGTAACGTGTCCCGAGCTTATATACTGGGGTAAGCATTATAACTAATTCTTCAGCTACAATTTTTTACAAAGAGAAAAATGTTTATTAATTTTATTTCTCAGAGTCAATCAACTGATACGGCAATATTCTTCTCAAACTGCAACAACATTCATTTATTTGCCTGGTCCGCCAGCCTCAAACACTTGGGATGAGGACGACATGTATCGACAGTACCTACAATCATTGACAGAATTAACTGTTGATTTACCACCAACAATTTTAGTACACGGTGTTAGTGCTGTTACATCAACTACCTTATAACAAAATGTATGAAAAGAAAAGGGGAAATGTTTAAAATATTTTCCATTGATAAAAAAAGAAGACACAAGAGAAGATAAACTATATAATTAAATTTAAATTATATAATTATATTTTAAATTATTATTTCTCATACTAATTTAAAAAAAAATTATCTTAAATTCATATAATGACTATAACTGTAATTTATATTTAATTAATGATTAATATAATTATTTAGAGAATATAATAATAGTATAACGTAGCAAAGCAATAAGAATTGATTTAAGATTAACAGAAAATTTATCACGTCCGAAAGAAAGTTTAATATTGTAAGTACTAAAATTTATTACTGTGATAACGAAAGTATTGTGTAAGAAATTCTTCGAAGACAAATATTTTTTAAAATATGATTGCTATAAACAGAAATTAAAACTGTAAATATATCAACGGATTTAATTTATCCAATCCAATGGCACAACATCCCAAATTGGGACAAGGCCTACCTCTCGTACATATGCCTCTGGTGCACACGTAGGTTGTTACACAGAGATATACGGGAATCTATTACAATCTTCTAATGTCGATTTCAAATGCAGTTTTTGAGAGGTTTTCTTGGCAATAGATACTCTTGATGGTTTGCCAAGATCGTTATAAAGAGGTAGCTACGAATACGTGAAAATTTTTTGAATTTGCCTGCGGGATCGAATCTGGGATCTCTGGCATAGCAGTCTCGTGTGCTACCAACTACGCCACGCTCATGCTCGCGGATTTAATTATAATGTAACTTAATATATTCTATATATAAAATACTATCGCCGTATCGCTCTTTTATATCGCATTTCATATCTGAACATTATTCAGTAATAATTATAAATATTTAAATAAATATGAATTTATTAATATTATTAGTGAGTTATTACAAAATTTATTCCCAATAAAAGGAATGATATTTACAAATATTTCGTACAGTACTGGACGAAATAAAGTACGCATTTTGAATGTTTTTACGGAATTTTTGTAATCATCATTGTAGACTAAGAAATCTTCTTTTTGCCTGATTCATCATTATGTTATCTGTTAGAACCGGCGAGTATTAAGTTCATAATGTTCGAAGTGCGTTATACTTCATTTTGTCTACTGTACGTGCTGTAGATATAGGCTGTGTTCGCTTTGACGCTTACAGCACTTGTGAGCATCATTTGTTCTTGTTTAATAAACAAGGACGCTTAAAGCATTGTGAAGGACAAAGCGAACATAGCTGTAGAATGTAATCAACATAATAAATACATACATTCAGTTTTGGTGCTCACTCACTATGAACTTCATCATACAATGCGTGAGCGCCAAAACTGAATCATCATGTTTATTAAGCCCGTATTGGAGATTGAGAATTACGAACTAAATATTAGAATTTGATCAATGTTTACCAATCAGGTAAGTTCAATTTTAATCCGTTTTGTTCTGATTGGTTAAGTTTTAATTACCAATTCTTATTTTGCAAGGCATCTGCGTAGTCTGTTGGTATATTCAGGTACGATTCACTTTACGCTGCCAAGGCTTTCAAGCGTTCTTTGAATGATTAATTTGTAAAAGGCTACATTCCATTTCACGCATGATTTGCATAATGTATCATTTTATCTTCCTTTAATGGTGGTGTAAAAAATAAGGATAAAAAACAAGGATCGCACCATGCGTGAACCGGAATGTACCTAAATTCTTTCTTTTGATTGATCAACGATGCATTTACAGCATTAAGATACCTTTTCATGTTGTCAGCATGAATCTGACCCACTGAACAATATGCACTGAAATAAGCTTCGAGGAAAATTCGTGGCCACAATTTATCAGCCGCTATTTTAGTTGGGACGATATTTGAGCGAATCAAAAGCGTTCACGCGCGCGCTGCGATCGATGTATCGATGTATATGTACTATCGATGTATAGAAATCTATATGGACATGAATGGTATGCAAACAAAAATAATGTCACTTCAATTTTATTAATACATTCAATAAAATAATATTAATAACATTTTTCATATCCTACATTGTTAACACATATGCAGGAATTATATATTTAATACAAAAATACATTTAATACATTTAATACAAAAATTCTTACTTATGAAATGAAATGAATGTTCTTTTTACTTCTCTGCCCACATCCAGACACACAGTATTTCTTGTTGAGGCTTTGCACATTTTATAGTCACGCGATTTTATAATCTTTCAAAGTAATCTTTCAAATATAACCACACGATGATCTTGCTGATCATGCTCACTAAAGAACACTAATGCCCGTTTCCATCAATGTGGATTAACTTTAATCTCGGTTCAACTTATTCTTAGTCATTTTCTAATCTTTAGAATTAGAAAAAGAAGAGTAAGACCGGAATCAGACTATGCATTGAAGATTGAGTTTAAAAATTAAAGATTGAAATTTCACCAATGAGAAGTTTTGGCTCCTTTTGTTCTGATTGGTCAAACTTCAATCTTTTAATCTTTAATGAAGGCTTACTTAATTGGGCAATAGGCACAAACAACAGGAAATAACGAGCCATCAGAGCTCTGAGATATAATATCGAACATATACTCCAGAACTCTGATTGGACTCATTATTCCCTGTTGCCTATGCCTATTGTGTTTAAGCCTTTATTTTTCAATGTGTAGTCTGATTCCAGCCTACGTTAAACCGAGATTAAAGTTAATCTACGTTGGTGGAAATGGGCATAAACGTAAGTGCGCATTAGCATCTGAAAGCTTCTGATTCGCTCTTATATTGAAATTAAAATGGCGCTGATGAATTGCCATGATTTTCTATGCTTCACAATGAAGATACCCATTTCAGTGTATATATAGTTCAGTGATTGGACCACGGCCTTATATTGACGCTGAAAATAGCTGTGTTCAGTGGACTCAACATTTGAGTGAGTGCTCGCTGTTATTGGTGTATTCTTTTAGATCATCCAATCAGCATTTTAGATCTGGAAGAATACATCAATAGCAGCGCTCACTCAACTAGTGAGTTAGCTGAATGCAGCCTATGAGCGTCGAGAGTCAGCATGAAAAGGCATCTTTGTGAATCGCATCCTGTGATAAGCGCAGTAAACGTAGTCGTATATGATATGTATATGTATGACAGTGTACATACACGTATATATATATATATATATATATATTTATCAATGACTCTATGCCACGTTGGCAGTCTGGTACTGCACCGTATTTTTGTAGGAAAAGTGTGATTCCATCAATTTACGCGTGCAAACATTTCTGAATGTTGAAAATGTGAGAATGTAGTGTGAAAAAGTACGGAAGGTATTGAACGAAATTTCTCAACAGTTCAAAGTGTGTGTTCGAGAAATGTGAACTACAGGGTGGGGCGAGAGTAAAAGTAAGAAGTAAGATTGGGCTGCCTCGCGTTTACGACTTGACGTCAATCGGTGATGATCATATATCGTTAAACACTGAATGATTTGACAACTATTTCATTGTTAGTGCTTTGTTTAATAGCGTAAATGGTGAGAAGAGACAGTGTCCTAACTATATGAATTTCATATATTAGATAGTGATGTCATCAGACATGAATCTGTTTGATTTGCTGGAGGATACGTTTCTCAAAGGAGACGTTAAAGATGAGCTACTAGTTGACCATAATTATGGCGACGTCATCACGGTGAGTTGCCTATAATTCCATTTGTAAGCTTCTAATGCATTTGCTGTGTCATGAGTGGCTCATGTTTGACAGTTTATTTTAATCTTCATTCAAAACAGACTTAACCATATCTTCTCTCGTAATGCTGAAGAAAAACATATGTTTAGTTTAGAAATTCATTTGCTTAATAATTTGATAATAATCTATGAAGTAATTATAATATACATTACAAATTTATGACATTAAATTCAATATATAGTACTAGAGTAACTACAGAGTATACTATATACATATAGTATAGACAATATTATTTTAAAAAAATTCTTGTAATTCTCGATTAGATAATATACACCATGAGAATAGAAAAAGTATTACAAATTGATATACTGTTGTGAGATTTATTTATAATATCAATAATCAAATTATCTTGTATCTCAAATTTTATCTCGATAAAACGGTGCAATTTTGTATTTCGTAGAGGACTGTAACAATATGTAAAGAAGTTATTAAAAAATCCTATGGCGACATATTTCATTACATTTTATTTCATATTTAGTTCATTCAAGATTTTTTTTAATAATTGAAAAATTAGCTGCGAATATGAGAGACCTATTTATATATTTTCAACAAAACTAAAGCAGAGCGTACACACAATATGGCTATATAATTGTAGAAACATCAGAAATTGTATCGAAAAAATTTTATAATAAATTTGTCGAGTAAATCATGTTTAAATTTTTTTTTTATTAAACACATATAACATATATGTCTGTCAGAACAAATAATTGTAACGACTGAGTTTTAATATTAATTATTTCAATAATAATTATTATAACTGCTTAAAACGTAACTTTAATGATTTGCATAATGGTGATTGTATTATCAAAAACTGCATATATATATATATATATTTTATCAATAAATTTTAATTCATGTTAACATATGGTACAAATATACACACCATGTGCTTTTACAGTCTATACTTTCATACAATCTCTATATTATTTATATTTATAGTCGTTAATTTATTTTTATCTCTGTATCATAGTTGAGCTCATTATAGATAATCTATAATTTTTATCAGAATTAAAAATGGAAGTTTCCTAATTTTGTAAAGACAGTGAACATTATATAAATATATATATATTTTATATATGTACATATGTCTTAATTTTTTAAATATTTTTCCTTATATTGTATACAGTTTATGTAAAGTTATAAATAAATTTCTGTCAGGAATTGAATCTGAAAGACATTTTACACTATCGTCAAACCTTGTTATCTAAAATTGCAATATCATTCGGAGCATAATAATATTAATGTGAAAAATCTTTTAAAAACCAAATCATACAGACTCTTGTCAAGAATTGTTCAAGAAATAATATTGCAGATACGGATAATTTATCTTCCAGAGACGATTTTATCCAGTGATGTTTATAACATATGGTGCGCCGGCTACCCACGTGGTTTTTCATATAACCTCAGTTCCAAGTTGCTAAAATAAGTAATATACGATTTATTTCATTCCTCGACCAACAATCAACCGAAGATTTAAAATAAATTTTTCTTGTTCGTCACGTATGATGCAAACGTAATTAGAAACGCATCAGCACGTGGCAGATGCGTCACATGTTCGAAACGCAATATTTAGATCGAATGTCGTTATCTATACGAATTTTCATTACTCGGTATTTTTTTTTAGAGTACTCATTACAAGCTCCTTTTTTTTATAAATTTTTTTCCTTTATACAGTAGTCGCTTCCTATTCGTAAAAAAAATTCGTAAATCTGTTCGCAAATAATTTACAAGCGCTTTTTTAACGCTGCGACAGTGTTAATGTATGCACATGATTGATTAATGAGAAAGATTTCTTTCTGTTTCTTTTCGAGTATGGTCGAACCAGAAATTGAGAACCCGATCTTTACGCGGCGAATGACCTTTAAAAGGGTACCGTTATGTTACGGAATTCTTCGTAACCGCAAGTCTTAATTCTTCACGTACAAACCAATACGATGTATTAAAATACAATAATTTATAATTCTTTCTTTTTTCCTATAATTATATATTATTATTATTATTAACTACTCGCGTAGTTTTTTAAAATGTAATTAAATATACAATATTTTACATTTCTCAACTTCAATTTTTACTGTTCTTTGAAGATATATAATTAAAAAAAGATTGATAATAGTCTGTGTCTTTTTTTAGATAAGGATAAAGGTTCTTCTTTAATTACAAAATAATTTGTGCAGCATTCGATTGATAAGAAAATCGGTTTGTAAAATTATAGATTTCTAAAACAAGGATAATTTCACATAAAGTTAATAAAATCAGTAGTGAAATTATTTGAGTTTTATTTGTCATTATGTATATGTATACATTAGATAATACCTTTATTGCATTGATAAGAAGAGAATCATTTTGCTTCTCTGAAAAATGTACATATGATAAGCCCAATATCTCGTGTCCCTGGGTTCTTACTAGTATTTAAAGAGAATACGAGAATTCTGTAAACGAAATGGAACATGTTGCATTGATTTCGATTACGTAAGCCAAGGTTTCTGTTATTTATTTTCCTCCTTTCCTAATTTAATCTTAAGCATATTAATGATGCGTATATTAATGATACGTAAAAAAGACATACGCGTGAATTTAACGGTTTAATGATGTCGAATTTATTAGCGTAAATTTTATGCTAATATAATATATATAAAATTATCTATTATTAAAAGATTACATATTAGATTACATAAACGATGTCTATGTAATATTTCAGACAGAAGAATGCCCCATGAATTCCGATGATGATTTGTTTGCCTCGATCTTGAAGATGGAGGAGGATCCACTTGGTTTCAATTTGATTGGGAAGGATATGGAAACAGTCGCATCCTCCTCATCAGACAGTGGACTCTCCAGTGCGCTAAGTCTTTCTTATGAACAGCAATTGAGTCCGTATTTGTCGAGAACGGACAATAATGAGGAAGAAGATATCAGTAATTCTGACTTGAAAAGTCCGCAAGATTTTATGGACTTTGAAGCTGCGGTCAGTCCGTCTTTAGGCAGCGTAGATAGTTCTGTCAAATCTGTCATGAGCTCGAATATCGGTTCACCAATTACCGACATGGCCGAAGAGATGGATTATGAGCCATCTTTAGTTGCTATTGTAACGCCAAACAATATTATGCCAAGTTTGAGCACTACTGTTGCTACCGAACAACCGGTTGTTAATATTGGTAAGTTCTTATCGCATTCAAGGAAACGTATAAGTATCTATGACATGTAATAGTAAAGATATATTAAACGTAAGGTTCGAACAATGTCATTGAATAACATATCATTATTTTGGCTAATCACTAATACAATTTTAGCTTTAATAACATATTCAGATCTCACATAAATTGTATGTACGTTTAAGATGTGTTATCAAGATATGTTATCGGTTTGACATAAACCTGCCATTGATTTGAAGTTTCTCATTTTAAAAAGGATCATTTTTTATAATTCTAAATTTTAAAAGTACTTTATTTTTTTCTCTAATATCTCTGAAATCTCTACATGAAAGTTCATTTTGTAATTGTATGAAAAGATTAAATATATGTTGATTCTTATGTTATATAGATTCAACAACTAAACAACAAGTTCAACTTACGCCACAAGAGAACGCCGTAAATATTCGCAATTTAACGTGTAATGGAAAACGAAATATTCGACAATTGATACGCGTCACTCCAATGGGTTCCGGTAATCCACGATCTATTCTATTGCCAGTAAGTTTAAAAGACATGAAGGAAGTCCGAACTATTAAAATCATGACAACACAAGCAAAAAATTTGAAAGGCTTCAAAATTAATCAAGCAAACATAATCAATAAACCCATTCAGGTAATATATGCATGTAATATCTAAAAAAAAACTGTTTAATCAAGGAATCTTGATTTATGTATGTGTCTATGAATTACGTAATTATATTATATTTATAATATATCGATGTTATTTATAATAATGATACATATTAATGCTGTTTTTAAAAATGACCTTTTTCGTGTTATAATTAGATGACTATCAAACAAGACGATTCGAGCAGTGATAAAGGTTGCAATTCCAGTGATGAAGTAACATCAGAAACTGACTCGACTTATCCACGATTAAAGTTAAATGCAGAAGAAAAGCGATTATTGCAAAAAGAAGGCATTACATTGCCTAGTCATTATCCATTGACAAAGCACGAAGAACGTGAATTAAAGAGAATCAGACGCAAGATTCGTAATAAAATATCTGCGCAAGATTCTCGCAAGAGGAAAAAGGAGTACGTGGACGGATTGGAAGATCGCGTCAAACAGTGTACAGAAGAGAATATAACTTTGCTGAAAAGAATAAAAGCTTTACAGTCGCAAAATCAGAGTTTAGCCGGCCAATTAAAGAGACTACAAGCCCTAATACAAAAGGGCAACAAGAGCGCCCAACCGGCAACTTGTCTGATGGTCTTATTGCTTTCGTTAGCTCTTGTCGCTTTACCGAACTTGCGACCACATTCCAACAATAATAATAACGATTTAACAGAACAGGAACAACCAGAGAAAACATCACTCCCAGGTAAATTCTTATATAACGTATCATATTTATAATTCAATATAAACTTGAGGAATATCGGACATTCGCAAATATTTTTCATTAGATTTAAAACTTTTTTATGCTTATCTTTGATATTCATTGTTACACAGTTATAAAACAGATAAAATGTCAATAATCACATCGGAGTTATTGATAAAAATATCCGTAAAATTTTTACGTAACATTCAACATAGAAAATGAAATTAACTGTAATTCAAGATTTTTTTGAAGATTAAACTAAAATATTAGCGAATTTAAAAATATTTAATGCAAATAAAATTGTATAATTCGCATATACATATACATATATTTATAAAAATATAATATGTAAAGTGTACATACCTATATGTATAAAGTTTACTACACATTACTATTATTATTTGAAAAAAAAAACTTTCACGTATTTATTTCATTTTATTATAGAATATTTCGTAGCATCGAACTGCATGCGTAGCAAATTCTTCAAATTTGACAAATAAATATTCTTGAATTTCGTCACAGTTGCACATTGCATCGATGTACGTGATATTTTATTGGCTGTTTAAATTTGGCTAGAAATCATTCAAGTACATACGAGTTCTTTGACAAATTTCTTTGATAAAAAACAGAGTTCTCTGACAGATTTAAAAGCGATATTTTATTTTCTATAATTCACAAAAATTTGATTTTAATGATGTGCAGTAAAAATTGACATAAAATAAAGAAATACAATAACCAAAAGAAGAAATTCACAGAAAAAAAGGCGAAAATTTGGAAGAAAAGTGCCTATTTCAAACTCTAAAAGTTATAATCTTTTGAATGTCTTGTTCAAAATTAACAATAAAAAACCTGTATACACAATGTGAGAACAGTGAAAACTGTAACAGGCTTATGGGATCATTAAGAAGTTGTCTTACTACTTTCTAAAGGGAAGCAGGGAAACACTCATCCTTTCACTGATTTCATTTATTATTCAGACTTTTTTCGTATAATTTATGACATTCCTGTTAAAATAAATCGACTTTTAAATGAAGAATAAATTTAATGAATAATATCCAAAAAGTAAGCATTTTTTTATTTATTATCAATGAAAATTAATTATAAAAAATATATTATCAACACTTTTCAATCTGTTTTCGAATACTTTACATAAAAAAGGAAAGATGTGTATATTCGATTTTAAATATTTATCTTAAATATTTAAATTTTTTGTTCATTTCATAAAAATATTTCATAAAAATTTTTAATGATAAGTTATACATTCAAAAAAGTGTTCATATTTTTTATGACATTACTAATCGACATTTTTCTACTTTTCATTAAATGTTTAATATATAGTATAGATAATAGTGCTATACAGTTTTTTTATGGAAATAACTGCTTCCACAGACCAAGTTTTCCATTTAAGAATCTATTCAAAATGCTGATATATCTGTGAATAACAGTATGTGAGAGAATATATTTAATAATCTTTCAAAATTATAAAATTTCAATTTTAACACATTGACATAAAAGTAATTGTCCGTGCTCTTGTGTGATAGATTGTAGAATGAATTTAAAGTACTTAATGAATATATAGTTCTTACTGCATATATATAGTTAATAATGAAATAATAACATAAGTTGTGTCATAATAATCATATTCGAGCTGCTATTGTAAATAATCATTTTAATTTATCATTTAATTTTAGGTCGCTCGAGAACTTTATTATATACGAAACAGCTAATGGATGAAGAATTACAGCAATATGGTGAAGAGTTGTTGCAGGAGGTCGAGGGTCTTCTAGATCACGATTACAGTCCAGTAATACAAATGCCTCTCTATAAACGCCCTCGTATTGACAGCGAAGCTACTCCTAAATACATCTCTTCTATAAATCATGTGGGAGGTACGCTTGGTTTAAAACCAGATCTTGCCATCTCAAAGACAAAGAAACAATATATCGAACCACCATTGGATGATATATGGCCACCGCCAAATCCAGGCGGACAGAAGACAGTCAAAATGGATAAACTCGAAACTATTACCAACGAGCTCAAGATTAATATTTCTGATGTTGAAGGCACTAGAACAGTTCTTATCAAGATGCCTCATGATAAGTAAGACGGAAGATGTTTACCTTTGCAACGATACAATAGTATCTTTTTCGACTTACGAATTTTTACAGAGATTAGAAATATATTTTATTATTAGAGCAGCAAAAAATTAAATTTTTTCTGAAATTTTAAAATATTATATTAATAATCAACTTCATCAAAACAATTTTATATGAAAAACAATAATTATATTCAAAAGGCGTAATAGTCTTGCAACTGTTGAATACAAATTATTACGAATAAACAGTACCTATCTATGAATGTAGCAATCATTTTTCAAAAGGCAATTATTCAATTGTGTTTTCTAAATGCAATCAATATACATTTCTCAGCAGACATCGAATCATCGATATTATCTATTAACATAATGATTAATAATGTTAACTGTTAAACTGTGAACCGCAGGCGGCCGCAGTCAAAGTCATTTTTGTAAGAACGTTTTCTTGTTCGCTAAATGTGGTTCATATACATATATATATATATATATACATAACGATAACATCGTACATTTCGATACTCGGTTTAGAATTTTCTTCGGTGAATAAGTATTTACATATTAGATAATAGAAAACTTCTCTTCCTCCAATATGTATAGCCACTAAAGATTTATGGATCCAAAATGTTGTAATTCCATAAATTACAAATTTGATTGAATTCTGCAGCATGAATTAAGATATCTTGAACTAAGTATCAAATTAATATAAGTGTAAATGATAATAAAAATAACTGACTAATATAGCTTACCATATATGAGAAAAAACATCTTCACAAAAAAACAGAAAAGCCACATTAATCAGTTTACACTTATATTAATTTGGTACTTAAATAGTTCAAAATATTCCAATTCACGCTGCAGAAATCAATCAAATTCGTAATTTATGGAATTACAACACTTTGGATCTATAAATATTGAATATTTAGTGACTATACATATTGGAGGAAGAGAAGTTTTCTGTTATTAACATGTAAATAGTTATTCGCTGAAAAAGATTCTCTAAACCGAGTCGAAACATACGAACCTTATGTATATGAGAAATATACATAAAGTTATTAAAAACTAAGGGCATTAAAAAATAAGACATTAAAAACTAGAGTCAACCGTTATCTAATTGTGATGAAAAAACGCAAAGTTGAAATTCAACACATGCCATTTTC
>NW_017259235.1:673784-674412 GCF_001594045.1 Atta colombica | reverse complement strand
TATATATATATATATATATATTGTATATGCATGTGTATGTTCACAATCACGCTTCTACATGTGATATTCATTCTTTAAAAAATATTTAGAATAATACTGTATAAGAGAGTCACATCATTTCATATATGCAATAATGTGTAAATTATTCATGAAAAATTATAGAAAATGACAAAAAAATGAATTATCTCTAATTCCATAATTTTACGAATAGCTAATATTGAAGGCGAACAAGAACATAGCGCAGTTTTCGCCAAAAAGACTGTTTTTAAGTAAAGTATATCGATATTTTGTTTCAAATTTTTGAAATATTTGTTTCACAAAATATGCCGAATAAGTTTTTTTTTCCATTAGTTACGGGATAGATCAAGAACTGCTTTTCATATATGCTTAACAATGTATGAAATCATATATAATATAGTATACTATATGCACGAAAATGTAAATAAAATATATTATTGATGCATGACAAATATATACTATTAATGCATGCATTTTATAACAACTTGTACTTACACACTTGCTCAGAAATATAGGCAAGAAATTAATTGAATCATTCATATTGATACAAGAAACCTTGATATAAATCTTGAATTTTGTTTATTTCCAAATATATGGCTATATTTATATA
>NW_017259235.1:671644-673562 GCF_001594045.1 Atta colombica | reverse complement strand
TATATATATATATATATATATATATAAATTTTGAAAATCCAAGCATCTTAAGAAACATTTATTTATAATACAACAAGTAAATTGTATAGATCGAAATGAAGTAGCATAAAATAATCTTAATTAAAGTAAAATTAAAAATTAGTGCAAATTTAAAAAAAGCAGAGAGAACAGAGCTTCTCTTTGTTGATAAGTGGAAATTTTTTTCTCAGATATAGATGCACCTAAAGCTTCCTGCTTTACCACGATAGGATAGTTATGGATTAAAGACAGTATGGAATAAAGTTAAAACAGTTACGGAATCGTGTCCCAGGGTTGACGGTCTTTAATAGTATCTCGTCGGTGGCTAAACTTAACCTAATCCGGCTCTATGAATTTCGCGCCATTTTTCTTCTGTAAAATTGAACGTCATGGTCTTTACATGTAACTTGATCGATGTGCGTTGAAACGAGTTTACATTTTTCTAACATTTTAGATACATGTATATGTAACATTGTTTGAAGTGATATATTCAATAATTGGGAAATCTATAGTAGCAATTGGCATATTTTGAACTTGCATGTTTATAACCTTATATTTGTATTAATAACATTAAAATGGGTGATGTTTCTGATTTATTGGATTTATTACCAATTTATTATTCAAGATTATTTCCTTTTGCCGATTATCATAGATGGTTAAGTTATGGAAATGGTAAGATTTCTATTGTCCCTCTATAAATTTAACATATACTTGAAATGTATGTATATATAATAATATATCACTTTTTTATTTTTCTCTTTAGCGGTAACTTTTAGCAAGAGAGAATTCTCATTTACCCTCTCAAATGATATTTATATACGTTATCAATCTTTCAATGACCAAAAAGGACTGTCAGATGAAATTAAAAGAGTGCTACCACATAAAATAGACATAGGAGCAGTTTATAATGTTCAGTAAAGTATATCATAATTTATTGTACAAAATTTCCAAATTGTATTATTTCTTCTTATTAATAATTAAATTCTTTTATAAAATTAGGATTTTTTTTGTATAGCCTATAATTTTGAAATTTTTAATTTTAATCACGACTGTTTTAAATGATATTATTTCTACGATCTGACAACTAATCACTGTATTAGACTTTAATTCTAAGCAAAATATTAACAACATACTAGTAATTTGCCAGCGAATTTGAATAGAATACTACATTATATTAAAAATAACTGCATTAGCATTGAGCTTGTATTCTAACAGTAGAACTTACTGATATAATGGAGTGTCAACAAAAATCGAGCAGAAGCCACACAGCATAATCTGCTATAAAACATAATGAGTGAATAAAATTAAGCATTTAATTTTAGGCCGAAAGATCAAAGAAGAGGTCCTAATTTTCAGCCAGTAGAAAGAGAATTGGTATTTGATATAGATATGACAGATTACGACGAAGTAAGAACATGTTGCAAAGGGGCAGACATTTGTGGCAAGTGTTGGAAATTCATGTCACTTGCCTGTAAGATATTAGACAGTGCATTAAGATGTAAGATATCTGTATATTATCACACTATATGAAGTGCACTTTCGAAATACATTTTGAAAACCCAAAATATCATTTTTTTTAGTTAAAGATGGCGTAATGTTCAATAATGGAAGATAATGCTATTTAGTTATTTTGGAATGTTTAAAAAGCATTTTTTTCAGCGTCAATTTGTATACTGATAAAATATAGATGTGTGTTATGTCCTTTAACTAGAAACAAACAGATTGCATTTGTTTATAATTAGAAATTGTTTAATAATTTTGTTTAATATTTTACATCCTACTGATTGGTAAATTGTTATTTTTTCGAAGGCGCATGATTTCCTTGTGAATTTCTTTCTCTTGTTTTGAAAATTATAAATTTTGAACAAAACAATATTTTTAAAATTAAACTCTTCATATA
>NW_017259235.1:658034-671544 GCF_001594045.1 Atta colombica | reverse complement strand
TATATACACACACAGTGGATTTTGGATATAAACATCTTTTATGGGTATTCTCTGGCAGAAGAGGTATTCATTGTTGGGTATGTGACCCTGCAGCACGCTCTTTATCAGGGCAAGTACGAGCAGCGATTGCCGAATATTTACAAATCATAGGTGGAGGTGAATTCATGAAAAAGAAAGTACATCTTACTGGCGATAAAATTCATCATTCTGTTAAGTAGGTTTTATAGCATTTGTAATAATAATTTAAATAAAAATCAAGAATATATAAAGAGAACATTATATTACAGGCGTGCTCTCGATATAATCGATCCTGTTTTTGTTGAAATGTGCGTCAAAGAGCAGAATATGTTGGGCACGGAAGAAGGAATTGAAAAGTTTCTGCCAATACTACCTAATGACGAAGACAGACAAGAAATGAAGGTATTGTTCGATAAAGAAAGTACCAGCGAAGCAAGATGGAATGCATTTTTACAATATATCGCATCTAAACGAACGGGGGTATGAATATATCTCTAACAATTTTACTTTATATTATTGTACTTTAATTTAAAACATTGAAGTTATTTAATTGATTTTATTCAGGGGGACCGGAAATGGTATTTATATCGACATTTAATCGAGGAAATAAAATTACAGTACTCATATCCAAGATTAGACATAAATGTTAGCAAAGGCTTAAATCACTTGTTAAAATCTCCTTTTTGCGTCCATCCAAAGACTGGTAAAATTTGTATACCATTCAATGCGAGTGCAGTAGATAAATTTGATCCTGATAAAGTCCCTACAATAATGACACTAATAGAAGAAATCAATGCGTATGACGTAAAGGACAAAACTGAAGAAGAGGCATATGAGTTAAATAAAAAACGAATTAAAGATTACAAGAAAACGAGCTTGAATAAGTCGCTGCATGTTTTCCAAGAATTTTTACGACATTTGGAAGCTGACCGACGGGAACAACGATTAAAAGGAAAAAGTAAGTTCATCATATTAAATAATTAGTTTTGATACAATTTTTGTACAATTAATAATCGTAACTTCTAGCACGTTTGTTTTTAGTTTCAGCCGACAGTATGGAATTTTAAGAAATCTTACAATAATATAAAAAATTACCTTCTAAAAATTGCTACATTCAAAGTAATAATATTATTTATTAAGTGTATGTTCTTGTATTTTCATAGAAATAAGAAAACATTTTTTTATAGCAAAAAATCTATCATCTCTGATTTATATATCATAGTCTGAAGATAAGTTGCTAGGTAATAATGAAGGTGAGGAGGAGAGCAAAGAGAGATACACTGTTTGAAATCTGGATCGAACAAAAATCATTTCGACTTTCAAATTTTTCCCACGAAATTGAAACGCTCGCTTTTAAAAGTTGTTTTGAATGCTTTTTTTGTTGTTTTTAATGCGCGTTAATAAGATTTCTCTTCGATCGTAAGGCGTTTACCTATTTCTTAGATCAACAAGATAAAATTCCGGGCGTATAGACAAAAGTAACTCATGTGAATATCACCGTGAAATTCTTTCCTGGCTGGTTTTTCGTTCTCATTAAATAGGATACACAGATTATTAATTGATTAATATAGTTAATTACTTCAGCATACCTTATTCTCACGTAAGATGTATTCAATCGCACTGTTTTTAATTGTGTCGAAATTGTGTCCACATATATTTTTATCACGCTATTTAACGGAATGTTAAAGAGTAAGATAGTGATAGTCCATATAGTTCTATTTTTTTACAAATCAAGTCTAATCATTTCTTATATACATATAATATAAAAACATCAGAATTGTAGATTGACCATCTTGTGACATATTTCATATCGGAAATATTTAGACATAATTCTGCTATACATATTCTATTATTCCGATATATTCTTTTATAAAATATATCAGCAAAATAAAAATAAAAATGCAAGCAAATCACTGTTGCTGTTATTAAAACTGAGAAAATCATTTCTATTGATGTGTTTAATTTTTTATGCTGATTAAGAATTTTTTATTTTTCTTAGTAGACACTACGTCTATAAAGTCTTGAATCTTTTTTTTTTGTTTTTAATATTCTGTATACGTCGACTCATCAATATGTATGCATATGTATTTTTTGTTGGTCCAATCACTCACTGAGTTGCACAAAACGCACTGTATGTCTAAGGATCACTGGTCGATACGTTTTTTCCCTCATCTGGCTATAAAGTTTTGATCCGTTTCATGATCGTAATTGAGAGAAGAAACACATTCGGTACAAGCTTGCTAGCTGCTCGTTAACAGCACTGCTAAAGAAATAAGTAGTAGTTTATAATTGTTAAGATGTTAAAAAAAAAAATTATTCACATATTTTATTATTAAAATATTTTTAATTGATTGATTTAATTGATTACTAAAAATCGATAAAGTATATGTAATTATATGGGAATACGTTTATAAAAACATTATTACAGAAAGTTCCAACGTTTCTTATTCACTAAGAATTGGTTTCATCATCTTCAGTTAGCTTGAATGGTCTGTTAAATGTTAATTCTATTTAATGACAAATCTCTATCAAAACCTACCAATTCGTTTAAGTCTTAAGCGATTGGTCAGCTCCAATAGAACATTTGATCAATAATTAAGATAATTATAACCAGAAATCGTGAAAGTGATTTTAAACGCATCAAGCGAATAAATTAATATGAAAATAAGTAAAGATAATGATGAAAGACCAAATATTTCATATCAGTATAAAGGACATAATTATTGAAAAGTTTTAGAATTCTATCTTTTACACAAAAAATATGATTTAATTTAAAAAATAATTTTCATTAAAAAAATAAATTCATTAATTTAAAAAATAAGAATAATCAATAATAAACTGCTCTTAAAATTTAACGAGTGCAAAGTTTAATTAATTCTTATGATATTTGAAATCACGCACATAGTTGATATTTATAACATATGGCGTCAATTTGTTTCTTTTTTTTCATCACAAAATTATACAACGCTCCTGTGCGTGTGCACGCGTGTAGAAAAACATGTGCATGCTCGCTGATTTGAAATATCTTGTAACACTAGACTGCATTTCTACAATGCGGAACGTTAAGTGTCTCCGAGTGTACTTTATATTTTTATTAATTATAATTCGCTGACGTCTTTTAACAATTAAATATTTCTACAATTATAAATTCGTGAATGATCGTAAAAGAGAATCATAATACGATAATCGCCACTGAATGAAAGCGTTTAAAAATAAATAAATATATAATATATTGCGTGCTTGTCCTCCTTCCTTCCCTATTTGCTGAAAACGGAAAAGGATATTATAGATGCGTGTTACTGCCTGTAAATGTAACTTGAAGCGCATCGCAATTTCTCACATCGCGCAATAATTACTGGCATCATGCAGTATATAATAAGAAAAACATATGTATGTTTTGTATGTTTTTATCGTAATAAACATAGTTATTTTTTTTTCTAGAAAATTGTTATTTATTCTTTGTTTGAAAAAATATAATTATTAGATTGTCATTAACTTTTGTCGATTATATTCGATTTAAAATAATTATAAATTGTTTGATTGAAATTCGATTTAAAATAGTTATAAAATATTTGTTTTCAGAAATATTTATGGTTTATAAATATCATACGTAAAATATATTTTACTTTTGCTCGAAGAAGAATAGATGCGGAACTTAATTTGGTTAACGATTCTCCGTCTGAAATGAGAATAATCTTTTTAGAAACAACATACATTCTCCCATATACTTTCTCCTGCCCGAGAATAATCATCGGAATCGTATAAATTTATGCATTTTTGTGTACGATTTCTCTTTCATGCTTTAATGAATTTTGTTTTGACATGCTATATATAGTTACACGTTTAAGAAATTAAGCACAAATTATATATGTATAATAAGAATTACAAAATTATTTCGCTCTCATTATATAATCCATTTTCACAAAGTTAATAAATATAAATTGAAAATTAGCTCCTATTTTCGCACGCTAGTTAAAATTTCTACATGCTTGAATGGGAAATACAGTTTTTAAAATCGTGGAGCAGTCTCACAATACACACACACACACACACACACACACACACACACACACCAAACGTTAAAACTTTTTTGAGTGGCACAGCAGAAAAAAGAAGAACGGAACAATCGCAATCCAAAAAGATTTAGGGAGCGGTGCGTTTCAACGCTTGGATAACTCGATTATATATATATCCGGTATTTGGAAAGCGACGTTTTTTGACCGTCATTTTAATTAACATCTCCGCGAGGGATCCGTCTCATCTCATGATACTTCGCGTTTCATATTTACCGCTAGATTAAGTCCATCGACATGATACGGCGACGTACGTTGAATAAATACAAATCGTCACGCCATCCGAGTTTCACGCGAGAAACCAAGTCATTCTGGCTTTTCTCATAAATACAGCGGACTAGATTTTTCCAGATCTAGGATAGGTATGCAATCTCCATTACTGGAGATCGCGTTGTTGATACATGTTGAAAAACTGTTACAGACGGCATATCGTCATTATTGCGTGTCGGAGAAACGTGTAATCCGACTAAATGGATATTCTTTTATGTTTGATTTCCGCTTTAAACGAATTACTCGTGCACTTATTATAAACATCTTCGGAATCCCGTATTACATTGATTTTCCATGTCATTTTACGTTTATAGAAAATGCGTTTATAGAAAAATGATAGCATTGAATGTTTATGATAAAAGAAAAATTATGTGTGAGAGATATAAAATTATTAATTACTTAAATATTTCTAAAGAAATCGTTTCATGTTCCTATTATCTTTAGAGCTTTCGTTATTGAAGATTAGAAAGTCCCTCGTGCAACTACAAAATGCAATGACAACAGTGCTCAAGAGTGCTCAATATAATTGTGCGCGTGATAATTTCTGGTTAGAAATTTTATTTACAACTTTAGAAAATTATATTGTGTTTGACAGACGTGCAATTTCTTGACAGACGTAAAGGTGCGTGAGGAAGTGGTATTTTAAAGAAACGGATTATGGACGCAAATCTCGAAACACAATTCCCCAGTCGAAACCGATTTGCCAATCATCATTCATCATCATCTTGTTCGGATTTATCTTGTCAGATTTATATCTCTCTTCTACCTTACGCGCATTGCCTTCATGCAAGTTTAACGAACCAATGACGGCGTTTCACTATTTCGATACGAGAATGTCGCGTGTTGAGAATACCTATACGGTATTCTCAAGAAAAATTTCTCACGACGAATATATTCACACCGTGAACTGTAAATTTTATGACTAATACTGCTCTTACGGTTTTTACGAAACTAAAGACCTTTCGCTCGAATTTCGCCCTAATCGTTATATTAATTATACACTTCCTTATCATATATACTTCTACTTCATAATAATGTTGAAGAAGTTTTTAGTGGAATCTTTAGTATTATTACTTATATTGCAATTTTGTTCTATAAATATATAAATATATCATTTCCGAGCGAAAAGGTGCACTGAAAATATCGAAGGAGAGCAGACTCTTAGCAATCAGGACAACGTTAATACATTTGAAATTGCATTTTAAGTAATATTTATAAGTTTTGTATTTTATTTGTTATATTAATTGAATTTTGTGTTTTTTATCAAAGTTTTGAATAATGTTTTTAAAGTGAAATAATAATAAAACAATTAGCAGATTGGAGCAATAGTTGTTATAGCCTCTCGTGTCATTATTCAGTAAAATGGATTTAAATGGATTTAAATTTTCAATCCATCCGAATCCGTATTTTAAATCTATAAAAATGAATTGGATTTCACATAAAAAATTTTTATACATGTAAAAGTTAAATAAATTAAAGCAGTAATTACAGTGAAATTCTATAGTTATTATTTTAAAATTTATACATTACAAAAAATATACGCTGTACAATAAAGGAAATTATTAATATAAAATATACATAAAAGCGATTAATTTATTAAATTATTAAAAATAAGGAATTTACATATATAATATTTAGTTTACATATTTACGTAATTCTTTTTATGTTTCTTTTAACTATTAAACGAAGTAGAATTCATGATATATTTTTACAACTTCTTTTTAACTCAGTTGAATTAAAACGAAACATTTCTTATACATAATTCTGAATTCATCTGAATAGCATTCACGATGTACTTTTAAATAAAACAATGTATTTTCTACTCACAATTTTGAATAATATTCATGGGCATTAAAAGAAAAACTTTTTTTTCAATTGAATTAAAAAACTCCATTTCTTATTCAGAATTTTGAATTTAACAGTATTCACAATGCACAGAAATGGCTGATATTTTTAGATTCAACTGGATTGAAAAACTGCATTTCCTATTCAGAATTTTTAATCAAGCATTCATGATGCACACAAAAAATACTATAATATTGTTTTTAGATTGAAAAGCATAAAAATATATACTCCATTCCTATAAATGAATAAAAATGTATTCAAGATGGAAAAGGAATAGATATTTGTTTCATGCAATTCCTGTAAATGAATAAAAATGCATTCAGGATTGAAAAGGATTTATTTTAACATTCAATCCGTATTTCTGAAAATCTGATCCAATTCATTTTAATCCATTTCAATCCATTCTCGTTTGCTGGGTATGAACGTAGCATTGTAAAAGCAGATCATATACAGTAGCAAAATGGTACCCATTATAGCGAGAATGCGGAGAAAGTCTCAGATCAAAGAGCCAAGTAAGGCTCAGTATCGAAGATTTCATGATTAATCACGAAAAGAAAATTAGATTTCTATCGAATTAATAAACCAATGACTGAATAGATATTGACTTACTTAATAATGCGAAAATAAAAATTACATTGTATTAAATGTATATTCCCAGCAAACGAGAATGGATTAAAATGGATTGAAATTTTTTTCTATCCGAATACGTATTTTAAATAGCGAATACTTTTTTTGGATTTAATTGAATTCAATTGGATTCAATTAGATTCAATTGGATTGACAAACTGCATTCCTATTCAAAATTTTGAATATTCACAATGCTAATATTATTTTTAGATTGAAAAGCATAGAGATATGCTCCATGCACTTCCTATAAATGAATAAAAATGCATTCAGAATTGAAAAGTATTCATTTTCGTGAATAATATTCGTGAATCAATATTTCTGAAAATATGAATCCATTTCAATTCATTTCAATCCATTCTCGTTCGCTGGGTTTAAACGTAAAGTGTACTACTTCTTAGTATGAATGATTGGGTTATTCTAGTGTATCAATTAAATAATTAATATAATATATATAAATTTCTTTGAATAGCCTTACAAATAATTTCTAAAGATGTTAAAATATGTGTAAGACTCAATAATTTTGTTATACTTGTAAAAGTAATGAAAATTAACTCGGAATGATTCATCGTGTGTGTAGTAAAGAGTCGGAAACCAAACGCGTATGTATCAAGGATTATTTAAATCTAGAAAAATAGAAAACGTGAAAATAATGCAGAGATCGTCTCGAAAAAAATAGCTTTGAATTATATTTTTAAAGATTATTTTTTACTGCTTCATCGAATAGCTTATTTATTTTGATACAATATAAGAGGAATTCCTTCCTTTCCTCTGGAATTAAGAACAAAGTGATTAAAACAAATCTTCCAATTAGGCTGTTTAACGAAGAAGATCACACAGTATAGGGAGCGGAACGTCCCTACATATCGATAATAATGGTATAATTAGGAAAAACAGTGATATGGAAGATTGGGCATGTTAATGGTAATTGATTATTTAAAATGATTCAATGACAATTCGTCACAGGCTTATGATTGTTACGAGCGCTTCGGTTTCGATTAAGAGCAAAAGTGTCGTGAAGAGTGAAGATACGTCAGCAAGAGTGAAGCTCGAAAGAGGTGCGAACGAACGAAAGTGTGCCGTTCGTACGTCGACGTGCGTATATCGTACTCCTGTTTTAAGGGAGGAGGGGGAGACAGTTATAGTTCCTCGGATTACGAAGAGTCCAAGTGGTATGCTCGAGCTATGTTTGCCTCAGTGGGGGCAGCGACATAAGTACAGACGATCTTAAGAAAAGCCCTCATTCTGATAGAAGATCGCAAATCCACGGAATCAGTAAACCTGTGCAACGTGCGATACCATCCCATTCAGCTGTTCACCGGCTGAAGGGCGTGTGAATCGGAAAAGAGACAGATCAAGACGATTCGAATGTATTTTGGGGAGAACGACATCCGTGAACGAAAAGAAGAGACATTCGGGTTTGAACTTGACGTTATCCGTTATCGTATCTTTTTGTCTACGAAACTCTAACACGCGGTGAGTATGCGTGAGTTTCTGTCATAATTTTTCGAATACAATAATAAGTTTTGAATAATTATGCTCTTGAAACGCACGATATCATGCTTAATTATGGAGATAATTGCACAACAATTTTGTGAAATTGAGATCACGCGGATCTTAATCGAATATACAGATATGCGCAAGACATAAAAAATAATATAATATATAATAGAGAAATAAATGAACTCTCTAATTTCTTTGGAGAAACTTCATTCTAAAAGAGTTCTAAAAAAATTGAGCGAGAAAATTAAGCTTGAAAAAGAGTGATTTAATTTTTATTCTTTTAGAATGAGATTTATCTTAAAAAAAGTTTTAGAGAGAAAAAAAAGATCCAAATAAGAGCTCACTTGAAAGAGAATACGTTTAAACAATTTGACGAATGATATATTTATTTATCTCTTAACAAACATTGGTGTAATCATTAATTCATCAAATAGATTTAATTAATTGAAATTATTAATTATTGAAACATTTAATCACACTTTCGATCAATCGATCAAATTATAATCTCGATCGTCGCTTTTTGTACGTTTGGCCTATCCAAATTTTAAGAGTCCAAAATTACTTATTAGTGATCGATTGTTCACGTTATTATCATTAACTATCTTAATGGATTATATAAAAAGAAGAAAATCTGAACAAGTATGCAAATAATTTAACCTAGTTAACATCTCAGCAAAGAGTGGAGAGAATGGATTAAAATAGATTGAAATTTTTTTCTATCCGAATGCATATTATATTTAAATAGTGAATACTTTTTTTGGATTTAATTGAATTCAATTGGATTCAATTAGATTCAATTGGATGCAATTTCAATTGGATTGATTGCATTTCCTATTCAAAATTTTGAATTGAACAGTATTCATAATGTGTTTTTGTCAGAAAAGCTAATATTATTTTTAGATTAAAAGGCACAGAGATATGTTCTATGCAATTCCTATAAATGAATAAAAGTGCATTCAGGATTGAAAAGCATTCATTTTAATATTCGTGAATCAATATTTCTGAAAATCTGAATCCATTTCAATTCATTTCTATCCATTCTCATTTTCTGGGATTTTATTTATATAAGACTTCTTAAAGTTTTTATTTTTATATTGTATTATCAATCTTTGCATTTTTATCGTGTAAAAGATCACCCACGCGATTATTCGTGTACAGAAGTTAGTACAATCACGTACGACCTTTCGCAGGTGATCGCCATACTAGCATCATGTCGATCACGATCTCTATCGCCGTTCCATCGATTGGTATTCTTGCAATGTCGATTCGTCCGGACAGCTAGTCAAGCATGGGAAAAGCGCGAAGAATTCTTATGATTTAGATTAACTTGATCGACATCGCGTCATGACACGCGTCGTCTGTGAATGATAATGTGACAAAACCACTTCTTCACGTTGTTATTTCACTGTCACTATCATTTAACTAACGATCGGCTATACGTACGACATCGTGTATCTTCAAATTGCCTTTTCCAAATTTGATTTAATTATAAACTTTGATAAAATTTTATGATATATTTTATGATAGAATCTGCAATATTTGTGCACATATTGTATTAATACAATAATAATTATTGTTATTGATATACATCTGATTTATAGTTTATTTTTAATTTATCTTTTAAGTTGGCAAGTCCATAAATTCCGTTTAATTTTTTTTCAACGTTACAAAATTTAATGTAATATGATCAATTTGCCAATCAATTCGAAGGAATATCGATCGATAAAATGATTTTAGATTTTATTTTGGCCTGTTGTATTCCCCATGACTAGTTTTTCTCGTTCTCAAAAAATTATTGCTAAATTATTTCTCGGCAATCGTCTCTGCTTTTTTCCTTATCGTTTTTCACGACGAAAACAATACAAAAGCTTATTTTTATTATCTACGGATTTAACCATTTATTCATGAGATGAATCATAAGAACCGCTCGTGTAGGACGATTTTCGTATTTTCTAGCAGTTCAGAGTCAACAACCGGTTCAGAGTCCGGATTAGAGTTCTTTAAATTTCACTTCTTAACTGTTCCAAATGTAAATAACTGCACTCGTAATAAATGATCAATTTCTTGCGGTAAACCGCCAAGAGTCGATGGTAGCGGCATTTCAAAGGAAGGAAGCGTTTCGTGTTTCAAACGTTACTGTGCGCAGCATCTGGAAAACGAGATGTAAATTATTTCGCGATTTATGTACTCTCGAAATTCGATTCGGCCATTATTAAGAACCAACACGATAGTAATTTAATCCAATGTAATTAGTGAAGCGGAATAATATTTTTAATTATTTATCATAAAATAATAATGTCAATTAGGATTACTTGCGTCAAGTAAACAATTTCTTGATATGTATATATAATGCAATATTTTTGTTTTACATATAATAATGTGTTTCCGGAATTCTTCTATGAATACTAATAATTTGAAACGAGGTGAAAGTTTTTCGAGAGCAAAACATGAAAATAAAATGTAGTTGATTTTTAAATTGTTAAATTTACATTACATTACATACTTTTGTGCAGCATTCGTAAAATTGAAATCTACGACAGTAAGATATGATCATTGAACTTAAGATATTTATATAACCAAGAAATGTTAATTATTCTATGTAAGGTACAAAATTAAACATTATATTCTATATAAGATACAAATTAAATTTATTGAAAGCAAATTTTCCAACTTGTATTTATGTCATCAGTCAAACAGAATTTTTTACAGATACAGTATTGGATATATTGTTTCGCAATCAAGTAGTTTTTTTCTCAAAACAGTTACGTTCTGATAAATAATTGACTATTCAGGAATAAACAAACATACATATATATTGAAGCAACATGGATTTTGAACAAATTACAGCAATTTTAAATTGATAGAATAAACTATTAAAAGATACGAGATTAATAAAAGAAAACAATAAATCATTTGATTATTTAATGTCATTAATTTAAATTTTCAAGTAATCTTTGAAAATGACATATTTAGATAAGACTCAATACATATTACTTTATCTAGATTAATCGATTCATGCATCAGATCGTTTATAAATATATCGCTGCTTTGTGTGTCATTAATATTTTGTACATTCTTAAAAATTTTTTAATATATAGTTTCTCTCTCTCTCTCTCTCTCTCTCTCTCTCTCTTTCTGTTTGCTTACATAGATTCTCGTCGAAATAATTAATAGAATTCATCAATTTGTAATTCCACATAGTGGCGATGATTAGTACTTCATATAAGACTCATTGAAAGATATTAATTTAAAAAAAAAGTCACAATTCATATTATAAACATTTAAAAAATGAAATATATTTTTGCCGGTATCATTGAATTGGGAATAATTGCTTACAATTAGTTATGCTGCGTAAAGAAACATTTGAGATGTTTTCTTACACTTCAATAAAAGTCTATTATTAATTGCAGTATATTGTGTAGTATTGATTGTTCTACAATTTATTAGTATTTGAGATCATTGTGTATATAAATTTATTCAATATTCTCTTAAAAAAGTAAGGAAAAATTAAAAAAAGGATTCTCGATCATTAAAAAAAATTAACGTATCTAATAATAAGCTCTATTTTTTCATTGCCAGATATACAAATTATTCCGAAGGATTATTCAGTAATAGTACAGCACAATTATATTTTATAATTATATTTTACTTTATGAGAATCATAAATCGTATATTGGAGATATACATATTAATAAATACGAGCATCAGATTATAACGTTTTTGATTATACAATAATTACATATACGCAGTAACTCTTTTTGTATAAAATTTTTTTGTTCTAATGGATAATATAATAAATTAATAATAATATGTAGAATAATCATTCAGAATAAAATATGTACATTAAATTTATATTACAAAAATGAGATATTTCTAAATTCAGAGAATCTCAGTCAATGTTTCTAATAGACAATTAGCACTTATGGAATATCGTTATTATACGTCAAAATAATTTGTGCAATAAATATGTGCTATAAAAATTATTCCCAGTTGGGAAAGGCACATTTTTAGAATTCGAGTCCGGGTTACGACGTTGTGATACGTTCACGTTCTCATTATATCGTGAAATTACTTGCAGATCGAGCTGCTAAATTCCGAAATTAACAATCGGGCATTATCAGCGTGCGGACAATCGGCATTCCTCAAACCTGAGATTCCTGCGATTCGCGGTAACAATTGCGGACAACGTATGGCGAATAGTATGGATTCGCTTGTACCCGATTGCAATCTTGAAAGGAAGCACCTACGGTCTCACAGAATCCTTCGTCGCCTGCCATTGTAATTACGAGAGAGCCTTGTAAAATCGCTGAGAGAATCACGTGCGACTCGAACGGCTATTCTAAATAGGCAATATATAGTATCCTTTTGTCCTTTCTTTTTTTACTTACAACAATACAAATATTACCGTGTGAGAAATTTCGCTTCGCGATAATTAAATGAACATTTACAGAATATTGCACTATATATCAAATAATATTTATCAAACGATATTGTAAATCAAAGTAAAAAAAAAAAAAAAATCTGTGCATAATTAAATTTTATAATGATGATGACCTAATTAAAAACATTTTGATTAATTAATCTGTATAAAGACAACATGGAGATATGTATTATGTAGGATATTGAGAATTTATTGCAAAATAAAAATTCTTTTTTCAATAGCCTATGAATCATCATATAAGCTTCCGCGCTACATCCTGCGAA
Organism: Atta colombica; assembly: GCF_001594045.1. Classification (NCBI taxonomy): domain Eukaryota; kingdom Metazoa; phylum Arthropoda; class Insecta; order Hymenoptera; family Formicidae; genus Atta; species Atta colombica. Next base: position 658,507 of record NW_017259235.1, on the reverse strand, counting down.
ATTCCATTGCGTATGTGCTATATCGCGCTAAAATCAGTAGCGTAAAATTGGATGATTAAAGAAGCAGCGAATAAAAACGAGTATCTCGTGATAGCTATCTTTTTCCTTACGTGTTTTATGTCAAAAAGCGACATGCATCAATGATGATTTATCCAAATGCCAATTAAATGGAATCGTAATACTATTGATAATACTCTTTTATTCTCATGTTAGTTATATTTGTCAGTTATATTTGTTTACATAAATTTCATTAAATTTTAAATGTTTAATAATTTCAGATGTTTTGAAAATCTGATAGTCATTCGTCTTTGAGCTTCTCAGTATTTATTTGACATTTCTCGTATTATATAACAAACAATTAAAAAAAAAAAAGAGTGGGATTTTCGGACGTTTGCATCTTCCTTTGCTCAGAAACGATAAAAAAATGGCCCCGTTTCCGCTTCGCGAAGTGCGATTAATATGCAATTATTCAG
>NW_017259235.1:654051-657934 GCF_001594045.1 Atta colombica | reverse complement strand
GAAACCCCCCCCCCCCCCAGCCATGTCTATCAATACTAACTCTCTGAAACTCTCTCCTTCCTTGAAATTGAAGGTTACCTATATAAAAAGGGCAATTTATTTTATAAAGAAGCGAAACACGAGATATAACCACATATAGAAAATATAATACTGTGTACAATGTCGCTTACTGTCATTGATGTATTGAATAGAGTGGCAGTTTCACCTGATCTAATTTTGAGTAGCTGTATATTTTTCATCGGACTAAGCGATATGAACGCTACGCTTCGTTAATCATTGAACGTGTCGGAAGAAACTATAGATTCTTATTTCGCAAATATCATAGAAAGTGATTATCTGTGAAAAATTACAGCAAAAATCATCATCGTATTATAAATGATATAATATAACTGGAATCTCTCTCTCTCTCTCTCTCTCTCTCTCTCTCTCTCTCTCTCTCTCTCTCGGCTTTATTATTGAATTTTCAATGAAAATGAATTAGATGTACAATAAATTAATTCAAAAAAAGATAATTGTAATATATAATAGAAAGTAATAAGTATTTTCTTGTTTATCTCCACGACAAAATTATTACACATTAATTACACAAAATATCTCCTCTAATTATTGATAGCAGAATGATACATTCCGTTTGCTGCAGGCAGCGACTTTCTGATCAATGTCTTCCTTCCTTAATTTTGCACGTTTTGTTTTTTTTAATATAACTATCTGTCTCTTATTTTCAGAAAATAAAATTGGGAAATTTTCAAATTGAAATGATATTCAAAGAAAAGGTAATAAAAATAAAACTGACTATATATAAAACTCAGAATGATTTTTATTTTCGAAATTAATTTTCATGAAATTTGATGAACTTGAAAACTTTTCGTAAATAAATGTACAAGAGTGTTTATCAAAAATTTGTCTCTATAATTTATAATGTGCAAAATACAAAGAAATGTTGAATAAATTAAAAGTAGTTTATTTATTAAAGATAATTCTAGAAAAATTTTACATATATCTATTTCACATATATATATATATATATATATGTATGTGCGTACGCGTGTATTTATGCGTTTTGTGAAATCGCGCAAATGTTTGCGATATTCGTTTCGTATCATGTATGCTACAAGAGAAATAATACATTACCATGTAATGCTCATAGCGACACATACCGATGCTTTGTTTCAGAGAATAACGGTCCGTACGCAATGTATATACAATGCGAAATACGAGAAATGAAAAATTAGTATACATTAGCGGTATACATTACTGTATTGAATTTAGCTTTGGCTATTTTAATCTGTTATTTATCTGTTATTATGTTATTCGTATATCGTTGGAAAATATCGAAGTAGAAGAATGTCAAGAATCCATAAATGACTCCACCAGCATATTATTTAAATTAATATACTGTTTTAATTAATTCGTCAATGTAAATTAAAAATATATAAACATAATCTGATTGCAAATAAAACTAAATAAAACTAAACTTTGTGTATCAAATAGAAGAAAATGATATTTAGAAACAATGATATGTAGAATACAGTATTTGGTATATAATATTATTAAGATATTTAGCATATTGTAATGAGATTTATAAGTCGAAATTCCTTCAATAGCGATAACCATTGTTCATAATGGACGACATACTTTAATTGGTACAGAGAAAATTAACAGTTACAAAATTAATAGACCGTTAGACAAATATTTCTTATATCAATTTAGTACATCATGGTTTATATTTCAAAGAAATTTATTTCTACATAAATTATAAATTATTCCAGCAATATTATATCTTTTATCTTTTTCAAAAACTAAATTAGAAATGCTTTATAGCGATAAATCTTCTAAAATAGCAATATTAATAACATTTTATTTTTAAACAATTGAAGATTATATATTAATAATTAAAAATTTTTTTATTATTTTTTTAAAAATATATTACATTAATTAAAATATTTAATACCAAGATATTTGAAGCAACAACTACAGACAATAAATTAATTTTACTATCAATTTTATATTCATTTTTCAAAATAAAAGTCATAAACTAAAATAATGATACGATAGTATCATAATACTTATATGTATAAAATATATTATATATATGTATATATTTATTAATTTTTTGTGTCAAATATAAATCGATGATAAAATAGTATACTTCTATTATTATTTATTGATAATATTGATAACTGTATAAAAATAATTACTTACAAAAAATAAATCTACATTTTTATTTTTATCTGTAAATAATGCACAATTTTCTGTATAATTCAGATATTTGTGTTGATAATCAAAAAATTGGTATCTATAGTCGATAAAACAGGTGTTTTTCAATTACATCCGGACTTCACGAAATACATGTGGCGGAGTCTACTGATATAATATTATACACACGATAATGTATGCAGGGTTGATGATCTTTAAGACTGCACTCTGATTCACGCTCCAACGCTCTTGGAGTCTCTTGGAATTTTATTATCTTTTTTGTTATTAAATACTAAAGACAGAATGATGTTCACGAGACTTATCGTGAGAGACGTATCGGATCGCAATAGCTAATACAGTATCCGGAAGATATAGACATTGTCGACCATATATATTTTTTGTTTTATTAATATTGATATAAATACTTCTAAATATTATAATTTACAAAATGTAGTGATAATTTATTTATATTGTAATTTATTATTAGCTGCATATATTTCATAAGTAAATATATATATATATATAATATTTACGATACGATTAATTATTATTGCAAATGTGCTGCTTTCTTGTGAAATTATTACTATTAATAATATATATTAAATACGAATAAAAATAAAATGAAAACGCCCTTTTAAATAAAAATTGAATATTGTATATGTCATAGATGAATATCTACAAATTAATTTAAGTTTTTAATTAAGAAACTTTTATTAAAACGAATCGAGTTATGGAAATAAAAAGAAGTAGTCAACTGCTAATAGTTAATGAGCATATAATGATGAAGCTATTAAATTGCATGATAAACATTTATTGAAAGACTTTCATAGGGTATCATTACACTTATATCAATTGTATTGATTGGAGAAGCTGTAGCCGATGAAAAAGCTGTCATTTTCTTCATATCACAAGGATAAGGGAATAGAAATGATTCGAAGCATTGATTGCGAAGAAACAGAAAAAAATAAAAGATAGAAACCTATGAAATGGAAAGGAAAAGAGAGAAAAATTCTGAGATAATAACTAAAGTTAGGATATCGCGTTATTTTTGGAAAATTATTTATATAGTAATAAAACATTAGTTTAGTAATAAAATATCTATATAACGTAAGATATATGAAAGAAGTGAATATTGAAAATACTCAAGTGCTTGCTTTTAAAGGTCGATATGGTTGTAGAAGGAAGTTGACATTGTCTTATGGTTAGTTAGGAATATATCCATCGAAGAACAAATGCGAATGGGTCAATTTCTGCGCGCTCTGTTAGCCGACCTTCTGCAAGGTCCTCCAATGAGCATGAGAGGACTTTGCGGCTGGAATGCATGACTCGACGATTTTATAACCCGCTTTCAATTACCCTTCTTGGTGCTCCTGTTTCGTTCGCCTCGCGCCATTGCTGCAGAAGGAGAAGAAGAGGGAAATACCGCAATGCGAGCAAAAGGCATGAAACGTCCAAATGCCGCGTCGCGTCGTCGCGCAGCGACGCGTCGCATTGCGTTTGTATCCTTACCTCCTTTCTTGCCCGCCTACTCTTTTTCTTTTCAGTCACAGGGACGTGATTTATTCGACGTCAGATAAACACATACAATCTCGCGCGCAGTCAGGAATAGATTCTATAATAGTGTGCGTAGCTAGACAGGAAACGCATCTGAGGACATCCACCCTAACGAGCGAACAATTCGTTTTGG
>NW_017259235.1:651474-653951 GCF_001594045.1 Atta colombica | reverse complement strand
CTCTCTCTCTCTCTCTCTCTCTCTCTCTCTCTCTCTCTCTCTCTCTCTCTGCTGATGTCTGTGAATTCAAAACGATGTCTGTAAGACATCAAACAATTAACTTGCTACAAACGCAAACCAGCCGAAATTAAATAATTTTCATTTCTTACCCTGGTGAAAATTTTTCTCATAATTTTTATACGAATTGGAACATTTTTCAGAAATACTCGGAAATATTCGAAAAGTTTACATCTTCTCTCAGAACTTCTCTCATACAAGTGAATTCTGAAATATTCTGAAATTTCTCATCTTATAATTTTTAAAAAGTATTTTTTAATTTTTTAGATTTTGTAACATTTCATCAGAAATTATACTTACAAAATAATCTTAAAAATCTTCTATAATATTCTAATCTAAGATATTTCATAATTAACATAAATGAAAAATTCTGAGAAAAGATATAGATTTCTGAAAAATATTTCAATTCGTATAAAAAGTGTGAGAAAGTTATAAAATTATGAAGAACTTCTATAGAAAAATTATATAGAAATTCTAAAAATTATATGAAAAATTCTAAGAAAAATTTTCACCAGAGTAAACATCCAACATTAGCGTAATAATGTATTATCTTAATATTAATTATAAAACAATAATTATTATTATTAAAATAATCTTAATAAAATAACATGTTATTGTAATGTCAGTGTTGAATGTTCAATATAGGTATTAATAATTTCTTTATATAAATAAATAAATTCATTTTTTCCCAATAGGATATGATTACAATATTACAAAAACACATTTATCCCTTTTCAGATCTTACACGATGGTACTGGTTCTGTTGATACCTGTAATCGGATTTGTGGCAGCAAATCCTTTTTCAAACACATTGAATAACCGCTTTGTCCCTCAAGTTCAAAAAGCGCTTTCGCTTTCCACGGAGAATCGTTTGGATATAATAGACGACAGTCCAGATAAAATAAATGAAATGGTAGAAAATACGAATGAGACTACTCTATCAATTCTGAAGCATATAAACCATCATTTCAAAGAATCGAAGACACGTGAAAATGAGACAAATGAAAAAAGGACACAAGGACGGAAACATAAAGCTTTATTTGTAGATTATCCTCTGTTATCGCGTATCATACATTATCCAAGGATGCCTGCGTATGAAAACGACAATTCAGAGTTGACAGCCAAGGATAGATCGGCAAGCGAGTCTGATAAACGATACCCAGAGAGCGATATTTTTTATATTCGACTTCCACCTATTCCATATATGTTTGTACCTGGTATCGGATATATCTCGCAACCACCCACATACTCGAGCGCTCCCTTGAAGCCCCCGATACCCTTCGTTCCTCAACTAGTCCAGCTACATCACGTGAGACCCGTGCGACCTCAACTAGCCTCTCAGCAGACCGTTAATTCCTTCATCAAATTGCCTATAGACTTCATAAGCAACGGCAAGCCCACCGCCGTTTACCAATGGCAAAAGAAGCCTGGCAAGAAGCCAACCGACAGTCCAATCACGAACTTGGACAACCTGTCAGCCGACTTCGTGAACAACGGTAAGCCGACCTCTATTTATCAATGGCAAGCGAATCTCAGGCCGGTAAAGAGGCCGGATAATTCGCTTAACAGTCTTGATATGGGACCTTACACCTTTAATGGCAAACTAACCAGCGTGTACTTGCTTGAATCGAATGATTCCACCACAATGCATCAATCCATTCGACACTCCAATTATCAAAATGTGCGTTAAATTTAATTTAATATAATCATGCCGAATATTCAAAATCGGAGCAAGCAATCATAATACGGAAGGAATTTGTAATGTCTCTAATGTACATTTCTATATGTATTCAATATAGATTAACTTTAATCTCGATTTAACTTATTACTTATTTTTATCTTTCTCTAGTTTCTTTTAAGAATTAGAAAAAGGTAAAAAGTAAATTAAAGAGATAATATACATTGATAGAAATAGACATTAGGCAAACCATAATACGAGTGATAAATATTCTGCTACTATATAGACAATCATTGAAACTATTTTAAAAATAATATATAATTGTATTTTTTTTCTATAAATTGCACAGACTCACACGGAAATTAAATAATTAATTTTAATAAAGTGTGTAAAAAATTATATATTATTCAAAGTTCAAAAATTATATATTATTCATTATTATACTATTGTTTTAATTTGTGTATATTATTGAATATTTATAAGTATTTATTGGTCCGTGCAATATCATGAATTTGTAAATATGTGAAATATATGTACAAATGATGTTAAGAATAAGGATATACATATCATTTTTAACCTTACCTGTAACGGCAAAGTGAAAAGCACATTTCCTACACTTGGTCCCTTATAGACAAATATTAACTTGGGACATGGGTTTGGTCAGATTGTCTGGGCTATATCCTGTCTGGTTACAAACATGCGCAATTCATTAGATGCGTAAGGGGATTCAATATCAAGTTTA
>NW_017259235.1:650565-651374 GCF_001594045.1 Atta colombica | reverse complement strand
TGAATATTATATATATATATATATATGTATAAAAACATATATTTTAATTACATAACAATAAATTATTTTAATTTTCTTATAATATATGTATAATTATACATATATTATATTATTTATTACAATTATTTCGACAATAATAAATCATTCTAAGAGTATAATGTAATGATAGTGTCTATTATATTTGGCAAATACAAAGGCATTATAATTAATGCTTTAATTAATTAATGATTTTATAAAAATACATTTAATATACAAATGCAAGTCATGTTAAAATAATAAATAAATAGAAAAATTATGCGAATTATAAGATCATAGCATTTATCCTTCTCGTTTATATCACAGATATTTTTTTTTTTACGAAATGTAATTGGTCAGTAATATTTTGCTTACGTTATTTGATGAAAGGATGTAATGTGTAAAAACAATTATCTTCGTTGAACAAGATGTTCTCCTTAATATTTTAAATGTATACGCTCAATTACCAAAAAATGTGATCCCAGAGGCAAGCGACTCGTCACCGATGTGGTCGTTCCTTGCAGATATTAAAGTAAATGCGCTATAACGGGTTGCAAGGGTTCTCATCCAGATACAGAGTGGTAGAGCAAGGTCATAAACAGAGTTCTATAGATATTCATTAGTTTCTATACGTTATCTTACTAATTAAACATTTATTCATATCTGCTTATATAATGCAATTTTGAAATATCAAATGTAACAAATTGCAATAAGAATTATGTACAAAATATAAAGTTATTTCTGATTAGATTTATATACATACATATACACATACACATATATATATATATATA
>NW_017259235.1:649682-650465 GCF_001594045.1 Atta colombica | reverse complement strand
TATATATATATATATATATACTTTTTAAATCTAATTAGAAATTATCTAAATAAATATTCAAATCTAATTTGGAGTAACTTTTTATTATTATGTGTATAAAAAGAGATAGAGTTTTTCCAAATAATAATAACGACAAATAAGCATTTTAAAATTAGCATTGCCAAAATATTGATTAAACACGCAGGTACTTGGGTTTTTAAGTATGTAATTGTGTAAACAAAGTATACAAAGAGTTATAAATATCTTTATTCGTTACACTGAATATATACGCCTCATTACATCGAGCGTACTTACTCACGATATCTAGAATATAGAAAAAAATATATTCAACACAAAACATTTCCACGTCAATTCACGTAGGAGGAAAAATTTACATGTTGTATAAAAACATGCGTATTGTCCAGTCTTAATGAAAAATCTATCTATAGTTATATGGAAACATTTTACGTTGATTAAGTATTCGATCACGGATTAATCATGTTTACGTGGTTATACGCAAACGACAGACGCGCGTGTAGAAATATGATAAATATGTCCGTATATTTATAAAAATATATTATATAATGTCAATTTAATAATGGAAAATTTGATTATAAGATCATGATCTTCCAGCGGGAAGAAATCATTCGGCGATCGTGTATACTGAAAAACAATCTTATCATTTTATCAGATTAAAAAAACAAAAGTACTAATTCAGTTTAAAATGAAACTCTGTAAAAAGATAATCTTTTTGTTCCCTAATAAATCAATGTCACATAAAATCCTTATATTAATCTAAGTAAA
>NW_017259235.1:645729-649582 GCF_001594045.1 Atta colombica | reverse complement strand
TATATATATATATATAATGTAATTTGAATGTCACATAGTAATAGCTTAATCAATACTTATATTATGTGTAAATAGTGTAAATAGCCATCCAATGCAGGATAGACATGGAACATTCAGTCATAATCTCAATAATACTATCATGTTTTAAGTTCGCAACACACCGAAAGTTTCCGCAAACACATAAATAAAACAACAAATTGTTCTATTCTCAACTTTTTCTTTTTTTAAGTATTTGTTCGTAAGTTTTATATACTTGTACTTACAATAAAATCAATCATCATAGTACTGAAATCACATTTTTTAAAAATATCTCAATTATCAGATTTTCGTAGGCCTCGTGAGATCACTGCTTTTAGTGCTTTTAGTGAAAAACAAATCATGCATTCTATCTTTGACAGTCAAGAACAGCAGCAGAGTCATATTTTATTGCCTATTACGACATTAAACATTGCATTAAACTTTAATTGAATTTTTTACTTCCATCAATTGCTAAAACTATCGCTCTTTCAGCTTCCGTCAAAGGAATTCTGCACATTATTTAACATTAATTTCTTTTCTAATTGCAACATGATTTTTTTTTTTAATTCAATTCATGTCTAAAATGCTAATGGAAATAATTCAGCCATCTTCCTCTATTACGTAATGTAATGTTATTTTTTAAAGTAATTGTTACGATATGTGATACGACAAATCCTCGCGAAACTCTCATGATTAAAAGAAACGTTTCAAAATACAAAGCAGTAAAGTTATCAATAAAACGTTCTATAAAAAATCCTTATAAAAGTCTAGTAACGTTTCAGTCTTATAACAATTAGAAAAAAAATTTTTTTTAAATTGTTCTAGTAAAATTACCTTTTAAAATAATACATTCTTATATTAAAAGAAATAGATGTATAGACGCTTATTTAGTATCATTTTGCGGAAATTTTTGATGTCTATATAGATACAATTGATATCGATTATTATATTATATAGATGTAAAATATGTTTTGTGAAAATATGATATGCTCAAATTCCTCATCCATTTGTCAGCTAATAAGGTAATGTAAAAATATAAATAATATCTGTTATTTCGTCGCAATAATAGAATGGATTATCTGAATATATACGATACTGTAAAATTAAAAATATATGAAGAAATGAATTTATCAACAAGATGCGATAATAAAACTTATGTTTGCACATTTCTAATATTTAATTCTTATCTTAATGCACCTTTATAAGTAAAGATATAATAACGATGTATATTTAACAGAAGTGGAACAGTTTGCGGAATGCATTATCTTGAATAAAAAATGACTATATGCAATATAATAGGCAAATCTTGTCTCATAGGGAAAGTCTCTGTTTCTCTCTTTTTCTTTCTCCCTCTTTCTCCTTCTTTTTTGCATTTTATCGTTGTTAATTTGAATGGCGATTCCTGATCCTGTATAAACAGAATAGTATGCATCTACAAGAAGCTAACAGGCAGGCAAGCCAGTTAAGATATTACACGATTATGCACAGTTATACGAACAATCGAAGATTAAGGTAGAAGGGGATGATAGTATACTGGCTTGCGACTCTTCTCCATAATATAGAAAGCTTTAGGTTTGCCATTTCCGGGAAAGTTTTTGTGGATGCTAGTGGAACCTGTTTTAGTGGCGATTGGTGCATAATATGAAGTGGCAGCTTTTTTCCGGTGTTTTTTCATCTTCGGCACAGTGTTCCTTGAGCCGTGAAGTTCGTTGCTCAGGTGGATCCTATGCACATTCATATCGTCTAATCTATACGCCTTGTTGCCAAGGTTATTCTTTTTCGTCGGCTTGAATTTAATATTGTCGTTGTCGCTATTCGAATAGCTGAGTCTCTTGTCATTATTTCTGATGTGTTTCGTCACTGGCTGCTTTTGATGCAAATGAAGTTGGTTATCGGTGGCACGATACTCATAACTTTTGCTACTTGTATCGAGCGGATAAAGCTTATTCAGTATGGTTTTTGTAGAAGATGTTTGCTGCTGTTTCTTCATATCCTCCAACTTTTTTCTAGCGTCAATTCTTAGTTGACTCAGTTGAAGACGCTTCTTCTCCATCATTTTCTTTACGACCGGTAAATTCCAATGATAAATCTTGGCAGGTTTACCATTTCCTTGAAATCCCACCGGAAAACTCGGGCCGGTCTTAGTGACTTTGTCGTCGTTGACGGATTTGTGAGGCTTTGTAATGGTATAGTACGGAGGACTAGCCGGAAGTTTCACGATGTAAACGTGGCTGTCACGGTGTCCATGACGACGACTGTAAGGCTGATGTATGCGCGTTTGCGAGCTGAGTCCCGGTGGTTCAGGTCCGGCTAATCGCTTCTTATGATGCCCATCGGGTATTTGAAGAGGTGTCAGTCCAAGTCGGTTTAGAACAGCCGCGTTACTTGTATGAACCGTCTCAAAACTTTCCTCGGAAGTAGTCGCAGTGACGGGACTACTGAAGAATATCAGTAGTAAGCCACTTGAAAGAAATAATCTGAAAAAATCATATACATCATTATATAGTTTTATGTTAATATAGAAATTAATACAGTAATAAACAGTAATGCATAATGTAAATAAAAAATCGTTGATATAGATAAAACATAAGAATAATATCAAATTACAGAATTACTATATTTATTTATTACATTGATTTATTAGTTGATTTAAAAGAAATATATAAATGAATTTCAACGACGTCGCAAACACTTGATGTTCGAGTCGATCTCGAGATCTAGATGAAGAAAATAAAAGGTAGAGTTACGCCGACTTAGAAGACGATTCATCATGAGTTACGATTGCCATGTCTCGCGGAACTAATGAAAGAATCATCTAACCGCAAGTGCCACCAGGGATTCAAAGGAAGGACTGTGTAAGTCTGACCTCTCAGCCATCTGGCAGCTCGTAAATCTGGTTACATGTAGCAAAAATTTTAATGAAAAAGAATTTCAGAGCGTGAAAGTGATGACTCTCTGCCAACAAGGCATAGAGAAATTTTACGATGTGAGAAACCTACAATGTAAAAACATCATAACGATAAATAAGCGTCAATTTGCTCTGTTATTATGAGCCGTACATCGCTGATGAACGTGCGATGAATTACCCTTCCCACTTAATTATTCGTTACAAGAATAAAGTATGTTAATCATTCAGTCTTTCTTATACACTTTGATGATAAAACACATTATATTTATCTTTGTATTTTTAGGTGACATTCAAATCTAAAAATACAAAGTTACTTTTTACTCAACTCAATAAATGAACGTTAAAAATCAATGTTTTAACGGTCATCTATAAATTATTTTGATAATTTATTGAAACATTTTGTAATTTTTTTCTTTAATAAAATTAATGTTGCTATAATAAGATATATTTTTCCAATATGAAAGAGATAATTTTCTGGATTGAAAGAAGATACTGGAAAATGAATTTATAACGTATATAAAACACACACAAATTGAATGTGTATAAAATACAGACAAATATAGAACTGCAAATAGTAGTTCTACGTCGAAAAAATAATAAAATATTCAATAACTTGAGTGACTATGTTTGGTAAGCCAATGTTCATCGGTCTTGGAAGTTGGAACGTCCGTCATGCAATAGCCATAAATTAATATGCCAGCCGGACGACTCCCTCGTTGTGAAATTATTCCTCCATCCAGCAAGGTACTTGACGTGGTCATTCACAACGACATGACGCTCGTGCTGCGTCTAAAAGGAGTGACTGGAAAAGAAAAGGTGAAATACGATGGAAGAGGAAAAAGGTAGAAGAAGAAGAGAAAGAAGATTGCTTGTGTGCGAATAATAAAGAATGACGAAATGTTTTTGTATAATTTAATAACATTTTTG
>NW_017259235.1:641319-645629 GCF_001594045.1 Atta colombica | reverse complement strand
TATATATCTTATGTATATAGTTATATTATTCTTACTATTATAATTGTAAATAAGATGAAATAAATTTTTTTTTAAATTTTGGAGCGGATAAACCAAGAAAAATATTTGTAAATAATATTATATTTAGATTGTAATAATATGATGTAGTTATTATCTATACTATACGCATAGAACCGAGTCATCATTGTAGAATGTCAAACAAGGTACGGTCTACCCTCCTATAACACGATACTCCGAGAACACGGTTTCGACATAACACGATGCAAAAATTACGACAGGTCTCATATAACGTGGCCTTCCGAGAACACGGTTTCCATATTGCTTGATTTAATAAACTTGGGGTACCCTCATATAATACGAATTATGTATTTGACCCGGAGATCAAAATCGAATATTATTCCGCTAATTCTGCAGTTTAAGTATTACAGCACGGAACCCATTCCCTCTGCATCATTTTTAAGTTTCCCTTAGCAGGGTTTACCAATACAACACAGTACGAATGTATATTGTTAACCATGTTATAGAAGGATTGACTGTACTCTATTTTATCATAATTATATTATTTTATAAAATATGTGTGATTATTAAATATAGGTAGACTGTCTTCGTCTCGACCTAAAAATATACTGATCAACATAGATATAATAGCGTAGATATAAAATGTCTCAATGCTACGTTTTTCAAGTTTGTTCATTATGATTTTAACTTAATAATTAACTTAATATTTAATTAATATCAACTTTAAAAACAATATACATTATAATTATATTTAAGCTATAAATTGTTTTGATAATAATATTAATATAATAGTAATTGTATGATTATCTAGTAAACGAGAATGGATTGAAATGGATTTAGATTTTCAGAAATATTGATTCACGAATGTTAAAATGAATGTTTTTCAATTCTGAATGCATTTTTATTCATTTATAGGAATTGCATATTAGAGCATATCTTTATGTCTTTCAATCTAAAAATAATATTAGCTTTTTCTGTGCATATACAGCACATTGTGAATAATGTTTAATTCAAAATTTTGAATAGGAAATGCAGTTTTTCAATCCAATTGAATCTAATTGAATCCAATTGAATCCAATTAAATCCAAAAAAAAAGTATTCGCTATTTAAAATACGCATTCGGATAGAAAAAGAATTCATTTCCATTTTAATTCATTCTCGTTTGTTGGATAATACATATGTGTATATTATTAAACAAGATAATACACAAATAGATTATATAAAGAAAATAAATATCTTTTTTTCTGTATTCATTCAATGATTCTATTCCGCGTTTAAGTACAGAAAAGCACTTGGACATTTGAGGAAAACAATGATGCCGCCTTACAGGAAAGTGCAGCAGCTTTGAAGAACGCGGAAGAGGATTCGATGCTCGAAGAAGAGAGTCCAGATTAGCCTGACGAAGGGAGAGCTTGAGGAGTGTGAAGAAGAAGAATAAGAGAAGCGAAAAGTAACCGCGGAGTGCGAGCACGTGCACGTGCATACAAGTATGCGTGAGAAAAGCTCACAGTTGGAAATCTAACGTATTGGTGAAGAGATGGAAAGGCAACGCCTGGCCAGAATGACGGATGAAAGGGAATACCAACGTTGGCGTCTCGTGGCGATCGGAGATTAATCTTCATGATCATCCGTTCGACCATTCAACCGAAGTGGCAGCAGCATGCGAGCTGCCCGTTTTACCTCTATCTAGTAATCAACGGATCATTAAATGATTTAACTCTCTTCTGAAAGTTCGCTGCTCTATAAATATGCTATTTTTTGACGATCTCGTATTTCGTCAATGTATATGTTAATCGTGTTTGTTCGGTCATACACGAGGTATTACAAATATTTATCGAGAGACCCGAGTTTAAGGTCTGTGACCCTTATGCATGAGGTGTGAAAAACACCTTTCAAGAGAAGCTTCAACGGTCATATGTTTGTGGATCACCATATTTCGCATATTCTTGCTATATAGTAGTAAAGTCTCTGACTTTATATATTTCGTATGTTATTTATACAAATATTACACGATATAATATCTGTATTCATATATATAGATAAATGATATTTTACACAGATAATGTATGAAACAAAGGAAATCTTAAAAAAAAAAAGAAAAAAAAACTACCAAAAAATACATACGATAAGTTAAAATTATCTGAAAGATCCTCCAATTTTGTGACTCATAATATATATATGATGATAATTTAAGTGTTATGTTTAATCATTTCTTATAATGACTGTGAATGAACTTTTGTTAGAGAACGAGACAAAGTGTACTTTATTCTCATAAATTTCAATATACTAAATCTAAGCGTGGGTCTTAACAAGAATTGCATTTATCATTCTAACATGATGTAATTAATTCTTTCAAGACAGATCTCATTATCCATCATGTATGAAACCGATGAAATCTATTCGTTTTCAAACCTAAGATAAAGAAAATTAATTGATAAAGATCTGAACTTTAATTTCACGCGATGATGCTTTTCAAATTGCACTTCGCACTATGTTATAATTTACAATGTATATGTATATAATTACATAAAAGAACTTCAAATCATATTCAAGATTTGTTCTAAAAATTAAAGTAAATAAAAAAAATACAATCCAGAAACGTCGATATTTTTAAATCTTGTCTCAAATACCGTTACTTTGCTCGACAATTTTATTTGCGGCGTAACACAAAAAGTTTCCAATCGTTAAACCCTCCAGGCAAAATATTCGTTTTTTGGCACTTGTTGCGCCATTAAAGAAACAAATTATCCCTTTTGGATAAACATACATCCTACGTAATATTCTTCAAAACTAACCACGCAAACCCAATTACGTCAATTATTAACGAATCGGTGCACGCTACAAATTACTCTCTTCGGTTCTCTTAGTCTGCTTTAAATATTACATATTTTCTTTTCTTATAAATAAATAGTTTGAGAATTTAATCATTCGTTAATTATTTTCGTAAATTTATAACTCACGCAAATATCTTTAACGCGAAAATTAAATTATACCTTTTACTCGCGCAAAAATAAAATTTAATAAGTATATAGAATGTTGAACCAATTAAAAATTATTTCTGTAAATGCATATAAACAATTTTTATTGCTTTTAGTATTATAATTTAGGACATTTTCATTTATAATATTTATCAAAGTTTGTACGTTCAAACTCAAAACTTTTTGGAACAGGCAGTTGTCTTTTTTCTGGTATCTGAAAAAGTACTTAAAATATAAACAGCAAACCGGTTGATAACTGATTTGGTTACTCTAATAAATTAAGAAGAATTTCTATATATTTTCTATATGAAATAGATAAGATAAGTCTATCATTTTTTATGTTATGATTAGAAATGTCAATATAAAAGCGTATGAATAATCAAGAAGATAGATATTCCTTATTGATTTGAAGCTAAGCTAATTTTTATAAATGTAAACGTAGTTACTTTCTTGTAATTGTACAATCTATGTAATTGTACAATAATAAGATTTCGACAAAAATAAAATATTATTTTTTTTTAAACAGAAAATGTCATTAGGTATAGGTTGCGCATCTTATATTAGAAGCAACAAGAAGTATCTATTATTACTACAAGTACTGCGATCGAGCTAATCATTTTGCATCAATGGTGAATAGGCTGCGTAAAAAAAAAAGGTAAAATTCGATTTTTCAAGCAAGAAAGAATGAATTCGAGGCAATAGTAACCGTTGGAACGACATCATCGATTCTGCATCGTGTTAACCTTATATAGCATTGGCATTCCCTTACGGTTCATTAAATCTACAAGCCACTGCCAGAGATCGACATTGGCAGGCAGACAGACATAGAAGAGAAGAAAAAAGGCTAGAACGAAAGCCGCGGAAAAAATAGATATAGATAGCCACATACCCAGGCAGGCATGTCCTTAAGTTCCATGCGGATCTTGAATGGAAGGAGTACGGAAGTAAGAAGCGACATACTTCTTGCCTTTGCACCGAAGGTAATGATGGGTGCGAGAACGTCCAGTAGACGTATTAGCGTGAATGACTCTCGTTAGGAAAAGCTATAATAACTTTACTTCCCATATAATCAAAGATACTTTAATCATCGCAATCAACACGCGCTACGCTTTATCATCCTAGAATTAGTTTAACTATTAGAGTCGTGTGGTACGCATTATTAATTAATTCCATTCCGAAAGATCGATTCCATTATTCTTCCATTCCTTTTATTACGATTAGTAATTTGCTACCCGGATTATAACTTTTTGGATTACGATCGCCAATGATACTTATAGCGGAAAAATTTAATGTTTAATATTATATATATATATA
>NW_017259235.1:639055-641251 GCF_001594045.1 Atta colombica | reverse complement strand
TATATATATATATATATAAGCAATTGGAAAAAAAGAAGTTGTATTTCCTGGACAAAACAACGCAAACCACACGAAGCAGACTTAGGTTCTCTTGACCATTGTTTCGGTCACGTAGCCTTTCTGCCGCCTACGTAGAAGAAACTCGAGTATCTCAAGTATGTAATCTCACGCATTGATCCTCTGCCTCTAAGGATCGAGGAAACCAAGTCTCGGGAGGTTGCTTTCCTCGACTTAGAAGCTGAAATTTCACCAAAGCGAATCTCTGACGGATATTCTGCGTCGCTAGACGTATTAATTGGCGCAGTTATATGTTCGTGGAGATACGTTTCTCTAATTAATAACTAATTGGATTACGCGAGAACCACAAACATTGCGTTGTAATCTATCACGAGAACACGACAATTATTTTACGTCCTGTTACGTATGTACGCTAACTTGTTATTATCGTTTTAATCATAAAAAAAAGAAATTATTTGTCAATAAACGATGACGATCATCACAAACTTGTTTTAAATGGACGTGGACAATCCGGAGACTGAAATCCTGACTAAGTTGTATAATTGAATCCAGTGTGGATCCAGATCTAGAGTTGAACTTGAAGTCAGACGTTGCTTTCTCGTGCAATGCAGCGTTGCCAAGTTAAGAGACTCTTAATAAGAATCTTATTAAGAGTTGTTATTGAATTTAAAGGACAATATTTAGTATATAATCTCTTAATTATTTTTGTTTTATTTAAACTTTTTAATTAATAAAATAAAATAGCTTCCAAAGAATTTCATAAAGACGTGTACAAATAAAGATTTGTAAATTTTATACCTATATAATTTATTTATATAATTCTTTTCTGAATTATCTAACACCCCACACACACACACACACACACACACACACACACACACACACACGTGCGCGCGCGCGCGTTCTCATAATCACTTTTCTCATCTATTCTCTTATTTGTCTTTTTAAAATAAATTATTTTTAAATAAAAAAAACCAAATTTTTTATATTAATTACAATAATTCATTCAAAATGAATATCAATGTGTGCGTTGGTTTCAATATGACTATTAGTGTTGTTATCAATACTAGTCAATAGATATAACGACATCAGTCAATAGATAAATTTGATTTTAAGATGAGTTTCTGATACTATAATGTTGTTTGATTTATTTTAATTTCATTGAAAAATGCAAAACATGATTACACAGCTTTTAGTAATGTAAAATTAATTCAGAAATTTGTATCACTAAATTGTATTACTAAATAAAAGCTAATATAAAAATGTATGAGTACAATTAAATGCAAAGTCATATAAACGCAAGTAAATTACAATACGCTATACATATTATGACAATTTTTTGTTATAAAGAATGACTGTAACAATTATGAAACTATAATTGTTGCGACGTAGACACCCAATGATATACACCAAGTACGTGACGAGCCTAAAGAACTGTTTTAACGGAGTTCCTTGTATGTCGGCGCCGATCATACGAGGAAGTGTGAACGATCTCGAGAATTTCGTTCTCACGGTCACCATTTTCCATTCTACTCAAGCTTCCGCCTGTTCGCACGCAGGTGCGATTGCATACTTTTGATTATTGCACAAGAGACTACAAAATGAGAAAACAATGAGGTTAATATAGAGATTAAATAGCTATAATTTAATAAATAAAATAAACAAATTTCATCGATTAATTTATCAATTTTTATTACAATTTTCAGCAACTCTTAGAGCGTGAAAGATATAGAAAAGATGTATTTTATCTACCATAAATAATAAACATTAAAAAGCTTTAAGAGACGAGCTGTAAAGAGACGAGCATATAAAAAATCTGATACAACGAAAGAGACATATTCAATATTTTTTCTTTTTTTGCTGCTTTCTTCTCTGTTTATCCTAAGATCTTCCCCTCTATTCTTTTTTTTCTTTCTGCAGGTTGGCTATTACAAGACTCAATTTATGATCGATACGCACAATCGCGCCATGCTCAGTACAAAAAAACAGAGGAAGGATTTAATCGGTATACTATCTATATATCTGATTAGCTAAATTATCGTTAACTCGCTTAATATATGTTAGATATTTTTTTAAATATGCATTTGCATATAAATTTGCAGTCTGATTACAAGATTCATATTTACGTTGTTGTTTTTACAGTACTTTTAATAATAACCATATAAATAGATGAAGAAG
>NW_017259235.1:636117-638955 GCF_001594045.1 Atta colombica | reverse complement strand
ATATATATATATATATATATTTAATTGCGCATCGGAAATCTGTACAATGCCTAAAGGCATCCAGACCCAAATCGTTAATTTTGCGCTAAGCCTAACCCTGTCATTACGCATCTTCGGCAATAAACTTTGATTATACGTTTTGCACTGCAAAGAAGGAACGTCGAGAAGTAAGCTCGAAAAAGAATAAAAGAAAAAAAGAAGAGATGCGAGACACCGTTATCACCGATAATTGGAGACGTAAGATATACGGCTTCAGAGGAAAACGATTGTTCCATCTATCACGTTAAACTTTTTAATCATCCAAATTTAAAGATTAGAAATAATACGAAAATATAAAATTTTTTATTCCCTTCTATCTTTCGCCACCTCTTTCGCGATAAATCCTTAACTGAAAAATCTCTTTAAGCTGTTATAGTGTCATCATGTTATAAAGTTTAGAGAGATAACTGAATGTGGAATAACTACATGATGTGGAAGAAATTAACGGTTAATCGATAATTTTCCACGCCACTTTATTTATCGTTTTGCGGTCAATTGAGTTCTACCATGTAATTCGAAAACAACAGTATTTTCACAGCGACGATTTGTCGATCACGACGGTTCAACAATCTCGTAAGAGGTATATTGAAGTATCTATCAAATGGCACTAATGGCCGTAGTGCCATGTCAAGCAGCGCGTGCGAGTCGAGAGCGTGCACATGCATAATACTTGAGTACACGCACGTGCTCGTATCGAATGATCGTTCAGGAACAATCTATTGATGCTTATTAAATCAATGTCAACAACCAGCATTTAAATATTAACTTTGGATTACTTGAATTACAGTTTATCTCTTTAAAACGAAAATTATTTTAATTACATATTTTAAGAGAAGCGTGTTGTGACAATTTTCTGTTCAAAGCTATTATTGTAATGAATCACACATACAATTTGCATTTGCATAATTTCAATTATTAAAGGTTCTTTTGTAAACAATGTAAAATTGTGTTCTTCTATTGTAACATTTAAATGCCAATGTATTATGTAGAAATTTTGTAATCTGAATAATTGTAAGTGCTGAGAATATCCATTTATTGATGCTTATTAAATCAATGTCAACAACCAGCATTTAAATATTAACTTTGGATTATTTGAATTACAGTTTATCTCTTTAAAACGGCACACGAAAATTATTTTAATTACATATTTTAAGAAAAGCATGTTGTGACAATTTTCTGTTCAAAGCTATTATTGTAATGAATCACACATACAATTTGCATTTGCATAATTTCAATTATTAAAGGTTCTTTTGTAAACAATGTAAAATTGTGTTCTTCTATTGTAACATTTAAATGCCAATGTATTATGTAGAAATTTTATAATCTGAATAATTACAAGTGCTGAAAATATCCATTTATTTGTTTGAATAGGAAAATTTACGCGATTGTTTCCCACATTCGCTCCGCTTTGTGACTGCTGAAATATTCATGAGTGAACTAGCCAAACGAGCGTACCCGCGGATGTACATACACTCTGAACGAATCGCAGACTCTGTTTCTTCCCTTTCCATCCATATCGACTCTTTGACCTCAGCACCATTCTGCATAACGGTGCATCGGCCTAGACGTTTGCCTATTATGTCACTATATATTCGTATAAGGATGTTGTACACACCATAAGTTAACCTACAACCTAAACAGAAGTTCCTGGAATTTTCTGAGGTGACGATCAATCTTCGCGACGCGGTGAGAAAAATATGATTCGTGTCCAACTTTAACGAGATTCAGTTGCAACGTGCGTTCCCATAAGTAGGGAGAATATAGGCAGCGAATAAAAGACATTAAATTCAAGAAATTGCATACATTATTTTCTTTGCATGCGTATAAAAGATGATTGATACAAGTATAAAATGATAATTATATTTATACTATTATATCTAATATAAAAATAATATCCAATCAATATGTATGTATATGTGGTATTATAAATGAGAATGTTTTTTAAAAGAACCTATTATCAATTGAAAGAATCAATTATACCTCTACCTTCATCGTCGTAAACTTAATAATGTTATCATTACAGGATTTAATATGCGTATCAATAAAATTGTGGATGTACATCATATATACATACATTGCTATATAGACACAATTATAGCTTCCAATTATTTCTACAGGAGTATCGTCTTTCTTGAGCTTCGAGTGTACGATAATCCTACCAGGCTGTTATTTATGATTCGTTTCATGTAAGAAGAATTTCTGTATCGCATCGTCATACTGTCTCCGATATTCATTTTACCACCACCAACTAATTGCTATTTATAATTATGATTGGATATAATTTCACGAAAGAAAGAGTAGTTTTATCTTTATCGTATCAAGGTGAAGATAATAAAATTATAATATATATTTCTTTATCCAAAAAAATCTGTATATCTGTATATTGTAGATATATGCATGTATATATGCACATATTATTTATATGTAGATTGTGATTTTTTTTATAAAAAAAAGTGTATATTTGTAATGCATATGCATTCCCATATTTTATTGGGATCAAATGTATTTTGATACATAAGTTCATATTTAAATATTAATTGTAAACAAATTCAATTCTCACAATATTCTGGAAAGTAAAAAACACTAGAAAGAAGAAGAAAAAATAGAAAGCAAAGATGACATTAACGATGACGGCAATTACAAAGAAGAAGAAGAAGAAGAAGAAAAAGAGTGAAAGAGATAATAGAAACATTTGAAATCAATAAAAATATACGTGCTCGCATTATTCGCATTCCGATCGCTTACACAGTTAGCACGCATTTGTAATCTTATTTATGCGTCTACTTTTATATATATATA
>NW_017259235.1:635629-636017 GCF_001594045.1 Atta colombica | reverse complement strand
TATATATATATATACGTTCCAGACAGCACGTATGTATTTGGCCCGTAATATATCGCACGTTCCAATCGAAATGCCACCCTGCGTTTTATTCGACGCGCTTCTGTTTTACTCGAGGATTTCCTAACAAATAGACCTGTAGTTGCTTGAAAACGTTAATTGTTACATCTTAATTGTTCTATTTCTTCTTCTCTCACACATACACACACACACACACACACAGTACGCACAAATTTAAGGGATGTAACTTATAATTTTTATAAAAATATGTTCGAGATATATTTGTTTTTAATGGGCAGTTTTTAAAAATACTGATATAATGAAATTTATCTAACAATTTAGCTAAATACAGATCTGAAAATAATTTTTAGACCATCGAAATAATTATACA
>NW_017259235.1:634330-635290 GCF_001594045.1 Atta colombica | reverse complement strand
TATATATATATATATATATATGAGTATTATAAAAGAAAAATTGCTTCGTGCATATAATTTTTTTAAAAATATTTTATATGTGGAAAAAATTAATTATCTCTTTTTACAATATTTATTTCATCTTAAATAGTATTCGTGTGTATCAGTATACATAAACTATTACTCATCGGCCATCTCGCGAAATCCATTCGTGTTCTTAGATGAAGGAATGTGAAGATAATTAAGAGCAGGTACTAAATTACAGAGAAAAACTTGTCATCGCGGAAAGTTTCCATCGTATAATAATCCACTATCGAGATGTTTATGTCCTTGACATGCACATGAAAAGAAAAATAAACGTGCTCTGCATGTTCAGAACACGTTCGTAGAAGTTTCTTTAGGTTTATGCACTTGCATCACCTTCCTTCTTTCGCTCATTTTTCCCCCTCGCAACGACGCCTATAGTCTTTTCCACCCTCTGTAGTCGGTGATTAACACACGAAGCGAATAGTGCCCTTATACCGGCGATTGCCTGCACGGAGAAAAATGACACGAGTGTGTACTAGCGCGTGGACAACCCCTAACAAAAAGGAAAAATGCACTTGTACCCTCATAATGCCAAATTACATGGCTTCTCGGAAATTCG
The DNA here is from genome assembly GCF_001594045.1 of Atta colombica. Taxonomy (NCBI): domain Eukaryota; kingdom Metazoa; phylum Arthropoda; class Insecta; order Hymenoptera; family Formicidae; genus Atta; species Atta colombica. The sequence goes on along the minus strand of NW_017259235.1, from coordinate 634,665 downwards.
TCGCGTCGATATAAAGCATGTAGTTCTCGTCAGATATTAGTTTCAAACGGTGCGACGTCACGCTATATATATATTAGGTGTAGTAAAAAGAAATCCATTAATTTTCCATTCAATTTCATGAAAAAATAATGGATTTCTTTTTACTACACCTAATATGTATATATATATATATATATATACACACACACACACACACACACACACACACACACACACACACACACACTGAAAAAAAAATTCTGATTGAAAATGGACGAATCAGAATTTTCTGGTTAAATTTATTAGAATTCTAGAGATTCTTGAGATAATCAGAATTCTGGTTGATCTAATATTTT
>NW_017259235.1:610451-634230 GCF_001594045.1 Atta colombica | reverse complement strand
ATACGAGAATTTTTTTATATCTACAAATATTATTGTAGATATTTGTATTAAAGTTTTTTTACACTTGAAGGAAATAATAATATGCAAAGTATCTTTTGTGCATTTGTATTTAATTGTTTATACAAAAATATTACAAATTCAAACTTTTTCTAAATTTCAACAAATGTAAATAATATATAAAAAATATATACGTGGTACATACACGTTTTTCTTTTCTTTTCTTTTCTTTTATTTGTATTATTCCAGCAGTATATATTTATAATTATTATTTTACATTTCTTCTTGATACATATGTACCGTTATTCGAGAAGCATTGAAGCACGATCTCATTTGAAATATATTACATTGTATCGATATCAAACCGCCAAACTACGTTTATTGACCGTCACCACGCTTTATTAAGGCTGCGAGTATCGGACCATGACGACTGATCGATGATGCGGTCAGTGATGTAATTGAAAATACGATCGCTAGGTCTTCGATTTACGCGTGTAAGGGTGGCGCAAAAAAAGATGGAAGCTTATAATGACGATTTACGCATCGTGTAATTCGAAAGCCTTACAGCAAACAGTCTCGATCAATACTTTCTTGCGTTCTTTGCCTGATTCCATTCCAAGTTAATATTGACCATAGACCGATATATTTCGACGCAATCTACGTCTAATATAATAATTCAACGAAAATAATTGATTTAATTGATAAGGTATTTGCAATGACTTTCTTCAACTTTTAAATATATAAGATGAAAAATTAACGCCTCAATAAATATGTTCGTTATATTAAGGCGTTACATCGTACAATAAAAGCTGAAAGTAACCATCTGTCTCGTTGCCTAAAGCCCAAAGAAAAAGAATACAGCAGAGCCAGGCGCAATAAAGATAAAAAGGAAGAGAGAAAAAATGATGAAATGAACGAGAATAAGCGAGACAGAAGCGGAGTGAGGAGAGAGAACGAGCGGAGTCCGGCCAAAGAGGCGGAAAGTCAATATTGCGCGCGATGGGATATACGTCGGAATTATTACTGTATTAAAATTTATCGGATATTGGAGGTGCGTCTGGTCTGAGTAAACTTACTTCATCGTGTACGCATACATCGTTTATGGGTTTTCCAATATCCTACGCATCGCAGCAAAATGCCGAAATCCCGAATGAACAGTTGGTAAATGCAGGTAGGTGTGCGCTAGGTTTTTTTTGCAGGTATTTACTGAGATTCAAACTCTATCAATGCGCGAATACATGTTTAACTGTCAATTTCAATGAAATTCCAAGCAGAATTAATTAAAAGACTGACCGTGCCTCAAATTGTTCCTGAGTTTACATTTAAGTTTTCAAAAAGGAGAAAGATTCGAAGATTTTTATTGTAAATTATATATTTTAAAAGATTTTCAAATTATGGATTGCATAAATCTATAGCGAGCGAAATTTTATATATACGTATCAAAAAAATGTGAGTATCTTTGTATAAATAACGTAATAAATATACATGAAATCTAGGTGTAGCAGGAAGTGTTTGTGACGTTTACATCGACTACGCTTGGAACGTGCTTTAGAGGTATATGGGGAACGTCACTCAAAGTGTCAATAATGAATATAATTCTGAGAATATTATTGGTAATATAAAATATGTAAAATTATACAGTTGGAAAGATCGTGTGTTTAGGAAATTCATTTTATTTTGATCCAGCAAACAAGCTGACGATAAATATCGTCAGTTATAATTAAATTAATTATTGTTTCGCTTTATAAATTGCTTTCATATAAATATAAATATAAATATTATACATAACAAGAAAATAATTTACAAATAACTTTTATCAGAATTCTTCCCGCGATATATTGTATGAAATGTATCAATATTTGAGTAAATTAAAGTAATAGAAAATAGAAAATAAAAATTTTTACCTTGGATTAAAAGATAATTTTAAGGTAACATTTTAAATTAAATTAAAAAAGAGAAAATCTTACCTAAATTTTTTGCACATATTTTTCAGCGATTTACAAAGGAAGCTCACAACGATATTGATATACTATATTGATATTGCGCAAAAGTTTCAATTAATTTTCAATTAATATATTTGCAAAATTTGCTGAATTACACTAAATTGTCACAATCCGGTGTAAACGAAACAAACGCGCGACAACGACTGGATTCCAATCCGCTGGACTCTCGCTGACACCAGACAGAACAGAACGAGTACGTGAGTGGAATCGCACGAAGTACGTCGGTAAGTACCGAAGGTGACCGAAGTTTCATTTGAAAAACTGATTGTCGCAATGCTGTGAGTTCCTTCACTTATAAACTTTACTATGTTTAAATAAATACTATGTCATTTTTCAAACAGATTTCGCCGTTTTTAATTACATTGTATAAATTTATATATATTTTTTAATTTTGACCTAAAAAAATTTATACATTTCAAGCAATTTTGAATATATGTAAAAAATATATGTATATTTATATAAGAATTTCAAATCTTTCGAGTCTTTTAAAAAAATTTAACAACATACATTAATCTATGAGACCCAGCAAAAAAATCAGTTGTAGTTTAAAGATTATAAATCTGAAGGATATAATACAATGTTTGAAAGAATCAGAAATTATATAGTGTATAATCAAAAATTTTACATGACTGAAGTATTATTTATGATATACATAACAATTTTTAAAATATATAAATCTTTTTCATAAATAATTCTCAAAAATAAATTCTTTTAAAATATCTTGTATACGATTCACTCTATGTATCTTTTTTTAATAAAATGGATTATTAAATACGATCATGATTGATAAACAAAACAAAAATTCTCGGGGCACGTATCTCAACACGATTTATCTCAACAAAATATTCATCAGTTTATTGAAATTTCCAAGTGACTTCTAATTTACTAAATAATATATTCTAATAATTTATTAATAAAATGTTCGAGCAACACAAAATCAAATCGCGTAAAAAAATGTCTAGAAACCGTTACAATAAAACAGCAATAGAATCTAATAACCTCTCCTTATCAACATCAAACGTCAACAGCACTGCGTGAGTAATATAAACGAACGATGATGAAATAATGAAATGTGTGAACAAAACTATCATTTATAATAATAACATACAATGTTTTATTACACAATTTAAAATATATTTTATTCATATTATAAATATATAAAATTTTATTTAATTTTATAATTTACTTTTTAATTTTTCTTTCAGATCTTCTATTAGGAAGTCAAAATGTATATCCCCAATCATTTCATCAGTATCAAACATAAATTACAAATCATCTATAGTCGAACAGCCACAATTTACCACAAAAGCGCCTAAAAATGCAGCAATACATTTTGGAAATTTTTATGGTCTTTGGAACGATGTAGAAAAAGTATATTCCAATAATCAATGGAATAATTATTTTACAAAAGAAAAAACAGCGATGACTAAGGGACCACACCGATTAGAGTTTACTAGGCAAATGGTGCATAGGTAAAAAAAAATATCTATTTGCTGTAAAAGTAATAATAAAAAAATATTTGTAAATTATTCCGATGTTCAAAAACATTTTTGAACTGAAAATTTTTCTTTGCCAGATTGGAAAAAGCAACTAATATGGAAGATTACATGCGACAAGTATCGATTCTTTTAAAGAAGACAGTAGAGCCACCCAACTTTAAATTGAATCAACTTCTACCTAAAAATTCAATTCCTAACAGAACTCAAAGTTCTTCGGATTATCCACTCTGGTACAAGGAGCCTTATAAGCTATCATTGGTATTCTTAAATCCTATCGCTCAACTAAAAACATAAACATTTGAAGAATTTGTTTCAGTTAATATGATATTTATTAATATAGAAAGATTTATAATAGCTGTAATTAAAAATATCTGCGCAAATGAAACCATATTATTTTTTATGAAATCGTTTAAAATTTCTAATTTCTGGGCTTATTGAAGATTCCGTATTCTTTTATTTAAAAAATATAAAATATATTTTTTCTGTTTTTTTTACTTTTTCAGGATTTGATTTCGACTTTATCAATCAAGATTAATTAAAAGAACTTCTTTCGAAATCATTATTACAACATTTGATATAATCATAAATAATCTATCCTTCTTTCTAAAAAAATCATAATAATTAATGTTATAACGGTTCAGTTATTGAGTATTGTTCAAGTTGCAAAGTCGCGAAACAGAATTCATTCCGGTATTCATTCTGACATGTTAATTAAGAGCCGTGGTCATTAGTTTGCATGATGTTATGTCGTAATTAAGCGTTGCCGGACTATTATGAATCCCGCTGCTGGAATAATTAATTAGGTCTAGAATCATAAAGCTATACACGTGAAAATATAGTTAATCTAAATTTTAAGTGATGAATAACCGGAAATTCTCAATGAGAATCAATGTTGCAAATTACGATTGTATTTAATTTTTCGGTTTTCTGATTGTTCTTATACAAAATTTCTGACATGTAATAATGAAATAGGATACGATCAATGCTGCAAACACTTTGAAGAGTTTTTTAATTGGTCAGTTTCTTTCAAAATTCTTTCGTCTAATTGATCCATCAAGTGTTTCAAAGTATTTGTAGCGAGACTTTGACCACAGCTATAGAATAATATAAAGAAACAAAGAAAATCCGCCGCGTAAACTGAAATCAATTTTTAGTATGAAAAGTTTAAATTAATATAATAAAAAAATAATCATGTGAAGTTTGTTTCTGAAAAAAAAAGGCCGATGTAATCAAAAGACTGGCATACGTATTGTTTTCACTTCAATGAAAATACAAGGGGAGATGCACGGTAGGGTGGTACTTATCGATTATTCCGTCTACCAGCGTAAAGACGAATTTCATGTATCTTTAACGAAAGCATCCAACTACCAAATAGAGATGCTAGAATCATTAGATAGATGCTTGTTTTGTAAAAAGCGAATCCTATATCAATGGCTCGAGGAGTATATTCAACTGTGACTTTAACTATAAATCGTATAGCGATTCAAAATATAGCAATTCAAAGCAATAAAAAAAGTTTTAATATTTATTTGACATTTAATTCTGTCGTTTAATTTTCGTTATCAGTAAGTTATATCTACTGGCCAAAGGAATAAGCATGTAAATGCAAACATAGCATGATAATTGAAAGATTTTCATATATTATATTGCCTTAAACTAATCGTGCATAAAATCTAGGAATATGCAGTTAGTGATACAAGATGTTGTCAACAGTTTCCTGAAAGAAATCGAATATCTTAAAGTATTAAAGTTATATTTTAAAAACATACTATATTTATTTAAAAATGCATTTACTTAATACGACGCTTAATCATTATTGATTATAGCTTGTCATAAATATTTATTTTGAAACAGTTATTGCTTGGCATTTTCAGAAGATTTTTATCTAAAACTCTGATCAAAAATTATGTGATGAGTATATGTTTCAATCACAAGCTATAATCAAATAATAAATGATTGGTCTAAATAAACGCATTTTAGTAAACGTAATGTATTTTAAAAATGTAACTTGTTAATTTCTAATATATTCAATTTCTTTTAGAAAACTTTTGATTACGCTCTTATGTCGCTGATTGTAATTTAAATACAAATTATATGTGTGCATGTGTGCAATATACAGGATAAAAAAAAAAAAAAAAAAAAAAAAAAAAAAAAAAAAAAAAAAAAAAAAAAAAAAAAAAAAAAGGACTAAAACTAGACAAAAATAAAATGCGTATGTATTCATATTTACATAGATTTATTTTTTTCCTGCAAACTATACAGCATGGTCCACGTGATTAAAAATCGTTTAAATAAATTGACGATTATTAAAACCATTAAATGATGGAACATGTATGAATATATGTGAATGTAACATATATACCTTTTATAAAACTTTTTGTAGATATTATTTTGTATAGTGTGAAATGGTAATTGTAATTCGGGATGTACAATGTTGTTAAAATCACACAGTTTAATAAAGTTTTAGTTGCCTTTTTAATTCTTATATTAATGAAACCATTATTGGCAACTGGCTTTAAAGATGTAAAAATTGCACCATTGTCGATGATTTTATAAATATTACCTTAATATTGAATCAAATTGAATACAATACAATATAACAATATGTATTATTCATATTTGATATATTCTACTGTATTCCATATAATATGAATGACAATTCATTTCCTTTCTTCAAAACGTGACGCAATTAACTTCCATCTGATAGATATTTTTGAGGCCTTCCCTAGGTCTTCTTCCATGAGTAATACATTTCCAAAGGTCGATTGACACGCCAGAATTTATCGTTCACTTGTCGTAACGTTTGTGAGCCACTTAATACCACAAGCTGCCCAGGTGAAGGTGCGATATAGATACAAAAATTTAACAGCCTATCTGATTCTGACAGTTCAGTATCCAAATCCAACGTTAAACGCATTGCTAGATATTTACTTAAATGGTCCACTGTAAAAACAAACAATTTGTTATTTCATACTGAAAGTTTGTTTTTCCATTTTATAATTTAATGTATATTTACATTTTAAATTTATAATATTCATTAGCTTCTTCAAGTAAACAATTTTTTCTTTCTTAAATGCAATTTGCGAGATATCTTACCTGTGGCATTTGCTGTTGTTTTTATATAGCGAATACTGTTCTCTTTCAATGCTTTTATTAAAGAATTATCACCTGCCATTTCTGTAGGGTGTGGTTTAAAGACAAGTTCAATTTCATTAAGCATCAATGGCTCGCTAGGACCTTCACCTTCTGTGTCAACCATAGAATCACCACCGCCAGTCTCAGCTTCTGCACTAGAAGAATCATTCTCAGAATTTTGTAGACTTTTCTGTCGTTTTGATGGTTTTGAGATTTGATTTGCAGGATTTGGCGATGGTGTGGTAGAGTTTCTAGATGTTGTTCCTAGATAAATGTACATAAAAATAACTGATGTAATAAAAATTACATAAGTTTATACAAACTGTTGTAAACTCAATAAAAAGTGCAGAGTATTTCTAGATTAAAAAACAAATATTGGTATTCGTAAAATTAATCACCTCCACTATTTAAAGGTCCTGTTGCACTTTGAGAGGAATCACTTTGATTTGCTACATTTGTAGATGGATTTGGTGTTGTAGGTGCACTAATATTTGGTGTATTATTATAAGACGTTGCATTGCTTGCATTTTCAGATTCATTGGCATTCTTTCTAGAACGCTGTGGACGATTCTGACTTTGTAATTTAATACCTTCTGTAATAGAGTTAACAAGTGCAGCTTGTGAATGTGACTTATTCAGTTTAGCCAAAACTCGTTCCTGATGAGCCTCATATTCGTCTCTGCTAGGATAGATTTTTGAGATTAGCAAATCAAAGTTTGGATCCGGTCTGAGAGATCTTTTAGAAACCAATTTCTTCCTGCATGTAGGACATTCCTGTAACAATGTAAAGTATAAAAGTATAAAACAATTCATTATATATAACATAAATAAATTCCTTGTATCTCAATATAAAATATTACTACTTGTAGAAAAACAGTATTTATTTTTATTGAAGATATATAAAATTCTTGCAGCAAGTGTATATAATTTTGTTGCATGGGTTCAAATTAATATTTCATTTATCCTACAACAAAGTTTTCAAATATGTTGATTGTGTATGTGATATATTATAGGATAATCACTGGATCATGTTCTTAAGTTTCTAAAAAAATCTCTATTTAGTAACCAATCAATGCGAGTAGAAAGTTCATGCTACGATAAATAAAATATTAGCCTTATAGATAAATAAAACAGTTCGAAAGTATTGCTTTCCAAATAAATAAAAAATGAATGGTAGATTGCATACATATTTTGTATTGTACATACATACACAAATTGACAGATAAATAACATTACATCTTGTAGAAAAAATATAGGCTAGTATTATCCGCAAACATTGCAGATATAAGTTTGTTGTATTATGTCAAACACATACTTTGTTACCGCTCCGTAAAGCCGTGATAATACAGTCGGAACAAAAACGGTGGAGGCACTCCTTGGTAGTCATCGTCTTCTTCAGCATATCCAAGCAAATGGGGCACATGAGCTCGCTGTGCAAACTCCGCGGACTGACCGCAATCTCTGTGTTGTCGGTGATCGCGTCTTGCGGAGTGCGATGTAATTCGTAAAGCGATAATTCCCATGTTTTGTTGAGGCCGACCTGTTCCGCAGATGCCATCTTGAATAGTTGAATTACATACACATTGACATATACATTACAGGGTATGGACACTTGGACATGCTCTTGGACAAAATAAAGTCCTATTTCTGCGCCATCTGGGCGAATAGAAACAATTTTGAGAACTAAATTGCAGGATGCTCCTACTCGGTCAATAAAATAATCAAATGAGCCATTCACAGGCCAAAGTGATGAACATCATTTCGAATTTTTTAAAATTTTAGTGTCAAAGCATCAATGAAGTATTTTGGCAATAAAATTGAAAAAAAAAAATTCGAAACGGAGTTAATCATTTTGACCTGTGAATAGTTGAAATGTGGAATATTTTTTGTTCAATAATTTTGCACTTTTAAGTAAATAAATAAAAGTTACAAATGTGATATTTGAATCGTTTATATTACACATAAATTATTCATTAGATAATAAAAAATAATTTCTAACATTTATTTTATATATCCTAATACAGTCTTGACTAAAAATATTAGGCATCTTATTAAGTATTATGTACAATTTTAACTGAAAAATTGATTTTCCTGTAAATTATCTTTTGTTTCCTAAATAAATGCCTAATATCTTTATATTAGCCAAGGCTATACTTATGTTCTAAAGCATGAATACAAAAGAATGTCTACATTCTCCCCCTCTCTCTTCAATTTTTATTATCAATACTGAAATTCTATAGTACATTTATTTACATCCATTGTAGATTTTTAATTTATAATTTATTTATTCAGAAACAAAATAGAAATATAATTAGTTATATTATTACTGAATTATATTACTACACTATTATTAGTTGTTCTATGGCAAGGCCAAAAAATTAGAGAAAGAGAGAGAGAGAGAGAGAGAGAGAGAGAGAGAGAGAGAGACTTAAACCTACTAAGATTATAAAATGCTTATATATGGTCAGTGATCCAATATTTAAAAATACAAGGTTTTTTCCAGGTTTTCAGGATTCAAAATTCGCTCGTCACCCTGTTATATTTCCCACATAGCAAAGAACTGGTTCAGGACGCATTCGTAGGATTTTTTATAATCTCAGGAACACTCCAGGATGTTCTTTATTTATATACGTGTGTGTGTGTGTGTGTGTGTGTGTGTGTGTGTGTGTGTGTGTGTGTGTGTGTGTGTGTGTGTGTGTATATATATATATATGCCAATTTAAAATATATCTATTTTAAGTTCATAAAAAATTAAGAAATGTAACAAATTTAATGATCTTAGTTATAGTTATAATTAATGAAAGAATCATAATATTACTACGTAATAATAATTAAATTAATCAGAAAGAATTAGCATTTTTTAATATTTATAATTGTTTCGAATTATTTTAATTTTTATTTTAAAAGATTAAGAAGACTCAATACCTAAATTTTGTAAATATTGAAACATGTTTATCTTTATATATATTTTTTAATGCCGATTTTATCTTTGTACAAAATGTAGAAGAATGTACCTTTCGTTTTTTAGTCACATTCTTCATTTGCATATGTAAGAAAATTTTTTGTGTATTTCTCAATGCTGAATAATTTTTCCGAACAGTTAAACTAGTAATTTTTTTAGCGTCCTTTAATCGTTGTTTATAATTAATATTCTTGCGTAAAATATTTTTTGTTTTTTAAATAATCTGCTTTTAATATATATTTTTCTTGCTACTGGAGTCAAGTTAGCCTTTCGAGTAACAAGTATATTTCTATGAACATGGTTTGTAGAATGAAAACTTCTGTTTGGAGTCCTTACAATCTCTGGCTGTGTTTCTTGTTGTATCCCTTCTTCAATATTTACATTGTTACATGGCTGTGTTTCTTGTTGTGTCCCTTCTTCAATATTTACATTGTTTTCCAAAATAACTTTTTCTTCTTCAACTATCGTTACAATCTTTGGCTGTATTTCTTGTTGTGTCCCTTCTTCAATATCTACATTGTTTTCCAAAATAGCTTTTTCTTCTTCAACTGTCCTTACAATCTCTAGCTGTGTTTCTTGTTGTGTCCCTTCTTCAATATCTACATTATTTTCCAAAATAGCTTTTTCTTCTTCAACTATCCTTACAATCTCTGGCTGTGTTTCTTGTTGTGTCCCTTCTTCAATATTTACATTATTACATAGCTGTGTTTCTTGTCGTGTCTGTTCTTCAATATCTACATTGTTTCCCAAAATAACTTTATGTTTTACTGTCCTTACATAAGATTTATAAACATCAAGAAAAGATTGGGGTGCAATTGTTCCAGTCACTTCATCATATTGTGGGTCGTCCATTTCTTCATCTTCATTTTCTTCGTCTTCTTCTTCTTCTTCTTCTTCTTCTTCTTCTAGATCTGTACTTATATCAGACTCAGAATTATCTGTTTCATTTCTAGTTGGCAAATTCTGATTTGGAATAGCATCAATTTTCAATCGTCTACGTTGTAAATTAATAACATATGAACTTTCGTCAAAATGTAAATGGCAAATTCTACATTTTTTAATTTTTTCGTCAGGTACATGCGACATAGATATCGCTTTTATCCATTTTTTCCTTAATTTTGTATCTTTTGGAAAATAATGACCAGGAGCTCTAGCACGAGATTTACAATGTGGGATGACACATTTCCAAGTTCCACTTGTTATTTTGACCATTTTATTTTAAAATTTCAATGCTGAAAAAAAATTTTGTTATACAAATGTTTAACATTCAAGAAATGCATTCTGTTTCATACATAATGCATTATATTCAAGTGACCCAACACGATCAATCATACTATCAGTATTAACGAATACTAATAATATCACTGACTGTGTGTGGTTAATATTGATGAATTGACATAGAATTTAACGGTGATTTATCAGGATCCATGTCACAGTGTAATAGATAATTTAAAACTAGAGTGAAATATATTGTTAATAGTACTGATCGTGTAAGATAGTAAAAATACTAAAAATATTGCTGTATACCGATGAATATTGAATACTGATTCAATATTACTGAACAATGATCAGTATTATTAACCATAGGGCCTTTTATGTATTATTTTATCCTTTGTTGTTCACCAAATATTAAAGAAAGTTAAAACGATACATCATGCGCATTATGCGTGAAACGTATAATACAATCAATATGTACGTACATACATACATATACTTAAATCAAAGCTGACCAAGATCGGTGTTTTTTGATTTGAAATTGAAATGTATCGGCATTCAATGCCCATTGCTGTTCCTATTCTTCACTTCAATGCTGTTTTTTTTTTGTCGTAGCGCGCAATGCTCGGTCTCATAGATGACCTTAATTGACTGTAATCCGAAATCGTTAAAAGTTTTTGACCTGTGTTGTCACTATGTTTAAAAGTATTCTGTTACTAATATTATAAGATACTATGGTAAAATTATTCAGTTTAGCTATCCCACCTCAAAAATCAATAAAATTAGACTTTGACGTGCTTTTGCATGAAACGGAAGAATCTGGCAAACAAAAAAGCGTCGCTCTTGTCCTGTGAGCCGAGATATTAAACGTTAAAGTTGATAGTTGAACTATTGAGGTTAGGAAATCTGTCACTGCCGCGAAATACGAGTATGTATTGCGATCACCTTTTTCGTGTTCTGTGACCTCATGCGAGATATCGAGCGTTTAAAGTTGACTAAAGAGCTTCACACATGAAATTGAACAACTTAAGGCGGCTAAACCAATGAGCATCTTATGTAAATCAATATGGAGATATTAGGTTAGATGCTCATTGGTCCAGCAGTCTTATATTATGCTTACGCTCTGTTATGCATTTCATGTGTGAAGCCCTTTAAAGTGTTACTATGTAACTCTTTAAGTCAACTTTAACGCTTAATATTTCGCTTCGCAGAGCAATCCCGGACATTTTTCTGCCAGATTTTTTTATTTTACGCAAAAACGCGCTGATTTCATCGAAATCGAAGGTAGCTCGGAAGTAATTCTGAAGAATTACCCTCATTTTGTCTCCGTGACAGATTTCCTAATCTCAATAGTTATCAACTTTAATGCTTAATCTCGGCTCAGGGCAGAGCGACACTTTTCTTTGTCAAATTCTTCCGTTTATTCATACAAGAACGCGTCGAATATTGATTTCTTAGATGGGGTAACTAAACCGAATAATTATCGCCTAATTTTATTGATTTTTGGGGTGGAGTAGCTAAACTGAATAATTATCAAGTTTTTGACCTGTGTCTTTTACTATGTTATAAAAGTATTCTGTTATTAATATTATAAGATAATATTATTCATAATAGCATTTCGTTTTGTCTCTTGGGAACTGCTCGGGGTCGCTTCGAATGAATCCAGTGTACTTGAAATATAGGATTCACAGTATGTACGACATCCATCCATATGACGTCAGACAGTCATTGTACCAATGAATGTCAGATGTCGTATGAATCCTATATTTCAAGAACGTCGGAGCGACTCTAACGAGCAATAGTAATATATTTAACTATAAAAAATATGTATAACAGAATACTTTTAAACATAATGAAAGACAGGTCAAAAACTTTTAATGATTTCAAAGTGTCGTTCTTAAAAATGAAAATCCCACGCTACGACAAAACAGCAATAAGGACGTAAGGAACGGTATAGATGTAAATATCAACATTTCGATTTCAAGCCAAAAAACACCGACCTCGGTCAGCTCTGATTTATACCATATATTTTAAACAATAATGCCTCTCTTTCTTTTTAATATTCGTTACCGGAATAAATGTGGACACACCTGACTTTACGTAAAATAAATGACGCAGTACTCGGACCGATTGGCCCGACCAAGCAATCCGTCTGATGTATGTATCCGTGGACAGCGAACGACAGACTCGCGAATATATAGCGGATTATACAGCGTTTGTTTGAGCGTTATTATTTGTAAGACTCAAAGAATCACCACTTTATTTACGCAATCACCAGAAACCACATTTGATCACGTTCCAATCACGTTCTGATACTTCTGATGCTTCACGCTGCTTCTGGAATCAGATTTTAGAATGTTCCAGAATAGTCCAAAATGTTCGAGAACTGAACAGTAATATCATATTGACAATACCGATCGAGCGGAAATGCTGAAGTTTATAATTCCCAAAACTCTGTCTATTTTTGTCCAGATGGCGCCCAGAAATTGGGCTTAAGGCCTTAGCACAAGGTTTGTTCGCGTCGCATGCTCTAAGGCGCTACGCACAATAGAGGAAATATTAGAAACAAGAATAGATATTAAGATTTCAACCTATCAGAGAAACCGTGTATTCCGACGTAACTGGTATCTGATAGATTAAAATCTTAATATCTATTTCTTAATATTTCCTCCATTGTTCAGGGCCTAACACGCTCTAAAATTTTAATTAGGGCAAGTTAATGTTTTTTTTTTAACTGAATAAAGTTAAAGTTAATAGTTTTACAAAATTAATAAAGTTAAAAGTTGAAGAAATAAAAAATTAACTTAACGTAAGTTAAGTCAATATTGAATAAACTTAAGTTAAAAAAAAAGTTAATTTTGAAAAAAATTATTTTTTAGATCAAAATGTCCTAATTTATCTTAAAATGGGACTAAATAACTACAATATAAATTATTAAGTAAATTAAATTTTTAATTTTTTAATCACATATGATATAAGTATATAACACATAACGATATAACTATATAAGTTATATAACTTTAAAAAAACAGGCAGCATATAAAAAAGATACAAGATCAGTGATTAATTTTTAATAAGTCTTAAGCCATAAAAAATTAACCATTACAATCGATTAACCATTACATCGAATGCGAGAAGAATATTTGACTAAACTTAATTGATAAATTTCTTATGACTTAAGGCTTAAAACCTATTGTAGATCCGAACTTAAGGCTTATGGCATAAGGCATAACCGCATAAACCAATCAGAGGGCTGTATTAACATCTTAAGAAATTACTTAAATCTCTCTAAATCTCTAAGTCTCTAAAATATGAACAGATTACGAATATATGTCCTTAGTCTTATTATATCTTATTATTTTTCTAAGATATTTAAAAGAGATAAAAAAATTTGTTAACTTAAAAAAAAGTTAAAAAGTTAACGTTTAAAAGTAACTTAGTTAAATTAAAATTTAAAATTAAATGCATTTAAAATTAACTAAGTTAAGTTAAAAGTTATTAACTTTTTAACTTTTTCTTTTAACTTTTAACATTTTAACTAGTTGCTAGCTTCCAAGCATAGTTTTGATATCACGAGAAAGGAGGAAATTGGAATTACCGCTCTTAGAATTTTCTCTGATTATATATTTATTTTATTTTTTTTTTACCGCAAAAATCTTTTATAATGTCATTTTCCGCGTGTATGCGACTAGAAAGTATACAAACAATTTCAGTAGTAATATGAGCTAAGTTTAGTACTTAAAAAAAGTGATTGTTGGCGGTATAAGTAGCGGTTATGCGTGGGCAAAATACATAAGCACAGTATAAATAATGTAACGGTATATAATTCCATGTAAGATGGGCGTAGGCTTGCCTATTACTATAGATGCATCTTCTCTTCTAAAGCGACGAGAGAGGATAGATCTATTCGCGAGCAGATCTAACACAGCAAACTAGATCGACAAGACCCTCGCACGCCTTTTTCTATTGACCTTAACTGTAAGAGAGTGTAATTACAGCTGTGCATGCAAGGAGGGTTTCATCGCTTATTTCTGATGTCCCATTTCCATTTCTCGTATATACTTATTTTTCATTGTAAAAGCAATTTTCATCATGCAAAATTTAATATCAACTTTTTCTTTATGACAAAAATGAGTTATTTACATACTCCAAATAATTACATTAAATGTTATCGAAAATATTTTTGTTAGTCTGCCTTATTTTCTATGATAATATAATTATAATCTGTGTTAATCGTATGAAATATAAATTATAAAATTTAATATTAAAAAAAGAACGATATAAGTATATCTTTGATGATTTTAAATTCGATTAACGCTGAGCAAGATTTCGAATTTATTATGATTAAATCATTCCTAATATTGAATATTATTGATGCTACTACCTACTTGAAAAAAATTTTATAATTAGCCACAATTATTTTATAATAAATGAAACAATTAATATTCTTGTAGGTCATACCAGGGCGACACCTCGTCCCACTTAACGACGATGTTGCTCCGACAACTTTTTAAATCCATTTAAACAGTTGCCTACGGCAAAATGCGACATATCGGTCATTCTCATTTTAAACATTTTGCTTTGATGATCATTCAATAATATCTACATATATTTCATACAAGATTCGTATTCTCGATAATTTCGTTTCTGTTCCCTTTATTGTAAAAGTATACACGTATTTATATCAAAAGATTTAGTTTTATCTTGTACGTGTTTCTTTTAACTCGAGCATTTAATATATCTTTATTTTTCATGCAGAGGAGACTGAGCACAGTTGTACCAATTTTTAGAAATGTATATAAACATATATTTCTTTATTTATAATATATGTATGTTTATTTCTTTTATTTTCTTACATATAACATGCACGCAATAGCTATTTAGATTTATGTATTATTTGCAAAAAGGTGTAATTTTAGGCTGTTTATAAGTAAAATATAAAAATTCGTATTAGTACAGCTTGTTCCGATTTAGGGCAAAATTAAATAAAATTTAATTAGGGAAAGTTGTAACGTGTTCTAAAACAGAAATTTATTACTTTAAAAACACAAATTCAGTGTTTTAAAAATTAGCGTACAACATCGGCGTCACGGTCCTTGCTAGATGTTACGATAGCAGCGAGTAAATGTAAATCAGAGATAGATAATGTATATAGCTTATATGTTGCGTAATTTACATCGCAAGATGTAACTTTCGTTTAATATCTGTAATTATAGTCTGTAACACAACATTAAGTGACTTAGGTAAGATCAACTGACGACCTCTCATGCGTGTCTTCGATTTCACTCGATAGAGGAGCATTATGTTCAGACATACGTGCAGTAATTCGAAAAATTGACAATAAATCGATAGATTATATTCTTATTAGTTTTCCTTTTTTGTTTTATGTCTTTATATATTATACGTTAATTTTTCAATACGATTGAATATATAATATTACATATAAAATGTATCTCCTCTGTTTATGCATTTCATTAACCTGATTCTCTGTGTATTAAAAAAAAAAACATGAAAAACAGGAACTGGATTACAGTCGTGACAAGTTTTCCGGTAGACAGTTTTCCCGCTGGAAGAATATTACGTAATAGGCATGCGACCACAATCTCATATGCTGTTCAGAGAGGTATCGTAATACAAAACCGCGTTCACATGGATATTATAGGCATTATATACGTTTTACATTCCTTTTTTGATCATCCATTTTTCTCACGGAATTACAGTTCTGTTTTACATAAGATCATACGGCCCGCTTTGCTAGATAGCCATGGTGCATAAATTAATCCTTTGTTATGCACAATATAATTTCAAGACGAAACGTTGCATCTACTGCAGTTTCTGTATCGCGCATGCAAGAAGTAGTTTGAAAAGAGGCGTTGAAAAGAAAGAAATAGATGTCAGATAGATTTTATATTTCACTAACAGCCCAGCAAACGAGAATGGATTAAAATGGATTGAAATTTTTTTCTATTCGAATGCGTATTTTAAATAGTGAACATTTTTTTTGGATTTAATTGGATGTAAATGGATTGAAAAACTGCATTTCCTATTCGAAATTTTGAATTAAACAGTATTCACAATATGTTGTGTATGCGCAAAAAAAGCTAATATTATTTTTAGATTGAAAGGCAGAGATATGCTCCATGCAATTCTTATAAATGAATAAAAATGCATTCAGGAGCATTGAGAAGCATTCATTTTAACATTCGTGAATATCAATATTTCTGAAAATCTGAATCCAATTTCAATTCATTTCAATCCATTCTCATTTGCTGGGAGAGGGGCCTTTTTATTTATCTGCTTACTGTTTCCAGATCTTTGCAGACTGAATTTCATTAAGTAGCATAGTGTACAATTATACAAAGTGTCTTTGTTGCTTTCTTTAATATATATATATATAAAGACAAATGACTAGTAACAGCCATTAATTACAAATTGAAGTGACTTTATATTCTTCTTCCTAAATAAAGATGAATCAACTATTTCTCGAAAAACACAAATAAAGCCATTCATAACGATTTACCTAACTGACTTCGTTTCACTGTGGCTATCAATTCTGTTAGACATCGATAATTATCATTTCTTTCGTCTTACTTCCCTGTTCTCGACATTGCACAAGCATCCGGAAGTAGCGGCGTTCTTGCCGCTTGATACATGGTTACATGTATCCGCTCAACCCAGGTCAAGCGTGAATCTAACCCACTGGTATTACTGTCGGATCTTATCCTAAGGAATCACTCTGAATTTTACTTTTCAAGGCTGACGGTAAACCATTACCTCTGAATTGTGACACGAATGATTCAATTCGTATCTTTTTTATGCATTATCGATTTTGTACTTTCATCGAGACTGTTCACAATATTATATCACAAAATATATTTTATTAAATGTAATTAATTGCTGTGTATAATTTGAGTCTCTCTTAGATCGAAAATAACGGAGCATGTATCTGATTTAGCGAATCATTTTTCGCTCAAAGACTGCACACGTTGCGCAGAATTTCATTCATCAATCAAATTGAACGTTAACCAAGTTCGTAATCGATGTATACGGTGGTGGCAATCAATTTAATTAATATTGACTCCTATTTAAAAATAGTTGTACGCGCATGCATCCTGTGCGATATGAGAATCATTATGGAATCAGGTCTCATTACCATATTCTTCACGCTACTTCCTTCTTCTTAACGTTACTTAGGCACCCGGAAACGACATAGTCTTTTACAGGGTGATACACGAATGCAGATACTTATCTCAGGTCAGATTATGAACCTGATGTGCTGGAATCCTTGAGATTTTATTTTTTCCATGCAATAATTAAGTTATATATAAAATTGCAAGCTAAAATGAAATTCTGACGTATGGCTATGGAATGTACCAACTTTCAATTGATGAACTACACCATCGATGTAACATGATAAATTACAGTAAATTTAAACCTGTTTAACACGTGGAAAATTTACGTCATCTATTAAAATAGGTATCTGCTTATATAATATCTTGATTTAAATTTCAAATATAAAATACGATCTGCCATCGAATAACAGTGTATTATAGTATAGTTCATAATTATACATAAATTAGAAAATAATAGATTGTCGATAAAAAAATGAGAACTTGACGTATACATATGCATTCATCAACTACTTTACTATGGATTTAATATAACTTTTCTTACTGGAAAAGGAAATGGCAAATTTTTTGTGGTTATAAAAGAAGTATGCTTCTATCTTTTTCTAATTAATTATTATCATGCTTAAAAATCGATCAAAACGCTATATCAGAAAAAATGTAATTTAAAATAGTAGACATTTTTTGTTCATTTCTGACAAATACATTTGTCACGTTCTGTCATGTTCTTTATTAACGGTCGCATGATTATAAAGTATATGAAAATGACGTTTCTTGTGATGACGATTCTATTTGCAGCGGTACTTGATTACCTTTCTTTAAGAATCTTTATTAGAGCTCGTAGTGAGCTGACCTAGTAAGCTTAAGAAAATAAAAACACACACAACCCTTATGTACGTACATATTATACATATTCGAAATTCACGGAGCAAATAGCAAATTACATTTACTTCAATATCACGATCATTCAATTTAAATCAATTATTGCGAGCAATATTTGATCAGAAATGAAAGATTTTAAAGAGAATTCGTCTTTTTCATCTATTAGAAAGTCGTAGACTTTAGATGGAAGTATATAAGAATATTTCCTAATATATTTACAGATATGTGTAAAGTGTATATATGTACGTTAATATAATCAAATTATTAACTACTTTGCAGTTGAAGATAAACAGAATTTTTCAAGAAATTCTTTCGTTTTATATATAAATTTTAGATAAATTTTAATTCTGTATTCTATATTTTATTACTGTTACATACATGCCTGTACAATAAGTTATGCTGGTGATATTCGAAAATTATTAAATCGTTAAATAATTAAATCATGTCTTAATTTTAAAATATAAGATAGGAAATTTTTATTTTTAGCGTTCTAGTCTATCATCTTTTTACATGTGTATTATATGAAAACTTAGAAATAGTAATATAGCCATTTTAAATTTACCAAAATATTTGCTTTCAGAGAAACCGTTTATTTCCGTTCCACATAACAAGGAATTGTGAATATGTTGCGTGTCACGTTACGCCCAACGTCGGCTCGTTAGTTCTTAATCGAAATCGCATCCTTCGATCTCTCGTTGTACCATGTGTCATTATGTACTCATCCAAATTATACCAATTAACCATTGCTGGAACAAATTTTGCTTTTTGCAACGAGTAGTTGGGTCTGTAAATACTACGGAGCATTCCATATTACGTGCGGCCAGGCTTAGATTTAAAAATGAGCTTGGTATGTTCGCTAACGATATAAAATAAAGATAAAATAAA
Source organism: Atta colombica (assembly GCF_001594045.1). Taxonomy (NCBI): domain Eukaryota; kingdom Metazoa; phylum Arthropoda; class Insecta; order Hymenoptera; family Formicidae; genus Atta; species Atta colombica. The sequence goes on along the minus strand of NW_017259235.1, from coordinate 614,525 downwards.
GATTCTTTCTACGTATAAAGGTAAAATAAACATTTATATACACATTTCACTTATGCTCCAAGAAAAATAAATTAAAGTAAATTTCCAATTGTTTTTTTTTTTCTAATAAATTTTTTCTATATTTTCATTATTTTATTAGTCAGAAGAAAAATTTTTACTATCGTAATGCGAGCGTAATTGGTTCCAAAATAAATTGTATATTCAATATAAAAGCGATCATGAATCTTTATTAGCGTAATTATTTTATGTTACTGTGATCTCTATTTTTGAAAATTCTGAGTAACAATGAATTAAATTTGTTCATAGATTTTTAATTCACTATTAAATAATAACAGTATCTCTAGCTATATTTTACTGTTTTATATATATATATATATATATAGCGGAACATAACACCTTGTTTTGTATAGCAAAATTATGTTTAGCAAATAAAATTAATAGATATTCGTAAGAAAATTGTTTCACTATCATCAGTTCATGGACAGCAAAACAAAATATGCAAAGTAATAATTTTGTGCTGTCCGACTGGAAGCTCGAGCATTACAAGCGGCGATAGAAATGTGTGAAAATTAACAATGAGAGATAAGACTATGTCCTAAAGAAACGGAATGTCGCGTTGAGCAGTAAGGCGATTGAACCTGACCCAGTGAGGCGGTCCCCGGGTTCCCTGGATTCCGAGAGAAGCTATTCAAGAAGCGGACGGGCTCACGATATATCAGCGCGCCGTAGGTCGCGACTTGACCCACAGTCTGAAACTGCGAGCCATGGTCTTTCTCTCGTCAGGCTGAACGTACGCGAGTTATGGCGCACCATAGTGGTGACCGCGCCGACGGCCGACGGCTCAGGAAGAAGACAAGACGAGGAGGACTCGCTGGAGAGTGCTGGAGAGGCACTGAGGCAGCCAGGCAGCCGAGAGAGGCGACGTGCACACAACACACGTGCACCTCGGGGCATTCGCGGGTTGGCAGTCGGCTCTTGAAAGCCGCCCGGTGAATGCCACTCGCGGCTCTCGGACTCAAACGTGCGTTTTTGCCAACCTCTCGGTTACACCTAGAGGGATTCTCTAGAGTCGCGTCTAGCGGCTGTGCTGTAAAATTTCGCACCAAGGGAGATGTTATCGAGAGGGAATCTCACACATGGGGAAGGGATGTAGGGGAGAGCAAGTGCTGATATTTTTTATTGATAATTTTTACGGTGGGTAATGTATAATGTATTGAAGGTTAACGCGAGAAGGGACGAGGGAGAAAAAGAGATAAGTGCGAGGGCGGTGTGTTGAGTGTGATTTTTAACAAGTGCTAATCTCTTCGATGTAGAGAAGTCAGCTTCGTTTCGCGTCACGTTGCGACGCGGTGGTCTACGAGTTGGTATTAAAATCGATGCTACGGATGGGATAAATGATTTCTACTAAATATATTAAAGAAAGAGAAAAAGAAAGAGGGAGAGAAAGGAAGAAGGATAGAGAATTCAATAGGATTGTCTACTTGGAACATTTGAAATCGTTCTTTGTTCCACTCCTCTTACACAAGAATGTTACTGAATACTGTAGTTGCGTTAATAGTCGCATAAGTCTATTATGCTTCGTATAGATGTGAATAAAGTGCTCCGTAATTACTGAAATATTCTTAAAAGAATATATTATGATGTCACTTTATTAATCGAACGCGTTATTGAATTAATGTTAAACCTACACACTTTTATTTTAATTAAACTTAAAATGTATTACTGTTTCAAGCAACGATTTTAATATCCACGCGCATATATATTTTATATTTTTCATTGTATATAAAGTTCATTGTATATAAAATATGTATTGACACACATAAGAAATGATTTTGATGAAGTATCTCAAAATTTAGATACAAATCTAAAAAAAGATTTGTTAAACAATTAAAATAGTTATATAGAAAACTCAAGCATAATGAACAACTCAAGCATAATGCTGCAAAGAATTTTTACATTCTAACAATTAATCTGATTATCCATATAGATAGTTATTTCGATAATCAAAATTATTTTCAAATCTGTATTTAAATTTTTTCACTGTAGCAAAAAAATCTTTTTGTGCAGTAAGTATTAGAGCTTTCATGAAACAATATAATAACGACGAATAATTTTACAAATTTTCCATGCTGTCCTAAATCACTAGGTTTTTCAACAACGATATCCCAGTAGTTTCATGACAATTTCAACTCGACTCGTTGGCAGTTAGTAATGTATTACAAGAATTCATGAATAAATAAAACGATACCGAAACATATTTAAATGTCGATTTAGCCTCAAGAGAATTAAAATTTGACTCGATTTGCATAATCTTCCGAATTTGTAAATCTATAAATTCTCTTTATTTGAAATTATATACAACACACAAAATTATTAAAATTATTTAGAGATTAATTTTCATATTAAACAGTGGGTCAAGTTTATGTTTGAAAAGCACATGTAAGTAATGACAGCCTACAGATTGATTTACGAACGAATAATAGAAGGAAGATAAATCGCTGTCGACTTAACGGGTACATTGACGAGTCACTCGAAATAATCGCGAGCATCGTTACGCTGATAAAAGAATGATTACAATTCTTTGATCCGTAAAACACAATTAAAATGAAAATATTGTAAATATTATATTTTGAAATATTTCGGAAGATTTCACGTTTTCTTCGTCAGATGCGATTAACCATTATAGTGCAGTGGGAACAAAATTGTGGGACTTTCTTGTGAGAGACAGGAATTTCAGTGACATCAGTGACAGTGACACTGTGATACATCCGCAATCCGAAGAAGAACTCGTTATACTTATACGCTATCACGACGCTACATAAGCAATCTTATAATCGTGGGAAAGCGTAAATAGTGCGGATCAAATAGAAAACATGAATTCGACAACGAAAACAGAAGCACAGCAGAAAATCAAAGTGAAAATTACATATAATTACATAAGCCAGTAAACGCAAATGTTCGTATTATACAAAAATATATATTGATAGTATACATATATTTCGATTCATTACAATATTCAACAAATATCGGATTTAATTTTTATTTAAGAAGATTTTCTTCAATTTATATTATATGAATATTACATTACACCATGCCTTTAATATCAATATCGATTCATTATATAGTGCCAAAGAATATAAATAAACATCGTATAAATTTATAAATGACTGATCAAAAAAATTAAAATTCTAAAAAATTCGAATAACAATTGAATGAAACTTACGAGTTAAAAGTCAAGATAAATATAAAACAAAGAGATAAAGAAGAGATAGAATACAAAAATGAAAGAAGTTGTGCCAATTAAAGTAATTTCGAAATGCATTCAATTTCATAAATGTACATTTATTAGAACGGAAAATATATGTACATCCAACATAAAACATTCTCACGTAAATGTCGCGAGTATAATTTACGAACATTCGAACTACGGCACGAGATCTTACAATTAATGAAGTTGCATCATAAAATCGCGACTTTAATTTCCCTCGCCATTTAAAGAAATGCAGTATGCAGCATCCATTCTATTAAATGCTACTTTCCACTTGTTTCCTCGACCTGTAATTACGCAAGTGTAAACACAATCGTACGGGCAATGCGAGTAATGCAGCAATTATTTGCGGGTTATACGCATTCGTGATTTAATGTAATAGTTATTTATAATGAGTAAACAATTGGAACAGGAAGTAAAAACCAGATACTGATATCAAGTAGAAAAAAGAAAAAATTGAATGCGTTAAAATTTGCAGTGTTGTATTGTAACATTCGTGTGAAATAAATATTATTAATTTATTGAGGCATTTGAATTGCAGAAAAGCAAAATTAAATTAGATACATAGGTGTATTCATAATAAACAAATTTCGTATAACTTTGACAGTCATAATTTTAGATTCTATGTTCCAAAAGAGAAAAAGTAAAACTTACTTCATTAGGATAATTAAAAAAATAATATCGCAACATTCATAAATAATACGTACATAGAGTGTATATTTGAGATTTTTATTATATTTATATCTTGATTAATTATTGTTTTGAATCTGTTTAAGGAGATTGTAAAAGTATAAGATACATATTAA
>NW_017259235.1:606791-610378 GCF_001594045.1 Atta colombica | reverse complement strand
TTTATTTACTGAACAATTAATGTCTGCATCTCAATGTAACTTTACATAAATATTTTTAAACTTAGAAGATACTTGTATAAAAAAAATTAAGATTTTTATCATTATTTTATAATATATTTTCATATATTTCTATTAAAGTACAAATTAAAAAAAATATATTTTTTTATTGAAATAACTTTTGATCCAGATGGTTAACTCTTTCTAACTTTTTGTATTACTTTTAAATGCAATTTAGAATAATCTATAATTTTTTTAAGTATAATTCTTAACATATTGCATTTGCCTTACAACCTCCTTAAAAACAGATGATAAATATAAAGTGTATAGGTTTAAAAAAAATTTTGAAAATTTTGAAAATTTTTAAAATTAAATACAATGTTAAATTGAAAATAAACGAATGATATGAAATTCAACAGATTCCAAAGACGTATCTTCAAAGTTCTCCATACGTTGGAGAAGGAAAACATAAGCTATTACTTAAGCTGTTACACGACTCTGACTGAAGGCCAGGGTCGTGGCACGCGAGACTTATGTAGTTCAGAATCCCACGGTCCTGATAGCCGATCATGCAATCAAACACGATCTTCGCGCTGCAAGAAACGTGGAAAAAATATCTCCAGAGAAAAATATTTATGTTCATTCATATCCTGCCAAATAACAACAAAGTGTATTAAATGTAGAAAAAGTTTTGTGTGACTTGTGTAAAAGATGCGGATAATAATTTAATTAACAGACATTACATGCAACCCCCAGATAATATTTTATGAAAGAGTGGAAAAACAGTGTGAGGAGGGGGTCAAGCAAAATTGTTTCTCTTAATAATTTATTTAGTTTAGTGCCGTGTATTTGTGTTATAACAATAAAATCCGACGATAAATAACAATGGGAAATACGAGATCACAACCCTGCGGACGAAGCAAAACTCTTTATTTATTCTATCTTATCCACCGAACATGGAACGTCGTTGTAGATCGAAAGGATCAAGATCGTTGTGACGATACCGACAGAGAAACGGACTTATCATCAAAATGCAGCACTTGCAACGTATGCGATTACCGACGGGACAGTCTGATCTTCGAAAGGTAACATAAAACTGTAATATTTACGATCGATAAATTTAATACTGCATTACCTGCAGTAAATTATTTAGGTAATTATATTGACTGTTGAAAAATTTATATTGACATTCGATAATGTCCATACTCTTTAATTTCCAAATCCATCAGGCTTATTTGATAATCACAATAATTTTCTCAGAATTACTATTATATATATTACTTTCATTTGTTATAAAATTAAAAATATAATAGGTCTATTATGATTTTAATTCAAAAGAAATTTTAATTACTAGAAAGAAAGACATTTTTAATCCATATAGTTCTTTATAATTCACTTCTATTTTGTAATATTTTTTTTTCTTTAAAAAAATGAATAATAATAAAAATGATATTTATAAATAAATGCTTTATGATGAATGAATGTAATTTATTTTGGGTAAAATTGTAATTATTTTGGGTAAAAAAAATCATTATGTATAAGAAATTCCAGTATATAAAAATTTTCACAAAAGTATTGCTTTTTCTATGTTTCCATTCAAAATGTATGGAAATATAAACTTTCATATCCGTGAAAACTCAATCAATTTTTGTCATATGTGTACCCGATAAGAAATTATCCGTAAAAACCGTTTTAGCTTACATCAAGCATTTCACCTAGATCGATAATTCCAGTTTTAATACATGAAACATCCAATGAAACAACATTGCATCTATAATTGTACATGTCAGACATATTTTAGACCTACTTTAAAGACTCCAATTTGTAAACTTTTTAAGATAAAACTTTATTTATTTGTATTAATATTAATTTTATATGTCGGGTATGTGTGTTTTCGAATTGTTATTTGAAATTTTATAAAGAGTGGGTGAAATTTATTATGACATACTTTTTTTATTTAAGGAAGCAACTAATAGATAGACAGCAAATATAAATGGGCAGATAGAGAAAGCGAAATAAGGAGTAAAAGCATTCTTTTTTCTTTTTATTGATTATGAATATTACACCATTGCTATTTCAAATGTGATGTTAGCGAGGAAATAGAATGAAAGTTTGTTGTAAATTACACTTGAATAGAAATATACGATTATAAAATATAAAACTATCTCTCTTCTTGTTTCGGATAGAAAAATTAAAGCATATTTATTTCTATATATTATCATTAATTTGACAATTTGTCATAATTGTGAGCATAGCTTTTGTTTTTAATTATGCATAATTCATACCTAGATAACTATTTATTAATTATAACAAAACAAAAGTTTTGAATTTTTGACTGCAATATTTTACAAGTTGGTATTGTTTTATTGAAACATATTTTCATATTAATGTATTTTGTAAGAATTTTGATTGTATATAATTTTCTCGCTTCTGACATCACAATCTGAGATAATAGTGGCGAGTGAACAGGAGCTTTAACACAAATAAAACGTATGATATATATAAGCTTCATAATCGATTTTTCTTACAACTCGGAAATTTTGTTTGTTGTTGAGTCACGTTCATAGAGCTTTTTGATTTACCTACGACGATTTTACATTTCCGTTTTTATGCTTATTCTACACGCATAACATATAGAAATTTGATCATCGACTACACCCCTGGTGAAAATTTTTCTCATAATTTTCATACGAATTGGAACATTTTTCAGAAATATTCGAAAAGTTTACATCTTCTCTCCGAACTTCTCATACAAGTGAATTCTGAAATATTTTGAAATTTCTCATCCCATAATTTTTAAAAAATATTTTTAAATTTTTTTATATTTTGTCAACATTTCAGAAATTATACTTACAAAAAATCTTAAAAATGTTACAATATTTCATAATTAACATATATGAAAAATTTTGAGAAAAGATGTACATTTTCTGAGAAATGTTTCAATTCGTATAATGTGAGAAAGTTAAAATTATAGAGAAATTCTTATAGAAAAATTATATAGAATTCTAAAAAATTATATGAAAAATTCTGAGAAAAATTTTCACCAGGGACATACATATGTCCTTTCCGTGGCATCGTAGCGCGCATGATGTATCGCGAGATAAACTCAGATAAACTCTGCTTACATTACGAGCAGGTGAAGGCGCCTCAGCGCGCGATGCTCCGCGTTACATCGTGCCGGTCGCGCCGGTGTCAGTAAACCTCCAACCATCTCGCGGTGCGGAGTTACAGCGCGCGGTCAATCCGAGTGTGACGATAAACTCCTCCGGTTAGCGCGATGCCGATTGTTTCGACAACTGTTGGCCGATTCGATGCACCGATTAAAGCCGAATAATTCTTCCGTACGTTCTCAAGCACGCGTCCATGCGTTCGAGATTGCAAACATCTAATTAAGGTAAATTAATCCTATCATGTCGCACACATGTTTTTTTTAACTTGTGTCAAGTTTACAACACAATTTTTTTTTAGGATTAATTTGTGATAAATGGGATCAACCTTTAGAGGGTGGAAATTAAAGTCAGTTTTTCCATTATTTAAAATTGGTTATAGCTCATTATTTTGTTGTATTCCTTGCTTCGAAATTGACATTG
>NW_017259235.1:605513-606691 GCF_001594045.1 Atta colombica | reverse complement strand
CTATTTTTCATCCTGCAAAGTTGAATAGTTTTCAATAGGAAATTCAGTTCAGTCGCAAAATTGTGAGAAATGGTTGCGAAAAATGGAGTTTTCATACAATAGCGAGCGCGAATTGTAACTATCAAACTTGCAAATTTCACAATTCGGCAATACTGTTACTTAAAGATTTCTATCGTTTCCTATAATCTTGCTTTGCAATAGCAATAATGCAACAGAAATAATGATGAATCAAAAGTGGAAGTTTGATATATCAATTATCTTAATATACTTAATGAAACTGGTATGAATATCGATCGTTTAACTTATCGTTACCGCCTGTCGTCGAGAATGAGAAAATTATTGACGCGCGGTAATAAACATGCTGCTTTCGCACGCTGACGATTTTACTTGAACTTTTTGCTCGCGAAAAGCCAAGACACGATCTTGTTCAAGCTTGCTCAATAATTACTAACGGCACATTTCTTTCTTTCTTCTTCTTCCTTTTCTTTTTTTCTTTATATCAAGAACGCGTCTAACGAGACGAGTAATTTAATTCCCATATGTAACGCAGGTCATACAATATATATATATATATATATATATATATATATACGATAAAACATATAAGTGAATCGTGATGAATGAAATGAGATCGCATTCACGAGTGCGAACGTAAAAAGTTAGTTAGTCGTTACTTTCATGCCAATTACCGCAATTGCTGAAACGCCCGGCTCCTTAACACGAAATCAAGCCGGTGCCTTATGACTGGCAGTGCCGCAATTGTTGCCATTGTCGCGTTGTATTGGACGAGCGTGAATACGACAAGCGCCGAGACGCCATTGTTCTATTCTCTATGACAGAAATTACCGGCGAAATGTACGTGAGTGTGGGAACCGCAAAAAGAACTACGAACAATTACGATTATAATTGCGCGCGCGTTCTGCCTGCACTTTCAATAAGTACGCTATGTAATGTATAACGTGATAATATCGGGAATGAATCATGCACACACACACACACACACATACACACACACACACACACACACACACACACACACATGTACATATTCCTTTATGTTTAATTTGCATACTTAGTTTTCTATATTTGGTTAAGGACGTTCTCCGAAAAAATCCATTTTCTTTAGATTTTTCTGAAACTTAGAACAAGCTTGTTTTAGTGTCCTGAACATTCTTTAA
>NW_017259235.1:601898-604516 GCF_001594045.1 Atta colombica | reverse complement strand
GTGTGTGTGTGTGTGTGTGTGTGTGTGTGTGTGTGTGTGTGTGTGTGTGTGTGTGTGTGTGTGCACGTATGCACGTATAATGTTCACGTAAAATATTTTCATAGCAAGTTTCTTTATGTTAACATAGAAGAGTTAATTAATTAATGAAATTAAAAAAGTAAATTTAAATATCAGAATACATTTTTTTTATTACATATATTAAATTTTTATTTCTTTTCGTAAGCATCTGAATATGATTTTCTATAATATATGATACAAATAAATAAAAAATAAGTATTTTAATGAAATGGGTAAATAAACTCAAAAAACAACTTTGTTTACTTTTAAGATATTGAAATGTTTCATTCTTGTCTCCATTTTTTAAACACTTAAAGATGTTTATGTGTTTTGTCTATTGAAAAAGTTTAAAACTAAAACATATTTAATTGTTAAAAAAATGGAGACAAGAGTAAAACATTCTTCTTTTTACAGTGTGGATAGAAATTTAGGGAGTGTATCAATCGATGTCGAATCATGGCCATTTCCTTAGATTACCTAGATTAATCAAGTCATGACATGTGAAGAACATTTACATCAACCCACAAGAATTTCATGTTTTCAAGTCTTCGCATGTAGCGTGCTTGTTTCAAATTTATTATACATCTACGTATCGTTATCCATGTATGCATACACAAATGTTTTGTAGATAGTGTCTCTTTTGTCCGAAATGGAAAAACATTTCATAAAAACACTTGTCTAAATAGAAAATTCAAATTAAGGCTATAAATAATATAATTCATGGAGGCTTATAGATTTGTCGATTAAAATAAATTTTAGTGATTTTAATTTTCTATATATATATATATATTTATATTTTTTAAATGATACGACATTTCATAAATCATAATTGCCTAGTAAATATATAATAATAAAAGAATATAATAACAACAACAACGTAATGATAACATTTCTCTGTAGTTTCCTCGAAGGATTTTATGTCGCGTTCTCACGTATGCCGGTTTATCGATAGACACGTTTTAGTTCATCGGTACCACAAGTACAAGTTTATGCGTGCAATCGTAATCGTTTTATTCATATCGATCAATATAATCCGGTGTTTCGGGTCGCACGTATAATATGGCCTCCTTCTCAAAGGCTACTCTTCAAATGTGATATGTAACTCTGTACCAATTTACGTTGTACACGATGTTCCGAGCAATTTAATGCTATTTGATGATGATAAACCGTATCCATGGCTGTGGCATCGCCATAATTAGATTGCACGAGTTCCAATTGTACTTGCGCACTTTGTCGGACAAAGTAACAATCAATTAAAAATTAAATCAATGCGCGATAATAAGCGTGTTTATCGTGACTACGGTCATCCATATGAGGTGATGTGAGATAGTTCTTTTGTTTCAGCAAAAAGTTTCTACGTTATTTTAATTACGTTAATTAGTGATAAGAATAAAATCAAAATTTATTTTATCTCTCTTTAAGCTGATATTTTAAATATTTGAATAGTTAGCTGTTTATAGTATAATATAACGCAATTATGTATAAGTAGCGCGGAGAAAGAAAAGCTCAATAAAAGAATCAAGTTTTAAAAAGCCTCTTTGGAAAGACTGATTGTGCGAGCAGTCTATTACTTTGAAGCAGCTCTTTGCACAATGAGATAAGTCATTAATTATGTCAGCTGCGTATTTTGTTGATTAGAATGCGCATTTCTCGAAACGTCGGGAAACACACAGACGTTAAACTCTTTATTATAAATGCGCATTAATCAAAATGCATTATTGTAACGTTTCTTTGTTAATCCCGACGAGCGGCGACATGTTGCTGGAGGTGAGAAACGTCGAAGCATGATTTGCAAATGGTCTCGCGATAATCATATCATCGCGAGACCATAATCATTTATAATAAAAAATTCCGTCCTATCATAAATATCTTTACGTCATCTGCTTTCATCTAACGCGAAATATAAAGTTACATTTATTGTGAAAAATTTATTTTATCTCTGTCAATCGACGTTAAACACTCAACTATATTGGATTGTTAAAGTAACACATTTAATTATTTAGCTTTTTTTCTCATAGAAATGTGTTTGTTATAAATAAATATGTTATTTCGTGTTGGAAATCACTTAGTTTTTAATACATACCGTGACATTCACGAATATCTTGCGATGACAGGAATATAGTACTTTTCAGTTGTATAATTTATCATTGTAGCTCTAATTTATTAATCCGTCGCTTGTTACTCGTAATGAGATAGACAAAAAAATACGCGTTTTTATTGTGAAATAATTGTTTTATATGGTTTAAGCAGAAGCAGTTTGTAATCACTTGTTTATTACTCGCTTTCGACACTTTGCTTAATCATATATCGCCGCGAAACAAAAGATCGAGAATTATCTAATTAGACTCGTACTAAAAGCTAATCGCGTTAATTGATGCTGTATGATATTTTAGTTACATATACAGTTATACAAATAGCTTTTCACGTAGACATAGCGCGCGCATTACAAAAAGTTTGAAAGTTATTAATTAAATAAAACAAATATAATGTTTTATCTGTGCAGTTAAAAATATAATAATGTTGTTTTATGTGGATTGTAAGTTTCTGAAAAGAATCTCAAT
>NW_017259235.1:580129-601798 GCF_001594045.1 Atta colombica | reverse complement strand
GAATATATATATATATATATATATTTCAATATTCTTGTATTTAATTCGATCTAAATTATTTAAATAAGTTAAGTGTGTTCTATATATTTTGTTATTTGCTAATGAATGCTTTATTAAATTGAGTATTCGACTTTCCAATGCCTTTAGAAATTGCTACATCTGACATATGTACATAAGAGTACTTTCTATTCTAAATTGATTTAAATGTGCCTCGTAAATTGGTTGTTAACATGGCGACATGTAATGATAATTGTGAAGAAGATTAGAAATTGTCGCAATTGCTTTTGCAGAGCGTGACGAATTAAAATCCTTAAATCCAACGTGCGTAATAAGAGAGATACGGAGATTCTTCGTGTATGCCACAATTTCTTCGAATGATTTCCGCATGCACGTGTATACAAAAATCTCTATTTCCGATCTTCGTGAAAGTTGACAAGAAAGTTGTCGCTTTTAATGTCAAAAATAGATTCGTCATCTTGAACCATATGTGAAATTTCTGAAATTAATCTACAATTCGAAGCAGGTATTAAAATTATATTATCCTTCGATCTTTTTTTAATAAATTTTATCAATCTTATACGTACTACGATCTTTTTTTAATAAATACTACGCATCAACTGCATACTTTATAAACATTAATTGTATCTTCTAATATTCGTAATAGAGGCGGATTATATATGGCGAATTAAATACTTAGAGTTATAAATTAATAATTTTTAATATAAAATATCTGTATTTTTAATAAGAGTATTTACAAACACTATTAATATTTACAAGAATTAATTATTCCGAATATAATAAATAATTATAAATTAATTGTTTACATAATAACCACATTTAATGTTGCGATTCAAAAACGCACAATATATTAATTGATCTCATATGTCCTTAAAAAATATAAAAAAATGTGGCATTGATTTCGTCTTCCTCTGAACGAATAAGCACAATATGCGACATTCATCATCACTTCTAGTTAATCTCGAAGATCCAATTACGCAGCAGATTTACATTTTTCTTGAATGCTACTGAAGAGTGTTTCTTATTTATAGTACCATTCCGTTTCTGTTCGTGCAACGATTCATCTCTACGCATCCTGTGCTTAGAACAACGACGATTATTAAGCATGGCTTTCCGTGTCGCGATTTTTCCGTGTGGTTCATGCAATATCGAGCAAAACCGCCGCCTTCTGATCATAGATCATTCTAACCGGAAGCTCGGATCTCGTTGGCAGCGATTTATGAATGATGCTGATCCAATTACTCATAGAAATGCATAAATCAAATGCTAAAATTAATTAATCAATAAGTAGGAAAGCCGAGATAGTTGTGCGTGAATGGTCTGCGTGATTCTTTAAAACATCATAATCAATCGGCATATAATCTAAATGATTACCGTCGTTTATATTATACTTGATATTAATTACATTATAAATTCAGTGTGTACCATATTTTAGAGATCAGAAATCTCGCGTTATGTTGTAAAATTTCAATATATATTTGGTTCAATATATATATATATACTTCAATATATACTGGTATTCTAAGCGCATAATATTCTCAGAATATATAATACTATAATTTCAGTGTAACTATTCAGCGTTTATATTAAAAAGTTGATTTTTTTTATCGAGCCTTTTTTGTTAAATTTCGATTGAGCGTCGGCGCATTTTCTCATAAGGTAAAAGGAGAGGAGAAGATGGTTTTGTAGTAAGCGAGCAAATGGCCTGCAACCGACCCATTAAATCGACTTGTAGACGACCACGTTCCGGCATGGAGATAACAATTCGTTCACGGTATCTCGATGCGCTACTGTGGCTAATCTATTCATTGTTCAAGATATTGAGTAACCGTCACAAATGTGACGTGTTCTCGATCACAATGATATTTTATTCATCGGGATGTTGCCAGATCCTGTTGATAGATGACAAAGTTTCAATCCTGTAAACTCATAATACTATAAAATACAGTAGAGCTAATGACTTCTTCTTCTTCTTCTTCTTCTTCGTTTAATCTGTTCGAGAATCTGTTTTCTTAGCCCATGAACTAGTTTTTAATATTTAAAAAGGAACTTCCATGCTCACACAATAAGATGTTCATTGCAATAAGAGTAGCTCTTTGAAATACAACATGAAATTTCTGAAATATCGTTATGTAAATATTTTTCTCGAGGGAAAAACTGAATTATTCAATGCAAAGTTCCGTTCGCAGGATCCTCACTGAAATTGCATCGTATAATGGTATAAGTATATACACGCATATATGTCATGAGATTTCTTGATACTCATATATAAGCATTAGCATTGGGAAATGATTTCTCACGTAACTAATACGTTCTAATCTGAATTCAATTTGTGATATCGCTTGCATCGCAGAACTCGAGTTAGTGTTAATACGATGCGACATCTTTCCTGCTTAATAGACTAGTCTCACAAGCGATTCTTAAATTCAAACGTGAGAGACGAGAATAAAAGCTAGAATTGAAAAAAAAAAAAGAATTAAAATTTGAATTTTGTTATCTGACAGGTCTATTACTGTAACCGCATTGTATAACAAAAAACAATATTACATAGAATTGTGCAAGCGAAAAAATAAGAAGCCTGTAATTATATATTTATTCAAGATAAAGTATTATTTATTTTAAAGTAAATTCTCTGCAAGCAAAGGAGTAAATTAAAGAGAAAAAAAAAAAAAGAAACATACGGATGGAAAAAGTTTTGAAAAAGGAAATTTATATTGATATATATTTATTATATAATGACGAAATATGATGCTGCGCATCTTGGACAATCACAAGTAGATATCCTCGTCAGGATCTTACTATAAATCACGGCGAGTCACATCTCCGATCCTTACGCCTCCGTGTCGTCGTCCGCGCGATGAGTGTAAACGCATCACGTGGGTGTAAACACATATCATGATGTCGTGATGCGCGGACGGAGAGCAACACGGAGATTGGATCGGAAATCGACTTGACTCGGCGTGCCTGAATTTCTACCGATGCATACATATATATGCAGACTACCATCTTCGCATTCCATGCCCGTTGCACACTTGGCGCGACTTGGAATTCCTCCGTGAAAGCGATGGAGCAACTTAAAGGACCGCTCACAGTGCGTAGACGAGTGTGCGGCGCTCGCTCGCTCGCTCGCTCGTTCGCTCGCTTGCTCTTTGTTTCAGCGTCTTCAGCGAGGAACAAAGGTATACTCGCGCGACGCAACCGCGGCGACTGCAACGCAACGGAAACGATGTTTTGTAAACGCAAAATCGTTTCCTTTGATACGAAACCGAATTCTCACGAACTCTCACGTGTGATTTCTATTTCTACAGGAATGTATGAACGATCGACGATACTTTAGATACGATACCAATCAACAACAATTTTATCGAGTTCTATCGAATTAGATTGAGTTGATATAATGAACATATTAAACAAATTTTTTACGTGCACGGAAAAAAAATTGATTGGGTGGTACAGCAAACCTATAATTTACTACGCGGATTCGATAGCTAAGAAGATTTGATGGTTTAACAAATCGCTAATGTTATTCAGCTGTCAATTTTGCTATTTTAACATAGAAAATTGACTGTCTGTATATTACGATTGTTGGATCAGTGAAGTTGTCAGCTGTGTTTTTTTCCATGTGATTAATATATATGAAGCAACATGAAATTGTTACTTTTTGAGAAAGATACTTATATTAAGTATTGTGATAATATGCAATGTTAAATGTATTACATAGATGCATTTATTCACCGAATAAATTAGATTATATTGTTATAATCATGTTTTAATTTATTTAGATTTTACGTATCCTTTCTTGTGCAATTTATTGCAATTTATGTGAGACTCTCGATTCAAGATGAAATCTGCAGATGATGTGACGCTTTCATGAACAAGCTGTCAACTTCCGGCACTTATGTGTTTCTGTTTTTTTCTATTCGTGTGTAATTGACTGTCCAAGTCGAGACTTGGATATTTGTCATTTAATATGAAAAATATGTATATTATATATATTATATTACGTATAATAAATTATAATAAATTATATTATATCGATGTTTCTCCAATATTTGTATATGTATTTGTACGCCGTTAGAAATATTCTTAAATTTCATTAAATTTTAAGTTACACAATTTGAACTTAACTTCATGACATTACATTAAATTTAATGTGTTTATAAAGAGAGTAGAAAGTATATTGTGTACATATACATAAAATTTAATGTATTTTTCATGAAAATTTATGAAATTTAATGTACTTTTCATAAAATTTTATTGAAAGTACATTAAATTTCATAAATTTAATGTACATGTTTATTACATTTAAGTAATTACTGTAACTTAATTTTACTTTCAGTTAAATCATTCATACTTTTAATTTCGTTCATAACCACGAACTTCATTTATATGTAAAGGTTATATTTCGTGGTTACATTTCTAACAATGCACACACACACACACACACACACACACACACACACACACACACACGAAAAAGTAACAACTTTTTCAAGAAAGCATCGTATTATTTAGATGCTTTGTCTTAAATGAAGATTTTTACGTGCAAATTGTAATAAACGCACAATTTATTTTCGCGTCGAAGGAAACGATTTTACAAAACATCGCTTCTGTTGCGTTGCAGTGATGTTAATTAATGTTTCCACTAGAAAAACTTCGTAAGATTCAAGATCAATATACGATTGCAATAATACAGACAAATCTACTGAATGAATAAAGATGTCATATATTTAACATCGCGTATCCCATAGTCATAGTACCTAGTGTTATAACAAGTACCTTTGTCTAAGCTCGTGACGACTCCACGCCGCAATACCTACTACTTGGTTAATTAGTCCCGTCGTTACTTCACTTATGATTTATCTCAAGTAGGTATGTTGTTGTGCAATTCGCGCGAAACAGCGATTCTTGCAGCGACTCTAGAAAGCGTTTTCCTCTATCCTGGTATAGTTATCGCAGTTACTTAAATGTATTCTCACGCAGCTACAGTTTCTCGTATGGGGAGCAGCACGGTCGATTTTATTACCATGTGTTTAGCCAATAATTCTGCATCGGTGTTAATTATTGCGTCCCGTTATGCCATTAGGTGAATAATGTTTGCTACCGCACGTGGTTGTGCATTTCCGATGCGAGTCTCGCAATTAACCGCCGTTCAAACGCATCTCTTTCCATAATTACCTCTGTTGCAGTGTTGCTTTTCCACGTGACTGTTGTATCAATAAATGCAGATAACTCCCATACGATATACGTATGAAAATATAATATATTATTGCCGACTAGTACTTTTCTCTCAGCTATACGTCTAAATGTTCGTCTAAAGTTTGCTCCGAGTGGTAAAATCGTAAAATCATATAGAGCAGTGGTGCAATTTCAACATTGTTCCGATGAGTGCATCCGTGCTGAATTAAATGTCATCTTGCTAAACGAAGTGCATCGAAGTGGTTAACGGTGCAGAGAAATTGTAGTTTCGCATCATGCCGCTGTAAATTAGATTTCTTCAGTGCGATAATTCGAACTGCCGAGCGTCATCCTGTGAATTCGTCCATCTCTTCACTTATTTATTTTTTCATTTATTTTATTTTATTTTATTTTATTTTTTTTTTTCAGAGAAGAGCATCTCTTCTTTCTTTTCTTTCTTCTCTTTCTCTTGTATCTCGTTGCCGCACGTTCACAGATGTTCACGTATGTGCCATGGAAAAGATACAGTTATATACTTTGCCAGAGAGAAAGAGATAGAGAGCAGGAAGGGGGAGAGGGAGGGAGGGGGAGAGAAGAGAGAAGAGGATGGCACCTCGTCAGACGGAGGACCCGTTTTATAACTTGAGATTCATAACGGCATACGATCTTACAATGGACACTCGGTTGGCGAGTAGTGACAAACGAAACGGGAATCCGAATCGGCGTATTTCATGGGACGTTAGTTTCGCGCGTATTAGATCTCGCAAATTTATTTGCAGGAAGCTTCCAGAACATGCATGGAATAAGAATAATTTTAACATGCTTCACGGTTCGATTTTATTGATTGATTTTTTTTTTTTTTATGAGGAAGACATACAGACGATATATCTTTTTCCCTCCCTATTTTTCTAAAGAGTCTTATCGCGAATAATACCACAGTTCACGAATTTTTCTAAAAATAACGATTCTTCAAATTCTCTTTCTCTCTTGATTGAAAACTACTTACTGTTCTCAAATCTAATATCTTTTATTCTTCAATATATTATCATATATTTTAATTTAAATTAAATCTTTTTGATCGTTAGAAAAAATGGGATGGACGTAAAGAGCACTCGATTGAGATTCCAGTGGAAAGTTTTTGACCTTAAAAAAAATATTATGTATGCGTATTAAAATGATGCGACTCGATGCTACTTATATCTCGATCAATAGGGCGTTACTCGTTTCTCTCGGTTGGGCATTAATGACTTCAATTTCCTGTGAGCACACATGTATCATCGACACATGAATCGTTTTCTTCGCGAAACCGCTCTCGATCGAACTCTCGTTCCAAGAAAGCGACTGTCATTTGCATCACTTTATGATCGATGGAGGTGACATTTATGCATCTTGCATGAAATATTCAGAACATGCATCATTTTCTATATGAATTGAAATGTTAAAATGATGAATATATATAACATTACCTTTATTGATTAAATAATTAAATTATAATCGTCTCGTCTCTCATCAGTTTCTCTGTAGAGAAAAACGATATACCGTTTCTTTTGGCAGCTCGGATGATTATCGCTGATGACTTTATTCTTTATTTCTGTTATCTCACATGATTATATTTTCGATAAAACTGTCTTTGAACAGTTTTGAATTTGTGCCATGATGTAGCACGTAAGTAGTAACGTTAAGAACGGAAACATGAATTATTTTGAACGAATTCTGCTGTCAGTGTACATTTCTTCTTATATTCTAACCTAATTATATAGTAATTCTTTAAAAAAAAAAAAAAAAATTTACAAAATTGTGTTATCCAACACATATATTTATGTGTAGACTTGTCGTCATGTCTACATGCAGCTGATCGAATTAGAGAGCATGGTATTGGTAATATTCAAATAATCTGGATCGTTGCTCGCTCAAGCAATTTCAATACCAATAAAACAAATGATTTCATACCAATAAACGATCAGATCCAATCTCACATTATCATTCTAGTGGTCATAGTTTTCCTCTCTCTCTCTCTCTCTCTCTCTCTCTCTCTCTCTCTCTCTCTCTCTCTCTCTCTTTCTCTGTCATCACATTTTTCCTTTTCTTTTTCTTTCAATCGCATCTACGGTAGCGATTCATCGCAGGGCGAGATCTATAATCAACATATGTAGACTGGTGGCTTTTCCCGCTCGAGATCCTGATTTGAACGCGTCCTGAATCTTCCTCTTCCTAGATCGAGGTCATCGAGCCTTTTTTAAAGCATTTTACGATGCGTGACGAACAAAGTGCTTAGATGTATTCGATAAGAATACGATCCCATTATATCGGAACGATGAAACTGTCATAATATTCGTAATGGGCACGTATATGCTTTAAGTGACATGACGTTTTTAAGTGACATGAAGCATATTACATGGAATAATAATAATAATAATAATAATAATAAAAAGAAGAAGAAACTTAGTTTTGGATAGAAATCATCTGTTTCGGGAATCATCTCTGATTTACGAAAAAATGTAGCGTAACTTGGAAGGTTAAGGATTTATTTCCATATTGATTATCTAATAAACATAATATAGACCATGCACGATATCGTGATTACAATTTACGATAATACACGAGTGAAGTATATATCTATATTCCATCTACCGTGCACGCATAAAAAAAATTTAATATGCTTTAAATGACTCTAGGCAATTCATTATTCATCGGTTTAAAATGTGAGATTATTACAAATCCCATGACAGTGTAGTTAAAGTTAGTATAGTTATTTCATACCGGATAATATCATAATTGTTATCATATAAACATCTCGGAGCGTAAATAGCTTTATATTATGCCGCAACGTAAAAAGATAAAATAAATACGCATAAAAATACGCAATGTATAAATTCGCGTTACTTCAGTAATTCTTACATTTTACTCTTAATTTTGCACCGCTCGATCGAAATATGATTTCGTTATAAGGATGAATTACATATATAAAAATGTTCGAGTTCGCTCTGACAAATTCGCGAAAAGTCGATGTATACAGCGACAGGCGAAATCTACACGGGAAAAAAAAATTAATTGGGTGATACAGCAAATCTGTAACTTACTGCGAATTCAAGTTTCAGTTATAACTAAGAAGATTTGATGGTTTAACAAAACACTAATATTATTCAGCTGTCAACTTGGCTACTTTAACATAGAAAATTGACTGTCTGTATATTATGACTATAGATTCGCTGAATCAGTGAAGTTTTCAGCTGTTTTTTTTTTTTTTTTTTTTTTCGTGTAGTGTTACATTATTACCGCACAAAAGAGCTTACGAGTTCCGGTGGGTTTTTGCAGCCCTCGGGGAAAATACGAACATATTTCTTTTGCAATCCTCGGCGAGGAATCAAGTATGGAAGATGGACTGCATTTCCGGGCATCGGCTTGGTTAGCATTCCAGCTAGCATAGCTCCCGGAACAGTCATAACGGAAAAATCCCTCTGGACTCACGTGTATTCCGCTAATGGTCGTCAAGATCGACGATCCGAGGTCCCGGGGATCGTGGCGCCTCTTCTCGCGTCTCGGCGCCCCGAAGCCCCGAACGTTTGCGTTCGCGTTCGAGTCTTCTTCGAGAGACGTTCTCCGCTCATCCGCGCTGCGATATCTGATGCGGCGAACACTCAGAACACTCAACGGAAAGCATTACGAGCATCGTGATGCTTACAATGTCTTCCTCTCCTGCCCCTCACAATCGTTCCAGCGATGACCTCTTCTTGTATTCAACCTTCTTGTATCCAGGCGCTCAGACTATGACCTCGACTTTAATAATCATAGAACATGAATATCTGTAACGTTGCTTCCATTGCAGGTACCTACACTTTGATTTTGTCAATTGTATCGTATTACAGTAGTCGTTCTTGGATAGAGTCTTGATAGGCTTTTTATATACCTAAACTTAAGTCTTAAACCGTAAAAAAATCGACTAATCAATCAAATGTGAGAAAGATAATCGACTATGATCGGTTAATTTCTTATCGCTTAAGACTTTTCATTTTAAGTAATGGCTTAGAAAGCCCATAAAATGCGCGTAAATATGCATTTCTAATTTTTGAATTTTTAACATAATTAAAATCTTTCGTCGATCTCTCAAATGAGAAAATGAGAAGAAGGAAATTGGTTATCAGGTATTTCGCTAGTGGAAATTCGGTCAAATTGACTTTCCGTTATTTCGAGTCGATGATCTGCTATTAGATCCGCCGACATTTTTCGTTACGCAACAGTTCGAGCAGACGGGAATAATCGCTTTAACGAGTCGCGGCACCTCGTTACGCTCTACAGTACCTATCAATTTTCTACACAATGAACGAGCCTCCCTGTACTTTTCTCGATGGCTCTGCAAGTTTGAAAATGCCTTTTCATCTCGACACTAAAGAGAATCACGATGGCTGAATATTTTGTTTTTAAATGATTACTTCGTAAATTGTTTCACATTACGAGCGCACTGAATATTCTTTCAATCTTTAATCACATTAATTGATACTAAAGTGTCGTAGAGATTTAATTAACGAGAAACGTTAGATTGATGAAGGTTAGATCAATGAAGCGAGAGAATTCAATTTTCTCAAGTTGTTGTAACGAGACAGATGAACGACGTTACGTTTTAAGTTGCAATTAGATATTTCGTCGCGATTGTCTTCGGCCCCGAAGAGCCGCGGCGTTGCATTCCTGTAGAACTATGTAGAACGTACATAATTTATAAGTACATCGCTGAATCAGCTGAATGGCGGGAAACGCAACATGCTCCCATCGCGTGCTTGTAACGTAAGAACGCGCATTGTACAATTGAATGTATTAATTATTTTTTTTATTAGTTAAAAGCTATCTGATTGTTTCTCGATGTCAGAAATAGATTTTTCCTTCACATACTGAGTAGAACTTCTTACAAGGAACACAAAAGAGACTATATGAAAATAGCGAACGTTTGTGCATCGCAGATGTGTAACAGAATATAACAGAATTTCTCTATTCTGGAAGAAAACACTTATTTAATCTTCCTGTAAAATAAAATATTCCTCTTGTTCTACTTCTGCTTCGCAGTTATAGATATATTTATCACATGACATGATTGTATGATAATATTTAGAAAAAAATAGAGAAAGAAAGAGAGGAAGAGAGAGCGTGCAATGACGAAATTTAATTTGTGTGTGTGTGTGTGTGTGTGTGTGTGTGTGTGTGTGTGTGTGTGTGTGTGTGTGAGAGAGAGAGAGAGAGAGAGAGAGAGAGAGAGAGAGAGGAGAGAGCATACATAATTTCTACTTCCATCAGGAAGGATTCCTGAATAACAAAATAACTCGACGATTTCAGATAAGAGAGGTTCTATCATAGTCTCGTCATAATCTAATATCTAATCACAAGATAACCGGTGGTCCGCTGACAGTCTAATGTACATTACGGAAATCTATGGCTGGTACCGGGTACGGTGGCGAATTGTTTAGTAGCCGCGAAGAAATATAGTGGAAGGAGCGTGGGCCGTTTTAATGTTATTAAAGCACCGCGCGTGTACATACATATATACATACATACATACATATATACATACGTGTGCCGTGCCAGTATAGACCTGATAATGGTAGTTACGCACATATATCGGGTAATCCACGCATGCATATGTGTGACTAACCGCTCTCGCGCGCGGGTCAATGCCTCGACTGTTTCCGAGTAGTAGGTACGCAACTTACGTCGCGTACCTTTTCCTTTGCGTTATATCCAAGCATGCGTTTCAAGTGTACCCTCACATGCACTTACGCACGAACGTACGTACGTATGCACGTGAGAGATATCTACGCGCGACATTCGTAATACGATCGACAAGAGTGATATACCATACGTGCGGTGACGGATGCGTCACCAAAATCCGAACAAATTTCAATTTTCCGCTATATTGTGCCTTCGCCAGAGATTGTTGTTGGCGTCCGAGAAAGTCTGATGCTTCTAGTAAACAGTCATATTCTCAAAATGGCCGCGATGTTGAAACCAAGTGCGGAGTATAATCGAAGAACCATGATCATCGAAGGCCTTCGTGCTAGGCATTCAGCAACAGAAATAATTCGGTTTTTTGGATACCGAGACCATCAACCATTTATGACATTGTGGCAAAATATAAGAATAGTTCAACGAAGGTTCCAATATGCCAGGAAAAGTCATTCGAAAGAACGCACCGCGAGGACCCTCGCAGTCGTTAAAAGGGCTCAATTACTGATTTCGGATGACCCAGAGCAATCGAAAATTAGCATCGATTGTTGGTGTAAGCGAGCCAACAATGCGTCGAATTGCCGAGGAGAACCTTCGATACAAATCGTACACATTAAAGATACGACAGCTCTCTGAGGCTGCCAGGACAAGCCGAGTTGCTCGCCTCGGCTCCCCATTCTGCCCTTTCCAACAGCCTAGATTTAAATCCCTTGGACTATTACGTATGGAGCATAGTTGAAAGAGTCACAGACAAGTCTCGCCCCCAATCCCAATATGACGTCATTAAGGACCGCTATTAAGATAACATTCATCGACATGGATAGCTACATTACAGCGTGCGAACCTTCAGACCGAGAATAGAGGTCGTCGTTCGAGCTAATGGGAGATATATTGAATAATTGTGCTCTACAAGGATCCTCTCCCAAGTGCCATGTAAAAGGATTTTTTGTAATATTTAATTTTTCATTAAAAACATTTTATTTAAAGAAATTGTTCGATTTGTCCAGATTTTGGTGACGCACTCTGTATATGTAGGTCCGTATTCAGAACGCGCTTTTATCGATAAAAGCGCGCTTATATCTCTGAAATTCTATAGTATGCGTTATGTAAATTATAGCATGTTAGAGCGCTAACAACGGTCTATAATTAAAAATAAAAGTTTAGAAAGGCTATGAACCAAAAAACAACAATGTAAGTGCGTAAGGAAACAGATATAATTATCATGATTTAAAGCAAACAAAACAACACATAAGACATCGTTTCGAGCCCGATCGGGTCATCCTCAATGTTACACATAAACAAATTTAAATATAACAGATAAACTAAATTAATGTACTAAAAATGGATCAACAAAAAAAAAAACAAAAAAATAAATAGCCTTCTATAAAATCGCATCCTGTCATTGCGGATCTGATAGTACATCTGTAACAATATAGCGTATAAATTAGAAGTCAAGATCATAAAAGTCCATATCGGTGTCAAAGTGCACAAAAAATTCAACAAGCATCGTAAATTAAAATTTACGGGCCATAATGAACTGACTTTGAAAAGTCAGTATCTCACTCTCAGAATTTCAATATAATCGATGGACTTTTAGTAAAGAATTTTAAAATTATTATGTTCAATAGAAAGTTTAATTGGTGAGTAAAAAGTTGAAAAAAATGTAAAAAATATATATCCATAACTTGTTATTTCAATCAGAATCGAGATTTGCTTATCCACTAATAATAATATATAACGTATAATACACTTTTTTCTTAATACAAACCTCTTAAGATGTTATTTAACGCTTTTAAAAGTAGAGATTTTATATCGAATTAATACAGTAAGAAATTTTAACTGAAATTAAAGAATTCAATAAGTAAATCGAAAGCATAATCGTGATATTGTATTTTGTTTATTTTTCTAAATTAAAATCATGTTTCTAAATTAAAATGACATGTGACAAAATGTCTGCCCGGAAAATCGTAAGCGTGATAAGATTCATAGTGATGCTTAATATACTGATTGCAATGTAGCGCTAATGTTACGAATAATAACCTTTAAATCGAATTACGGGAATCAGTGATTACGGTTACGGTGATTTGTAAGGTTACGACGTGACCATCAATATCATGGTATATCTCCGATTCACTCGACTTGCCATCGAGGTATCGATGCACGATCATACAGTTGATCGTGACCACGACACGATCGTAACTCGTTATTATCATAGCCAACCTACAAAACTAAGCATCCGTGGTACTTGTCCTCGTAATGTGTGTAGTAGAATCATTGCACTGTGTAGCATCGGACCGTGAAATGCCAGAGTGGCATTGTAAGAAGAGTTTCGCCTTTATCTCGACGGATAAGATTATATCTCATCCCAGACAGATGTGTGCAAGTGTGAAACGCAATTACTCGCGCGATAACCAGAATCTATCGCGCTAATACAATTGCAATTATTACAGCGAGTAATGTATTCGCGCGAGAGAAATCATCGTGACGTTGCGATATAAATTACATATTCGAACAAAGCTTCAAAAGTTAATAATGGAAGATTCCCTTATTAGAGAGTTCTCTTTACTGAACGAATTCATTTCCGACAGAGAATTTTCTGCATACCTTCTGCAAATATAAAGTACAATACATTCGTATGTTCGTAAAGCTTCTTAGGCTTAGAAAGCTTATCGAGAAATTCCACTAATCAGCATATTTTCCATATTTTGCGATCGGATCTCGATTACATATGCATATGTTTCCAGAGAAAGAGAGAGAATATAAATGAATATTCCAACAATCGAATGGAGTAGAAAACGTAGTACGAATGAAATTAAAATTTCTATTTTTGTTACAATACTAACTGAATCACGCATGCGAAGCTGGTGCGCGCGATCGCCTCCGTTCTGGCGGAACGCACCGCGTGAGTGAGGTACCGTTTGAAAATACCACGAAGCAAATTCCGCAGAGTCGTTCTACAGCACGGACGATCGACAGTACGAGTACGCGTGCGATGTGCACGGTTCTCTAATTAAATGCAAACATTCTGCGATTCATCGATTGTACAGAAATGAAGAAACGTACTTTTCAAGCAGAACTTTTCAAGATGGACGGCGCACCTGTCTTGACACTTTTTTTTGTCTCGCGTTTTATTCGAATTCGACGCGCTAAGAATGTCATTTCCGTTTCTTCATTGTAGTAGCCATGTTCAATTGTGATGTCAGAAATTATATATATATAATAGAATTTTGTTGCTCTATACTTCAAAATAAATTAATTCTTTCCGAACATTGTTACGCATAGATTAAAATGTAGGTACCAAACATTTCTTTACAATGGAATTTCTTTATCAATAGAAATATACTTGAAAAAGATGGAAATGTACTAAAAATTAAAAAATATGCTAGTAATGTTATAAAATTACTAATTTTGGCATATAGTAGAAAAAAAATAAATCACGTTTATTTCTTTTTTTTTTTTATTCTCTTTTATACTCTAAGAACTATAACGAAAAAATAAGATTAATATTTTAAAAAATTTGACAATAGTTGTAAAACTTCTTTTTTCTACTGAACGCACTCAAACTTTGTCTAGTTAATAATGCATGTATTTTAATTGTTTGCAACAGATTTTTAATTTCAAATATATATATATATATATATATATATAGTGTTTTTAAAAGAAATAATACGATAATTTATATCTCTTCTTAAATCAAAAGAGTAACCTCCATAATTTAATGTGTGAATAATTTGTGATTTTTCAGCGAGTCGGACATGGCGCCCAATGCGGAGGAGGAATTGCTGGTTGTGAAACCATGGGGACCGCAACCAGAAAAGGTAGTGTCATATATATAGAAACAATGTTAAGTAAATTACTGTGTAACAAATACACTGACGCGATAGTTCACGTGTTGGCTTGCCGGCGTGTAAACGGCGCGGAAGCTTTATGATATAACTTGAGTCGCGTTAACGGCCGTTCCATGCATACGACGACCACGACAGGATGTTTTCGATTAGCATATCTTTCAACTTTGAGTAAATATACACAGAAGACAGGCTCGACCGGCAAAATGACCGATCCTTATTTTGTTCTACACCGTAAGAACTCCATCATCTCAACTTGGTGGTTCGCGCATGTGACAAGAAAGAGAATATTAATATTAAGAGAATAGAAAGACCTTTCAAGTAAAGTAGCAAGTTACTTCTCACCTTGACCTTGTCGCTAACGACATACGTTGCATATATACAGCTTGATTATATATTGCATACGCCTATCTCATAAATATTCTCGCATGTCTTTCCTGCTACTTATAGTATTTTGTTATTTATATTATGAGATAGCATATATCTCGTACTATCATATACGATTACATAATAAACATCAATTTCCGTAGTTCTTTTCTAGTTAATCAAATGTAAATGTCTTGATATTTCAATCGCGATTATTAGCGGATCTTAATCCGCTAATATTAAAATTTCTAGTTTATTATTAAAATTTCTAGTTATTTCTAGTTATTAAAATTTCTAGTTTATAATAATTCGTATTATTAGTAATTCAGGGCTCGGTCTTGTTTCAAATAAAATTTATTTAAAATACATATTTTAAATAAAGAAAAAAATTAAAACGTTATTTAATATTTATTATTTTAAATAACTTTTTGGAATTTATTTTATATTTTTTATTTTAAGTAAGTTGTATCAGTGTTTTATCGATTTTGTATTTTAAATAATTTCCTGTTTTATATTTTTCATTTTAAATAAATTGTATCAGTTATGTTATCGATCCATCAATAAAAGTGAGTAGTTAAATTATAATATAGTTATAATGAAGTATAGCATGTATGAGATACAAGATATACATACATATGATCCGTTTCAATTTTCCACCTGTGGTTCGCGAAGGATTAATACTATTAAATATTAATTATAGGCTATAGTTATTAAAAGACTGAAACGTTATATTTATAAATATTCATATATATTCAAATAAACAAAACTATAAAAAATAGAAAAATAGGCTCGTGTACATGCAATGCAATATAATCAATAAGGCTTAATAAGCCTTGACTTATTAAAAATCATAAAAATATTTTGTGTCTCCTACTTAAAACGTTTGTTTAAAGTACATATTTCTTATTTTAAGTAAGTTTTCGAAATCAATTTCTTATTTAAAACAAGCCTTCGAAAACTTATTTAAAATAAAAGACAAATTATTTTTTTATTTTAAATAAAAGTTATTCTATATTTTAAATAAATAAATATATTTTCGAGTCCTATTTCTTATTTAATATTTTAAATAAGTTCTTGGAACTTATTTTATATTTTTTATTTCAAATAAGTCATATTATATTTTAAATAAGTCATATCGGTTATTTTATCGAGTCCTGATCAATTAATATATGTCAAGATAAAGATAATTATGTTTCATCGGTTTATTGTATATGTGTTAATTTAACCAAAAGGTATCGCCGCCACCGAATACACGTTGAAGTAGTTTCACTTTAACGCACGTGAAAGCTTTTACGAGTGTGTAAGATCGAAATTGCTCAATTCGTCAGATGAAAATGGAAATCGTGGACGAACTCGAAATTAGATCGACTGTGACGAGATATCGTGTGCGCAGTTATATGCGATGTTCCATCGTTGGGAAAGTCTCGACGGCGATTTCACTTAAATTGCGGAAGGGATTCATAAAAAGAATAAAAAAACTGATGACGTACCGAAAGCGTTGTTATTAAAACTTTCAATAAATCATTTGTTTTATAAGAGAGTTATATACGTGTTGAGTTTTTTTCACTCTCTAAGTTAAAAATTTAAAAGGAGGGAAAGCGAGGACAAATCCATTTCCCGACATAAAACGTGAACGCATCTCCCTAAGTTAATTAATAAGCAAATTATATTTATGATCGCAATTGCTATAGAATCTTATCTTTCATCGTCACGATGTCACATAAAGACAAGCCAAAACGAAGATAACATTGGCACGCGTCGTATCTCGCTGTAACGAGATCCAATCATGAATGTTCCTAGATAATAGCAACAAATACTGAGCATGATTGATCGTGCTAATGATCCTCTCACGTCGTGTAATAGATTTAAATTTATATTTTCTAAAAGCCATCAAATTTTCTCTCATGAAAAATATTTTATTATTTATGATTGCATACGTAAGCTGCACTGTTTTACAAAACTGTTTTACAAAACTGTTGAATAGTGTGGATATATATCGTATATATCACTGTAATTTCGTTCATAAATAATATTAATATCATTGCATCCATACAGATCTTCCATTTTTACATAAATCTTACAAATTGACTGAATAAAATCGATATTCTAAAAATTCAGTGCAAAAGATAACAAAGAATATTTATCTTCGAGGCGATGTGTATGTAGGAAAAAAAAATTAATGCATCAATGATTGATCAGGTAGACTGATAATATAAATAATGTTAAGAAATTATATCAAGATATTCTCAGTTAGTTACATGGTGCTCTCCGTTCTCATTTGTAAATAGTGTTTATTTACTCGCGTACCACAACCACGAGTGAATGCAATCACGCTGTGCAATAATACAGTATCTACAGACCAGATGTATGACCGCAAATCAAAGATACAAGAATATCGAAGGTTTTCTGATTTCCTTTTTATTTTTGTTTCTCCTCTTATTTATCTTTCAAACCATCTAGAGCAAAATATGACTGTATTTTTTATCATTTCTCTATACCAATGTCTGCTTTTTATATTTGTGCGAATAAAAACAAAACAATTTTTATTCCGGAATTGTGATATATAGTTTATTTAACTGAAAATTTCTAAACATATTCTCCAATTTGTCTCTAATGTTATGATTTCTCAAAACGTTCATTCGATTAATCTCGCTCTATCGTTTAATAAGTGTAAATTATATTAAAATAGAATAACTGTACGAGCTTACGGGAATTATTCTAAATGTAATTGACTCATTTAAATAATTATACATTCATACTGCTTCCGTGTGCGTCAATAGCGGATTGTTTCATAATTTATACATTCTGCGTTAACCGTAAGCACGAAAGTAAATTAATTTTACGTAATTTGTTCGCTTGAAGTACAATACATACATATTAACAAGAAAGCATCACTGATTAGAATCGCTTCTCTCCTGAAATACTTGAAAGTAGGAAACACTTGTATGTATATTTTTTATTATCACAACTAAAATAGAATAAGTTTATTCACATAAGTTTTGATATCGATGCAAATCAACATATAGCATTATTGTAGATAAGAGATTTATTTGTCATACAGAGAAATTTTAGATTAACGACGCATTTTCTGTTTTATTATAATTTTCTTGCATTTATTTAGAACTTTTTAATCTCAAATATAATAAAATATTTGTTTAAATATAGTTTAATCTATATTTAATCTATATTTATAATCGACAGAAATCAAACTGTACAAACGATTGGTTTTAATTATCGATTCTAGTTTCATCACCGTAGCTATTCTCCTCGTAGCAGCATTCAGCTACCGCTGCAACTTATGGTTAGCGAGAAAAGACGATAATCACTATGATCCTATCAATTTATGGTTGAAAGCGCCCTGAAATTAACCGTAGATATCTTTCTATCTTTCGGCATAAATATTTCATACGTATAAGCGACCAATAATTCGTGTGCTCTTTCAGATTTATTCGAGTGAAGTATTATAAAATACCGTGATGCTAATTCTGCATAGATTAATAAATTAACTCTTTAAGTTAAGACATTTTAAACGACGAATATTTTTAATTTCGTCGTTGTTTTAATGATTTTAAAAGAATTTCAAATTTCGTACATTTATCACAGAAGGAATCGTAATATAACTATCACTCTCAATGTAAATAGAAAATGCCATGCTAATTATATAAATTAATATTCCATGAAATAAAATAATTTAAAGAGCCTTGCTAATTAGATAATCAAACTGTTCGCACAGGAACGCTTAAGGCCACCCACGTATAATGCTGAAGATTACGCAATCGCGCTGAGACGATGGGGAAGACGCCCATTAGGAACTGTTCAAGACTCTCAAGGTACTTTGCCGTCGACAACCAGTTCAAGTTCCGGTTACGCATCCGGAAGTGGCGAGATGACCTTGAGACAATTCACATCGGTCAGCGAGCTGTTAAATAAACTCAGAGCCGATCTCAGACTTGCCTTTCCCAGGTTAGTACCCATCTAATTAATCACTTGTCACTAACAAATAATTATAATAGACTGGATTTTTGCCGCTTCCTAATGTAATTAATCTATGTACTTGTAAATTCATTTGATTTGCGTTCACAGTAAATTAGTTTCTAAACGCGCCAAATACAGGATATCAGAAAGAGAAATCAAGATTCAAAGGATAAGTTTTTAAAGATTTTGAATTCTTTTCTTAACGTCGTATGTACCTATAACGCATCTGTTTATTATTAGACGATTATAAAAAACAATTCTACAGGAAGTGATTACTATTCATTTTGTAACAGGGATTAGTTCAGTCTCATATTCTCAGAATAGCAAATTTCTGTAGATACACGCGAGAAACGCTCGCGGAAGTATAAAATATGAATTATTTGTGAACGATTAAAATAACACTCACTGTTCGTGCTCCCTAAGTGGAACTAATGACGAGAGAGATGTAAGATATTAATCTCGCGAGAGTTGCAAAGTATAAATTGAAAAATTAAGCATTTAAATTTATAAAAAACTTAGTTCCTGTGTGCAAATTCTCACGTTTATGCTTCCAAAAATTTTTTTATTTCGAATTGTATCTTAAAAATCCTGGAAATGCGATGAATAAGAGAAATCATCTATCGAGTATTCGTCGAATATAAAAGATAAACATACGCAGAATCACAGTTTACAGTTATTTTTTATAGTTTTCTTTTCACGGAGAAATAAAAAATGGACCAATATACGAAACGTTCTAGCTCATCAAAATACTTTCCTCTTAATCGCGACACTAATCATTTGATTTACGACTTGAGAATTCTTGTACGTTTTTGAAAAGGCAATGTTTGAAAATGAATATCTAGCACAGAATAAATTAATTAAATAGATAAAAAAAAATATATATATTTCTTGTGTTATACAGTTGACGCAACAAGCGAGATGTCTGAAGAATTAATCACAATTCTAAACTGATATGTCATAAAAATTATTTACACAATTAGAAAAGTGATGCCGAGGGCATAATGCGCAACCGTGTGCAACGTTCGCGCCTGTTAAGTCCGAAGATGATTAAGAATCGCGCGTTATCGTTAGAATTTTTCTTCCTGCTTGTCAATGCCTCACACCGCTAGTCGGAAGATCGATGATGTTTGTCTCGCGTCGAGACGCTTCAGGCATCACGCTTATTCGTATTGATTTGTAGTACCTATTGCAGCAGTAAGAGCTACCTAATTGGTCGTAATAATGAAATCGCAATAACAATCTTAATCCTGGCAAATCAAATTTAATTATAACAATTTTAATATATAATAGCCTAAACCGCTATATTCATTTTTTTCCCTCTTATTTTTTAATATTATAACTTATAAGATATACTAGATGATCAACTCGTTTAGCCACGGCATGCAATTTCGCGGTTATTTTGAAAAATTACGATGTCCTGGCGCAAATGATCTGCTATTTGTTCCGCGAGAAAGAGAGAGAGAGAGAGAGAGAGAGAGAGAGAGAGAGAGAGAGAGAGAGAGAGAGAGAGAGAGGAAGGAGGGGGGGAGGAAGGAAGGGAGAGAGAAGACGAATAGAAGAGCGCGAATCCGTTAACTTGGCGATGATTAAAGACAGTGCTCAGTATTAAATTCTTCCACAGTCTGTCGTTGGTACAGCATGTTTTAAAGAACGAATGTTGATGGCTCTATCCTCCATGTGCGTCATATGGCGGACGAGAATGTCCCAGATAAATGAGTTATAATACATTGCGCTTCTCGATGTCGGCGAATAACCCGTAAGTAGCGGCTTCAAATAACCGAATGCCGATATTACGGCTAACTGTATAGTGGCACACCGCTGCAAATCGATCTGGCCGAGCTGCACATCTTCCGTCTTTCCTGGCGAAACAGCTAAAGCGACAGGTGTATCATTTACAATGAAACCCTATTAGAGTTCCTAATTGTATTTTCATGGATTTTCATTGTACGTATGGCTCATACAAAATGGATAAGTAGACTTCTATATATTCTCATCCATAACGGTACTAGTTACCAGATACAATATATTCTCCATCAATAAAATTTTTACTCTATATTGATAGACATATATCTACATATTGTAGATAGATAGATAAATGGAATACATATATTAATTTTATATACATATATATATAATTAATAATATACATATGTATATTAATATGATAATTGAATAAATGAATATGCGTTGTGTAAAGCAAATCTATTAAATCTGTCAAATTTAATTTATATTATACTTCACTTTATATTACTTTCATTAATTATATCGGTCGTCTAAAGTGAAAATGACTTTCTAGTCAATTGATGGTCGACGTGGATATCGACGTCTTAAAAGAAGAAGTTAAAAAAAATTTTACAATTTGACAATTTCAAAATGAGCGTTAAATGAGAGGATGAAATTATTCCACTTTCTCCCAATAAAATTTATTTTGTCAAAAGAAATATACTATTTCATTTAGAATTTATTTCATTTCTCCATTGAATATGTATGAGCGAAATTATTATTTCAAATCCTATAATCTTAGACACTTATACATATGTGTGTGTGTGTGTGTGTGTGTGTGTGTGTGTGTGTGTGT
>NW_017259235.1:562959-580031 GCF_001594045.1 Atta colombica | reverse complement strand
TATATATATATAAATATAGAAATATTACAATTATAAATTTGTTTATAATATAATAGACTAGAAAAACTGTGAATCAAATTTGCTTTTTTTATTCTTTCGAATCTTGTTTATTAGAAAATTACACACACATACACACACTTTTACTTCTTTTTTTAAATTCTTTTCTTAATTAGATGTAGTTAAGCGATAAAATCTACATATATGTAATCTGATAGAGGAGATATCGTAACATGATGTATTTTTTTATGCAGTCGTGAGCATAGAAAGAAAACGCACACAAATGTGTATAGTAAGAAACGAAGGTGGCGATACATGAAGTCTCAATGAAAGATTATTACAAGCAAAACGAATCGGCTCTCTGATTAGGCTCTCCGAGAAATCATCTTGATTAGTTAATGGAAGAAATATATGAAAAATATTCGGAGCAAACTAAGAAGAAAAAAAATCTTTCAACCGTTTTTTCTCCCTTTTTGCTCCTTTTCGCACACCGAGCAAGTATTAGTCGCCTCGAAGGCGAAGCCTCGACCGGGCACCGAACCCGCCGTACACTCATAGTCCACAGGTGCTTCCGCTTGGCGTAATAATAACGAATACATAACCACTTCCTACTACACGCGTGATGAAAAACGAGGAAATTTTTTCTCTCGCAGGATATCAGACACCGCTGTTGCCGTCTTCTCTTTTTGCGCGGTGCATGTCGATACGTTTGTCATTGTTTGCCGCATGCTTGTTTTGCCTCTTTAAACGTCTATTCTTTGCTGGTTATATTTCAATAGTTTTCTACGATACGTATCTGGTTTCTTCATTGTCCTTCAAAGTGTTCGCTGAATGCACGTATACCTTGTCCATTAGATCGTTCAATTATGATTATAGTTAACTCTATCCGCATATCATTTAGCGACGAGTTCTCATATATATTTAATTAAGATCTCTATATTATTCTCTTATATTAAATTAAGTAAAAAATTAATATTTCAAAAATTGATAGAAATTAATATAACCAATCAAATATTATTAAAGCAAATCTAAAAAAAGAAAAACATTTTTAATTATTACATGTTTAATTAATAAAATTTTATTTAATTTCTCTGTGATTTTATTATATGATTTCACGCAAATTTTAATCATATAAAACGGATTTAAAATCGTAATATAAAAAAAAATCAATATTGTGTAATACTTCGAATTAAAAAAATTATGCAAGATTGTTGAAAATAAAGTCATAATGAGCAAATTATGTGAAACGGCATGAAAAAGTTATTTTGTCGTGATGAATATAATAATATTAAAAAATAAACTAGTACATATAGGAATGTATCGTAGATGTTACTTCCATGAATTATATGCATACATTAGCATGCATTTGTACATGTAATATTGAGTTTATCCATCGCGATCAAAATATAATGTCGTTATCATGAACGTTTTATGCTTTATCAATATTCATGCGCCATGTACTGCTCAATGATCTATACGTTCTGTCGGCTAATCTTGATACGTATTCTTTTGGAATATAAGTTGCTCGGTTTCATCTAGTCAATTTATCTTTTTGTTATGCACCATCTTGATCCTTACACGAAATGCTAATTGTGTCAAGAAATTATATAATATAAAGAAAAAAAAAACTTATTCGAAAGAAAAGATTGAACGTGGATCTATGAAATTCATAAGTCAATTCTTATATTTATGCCTTAAGTATGACTGCCTTAAGTATGACTGTCTTAAGATTCTCAGGAACCAATCAGAGGGTTCCTTCCTTATTAGCATCTTAAAACATTACTTAAGACGGTCTTGAAATAAGAATGGACTATGAATACCGGCCTACGACACTTAATAATATCAAGATAGCTTATATGTTTGGGCATGACTGTCGCGGCTGCATCATGCTCGTTTTTCTCTTTTACTGTCACTCTCATCGTGTCTTCGAAGCTTTCGTTTTCTCCGCATCCAAACGCGGTCGTCGTGGACACTTTTACGGCGCGGGCAACAAAGGCGGATCCTTTGTATTTCGTGCACGTACTGCGCTATACCTCTGGTATCGCGATACCTCGCGCATTATGCATAATACGCCGGTAACATAATGCATCCATTGTTAAGAGGGAAGAACCGCTGTCTTTTTTTTCTCCTCTTGCCTTCCTTTGTCATTAAACGCGAGAGACGTCGACCGCAGCGATATAAGAGGCATTTAACACTCATTTGCATGTCTCGTGTATTCGATTCACTGCGTGTCACTCACACGCACACACATATGTGTGCTGTTTAGCAATTTCCATCTAGACAAAGTCCATTTCGATATATTTTTTTCGGCGAATTGTGCGTCGTAAAGCCAGGTGTCCTTAGCACACACACACACACACACATATATATATATATATATATATGTATATACATACATACACATATACATACACTAAACATAATATTCAAACCATTTGCCTTCGAATATTTTCTAAGAGCTTTATTAATGCTCGATTCTTTGCAAACTCTAGTGGGTCTATTGTGTAATAATCAGCAATTATACTTTCGTTCAATAGCCAGGAATTGTTTCATGGGATGAGGTAACGAAGCGTACTTCTCAGGATTGTTTTTTCTGCATGAAAATGTGCCAAGTGAACATGATAATTGAAGGGGCATGTGGAGGCAATATGTTGCGAAAGTTAAATAAAGATACTGATATTATTTTTTTTCACTAGCACCTCTAATTACTGTTATTGTAACATAACTATTTAATTTTCTTTAATATAAATTTTATTCAAAGTAATATGATTTAAGTAATACTGTTAGAAATATATTATAAAATATCGCCTTATTTTTTGTTTAATAAAATATTTTGTTTAATATAATATTTTTTGGTTTTGTAAAAATCGATATATATTCATGAATTGCTGTTTTGTTGATATTTGTGTGAATTACATTACAAAAAAAAATCAAGATTCACTTAAAAAGTTTTATTTCACATTGTCATTTTTTTTCTTATCAAAGATTCCTTTTTTATCAAAATATATCAAAATATACAACTTTTAAAAACCCCGATTTTAATGTCTTATTTAATTATCAACATTCAAGTGAGTTAATTAAAATAAGACACCCTGTATATAAATTTATTTACATCTTTTTCCCTTATACCGTATTATATATTCAAAGCCACAAAAATTGGTCACTATAACGTTATAGAGGCCTATTTTTTTAAGTATACATTATACATTAATCCTCTTACCTTCAAACATTCGATGCTCATTTTTATCTTCAATCGCAGCAACGGATTTCATAGCTTCTTATTAGTGAAAAAAACATGTCAGTTGATTATGGCAGCTCTTAATTTACGGTTTATGTGTATCATTTTCTTTCTCTCTCTCTCGTTTGCCGTTACATGTTGGTGAATAACGGAATGTTGCGCAACGATGCTATAAATGGCACGTGAGGTAGTATGGTCCTTCTTTGGTCCTGAATGCAATGCTTGACAATGCAACGGGATACTCATGCTAAATTTGGTATAGCATGATAAAATAGAATTCTTCGCGATTGAATTTTTGATTCTCGATGGAATCTCTTTGAACGTTTGCTTATCAGCGAAAAAAATATGCATTATTAAGATAATGCAGAATTTTTCGATTCAATATCTCGCGAGAAAATAACAGATAAAGAGATTCATGCAGAATATAGTAGGAATTAGAAGGCATTTTATTTTTCTAAAAAAAAGATAGACACAATATCTACTTTTCTCTTAATCATCGAATGATCGATAGAAATTTTCTTCAATTGATTTGCGATTATTTGTGCACAATTCAAGCAACATAACTCTCTCGTAATACGTACGAAGACGAGAGGTCTCTTCTCTGTGCCATCTCTTTTATTACGCCATCGCATGTCTTCTAAGCAGTGCTATTAAGAAAATTAAACCGATCGGAGGAAGTTCGAAACTACCTTAGCAATTACGATAGATTCGATGCGCATCATTTCTACAAAATCGGAAAAAATTGCGAATACTCGCACG
The DNA here is from genome assembly GCF_001594045.1 of Atta colombica. Taxonomy (NCBI): domain Eukaryota; kingdom Metazoa; phylum Arthropoda; class Insecta; order Hymenoptera; family Formicidae; genus Atta; species Atta colombica. Next base: position 576,037 of record NW_017259235.1, on the reverse strand, counting down.
AGTATGGACTTGTCACTGCGTGACAGGTATAACGTGTACTTTCCTATCCTTACACCTGTTTACCTTAAGGCGTTGCGGGTAGTTGTAAAGGGAAACCATCTCACGTTGCTCCTGCTGAATTGTATAATATTTATTAATTACTTCGTAAAAGGACACTCAGTTCGATCGAAAGAAATAACACTCTAATAACACTCAATTTATAACATTATATGTAAAATTAAAAACGTAATCAAATCGACGAAGGATCATATAAAATCGTATAAAATCGTCGAGTTTTTTTCCGACTTTTGACGATTTAAAATATTTATTAACTGTTCGATAATAACATTTGTTTTAAGTTAAACAAACGAGATGAGTCTTAGTATTTTTTTGTAGCTAGTATCTTATAGAGAGATATAGATATAGATATAGAAAAAGGAAGCCTTATTTATTCGATGATGTTAATATAACTTATATAACTGATAGTATTCGAGGAAATGATACTTTGATTCTTATCGAGTGACAAGTGATGAAAAAGCTGTCTCGCAATAGCTTGGACAGGTCTCTCTTGTAATGTCTTTGTTAATATATTCAGGAGCGATGATGATCGATTCCTTCGTTCAATCATGAAGTCGCCTTTTTCGCTCTTGTGGTGACAATCTCAGAAAAAAAAAACTCGCTAAGCTACATAACGCGCATAAACCGGATCGGTTTTCTTGTCGAGCGAGAAGCTCCGTAATTATGTAATTACTATCTTTTTTCTTTATATTTTCATATCTTCAACGCTTATGTGACGATTTTTATTCAAATATAAGAATGTTATTACAACCTGTATTCATTGGCGTAACTACTGGTATGTTTAAGTTTAGATGAGAAATCTTCTCAGTCGTAAACATTTAATATCTGAAATGATGTACGTTCAATGGTAGAGTCATGATTCAAATATGCAAAATGACTGAGTTGCTTATGTATTCCATTTCTATGTATTTTCTAGTATTAAACAGGTTTTTTTACAATTCAAAAAATTTTGCTAAGCTTGTTGCGAAATGATTTTTTGTTTTCTTACTTCTATCATTCACTAATTAAGGGAAAAATAAATTATTGTGCCTATCTTTTTTTTTTTATTAGAAAAATAAAATGTCTTCTAATTCCTACGAGATTCTGCACGAATCTCTTTATCTGTTATTTTCTCGTTGAGCCGAAAAGTTAGTTTCTTAAATTTTGATTTTTTAAAAATCCATTTTATTTTGATGTGCTAGTGATAATTTTTTAAATTTTATTATTAAAGAGAAGATCCAAAAAGAGCTGAATAATGAAATGAAATGTGTATATATATTAGATAATTATATAGATTTAGATTCTGATTTTCTCTTTTTTTGTTTTGATTTTTAATGAATAATATTAAAATATATTTACTAGAAGAAATTTATGTATTATATCTATATATACATATATTCCTTATAGATGTCACACATAAACAGTATTTCTATTTTTAATAATTGAATTTCCATTTTTATTCGCAAGAAAATATATAATTATATATAATCATGTAGTAAATATAAAATAATAAAAACAACGGGGCGACACAGATTGTTAAGAACGCGGAAATATTAAAAATAAGAAAATTTCGCTATATCGTTATGATTGTACAAGATATTTGATCGAATATTTACTTTAGTAATATTCACATTTATTTAATTTATTTATATTTAAATAGCTTATGTAATAAAGTATAATTGTATTGAAGATATTAAGAAAATTTTATTTAAAAAATTTTTAAATAAATTAAAAAGTTAGATTATTTTTATAATGAAAATATAATGTTTTTTTTTAAATTATATTAAAAAAGTAATAAAGGAGAAAGTTTCCATAAAATAATGAATTACAAGTTCATTTTTGATTACTTTCTCGTGACAAGTCATGATTTTGTTTTCCAGCTTCGTGCAAGAGTTCGCCTCGCCGCCGGCGGACGGAATGACCCTGCTGTTGGAAACTTTACGCGGCGTTCAACTGGCTCAAAGTTCACCCCCGAATTCGGGGCAGACCGGACCTAGGATCGGTACCAGAAGGGCTGCCTTAGACGAATTGGGGTGCGTGGAATGCCTGGCGGCATGCGGCGAAAGATGCGCCGATGCACCGCGACTATTAGTGCAAGCTCAACCTGGCCTTCTAGCTCTCGCGGTCTGTCTGACTAGTAGTCTCAACCGGTCCCGAGTTCTGGCTCTTCAGGTAACAATTGTCACTTCCGTTCGCGAAGCGTCGCGATACCGTTAGATCGAAAGAAAAAGAATCGATTGCAGAGCTAGTGCGTGTACGTCGCGTGAACGTCGGCACGTTGTCGTGAAATAACGCGAGATTCTTCTGCCCCTTTCACGATATCATTTTCTTAGCTCTTCAGTTTACATTTCCAGATTTCCAATATATATTTTTGCTAAGTATATGTATAATTAATAAAAATTACACATTTATTATTTAATACAATTACGTATATTAATAAGCTCATTTTTAATTTTCTGCACATAAAAGCGAAACACTGCTCGTCTCAAGTAGCGGATTAATGTCAGAAAATCTTCTTTTCTCTATCTTCTTTTGATATCTATGAGTCGTCGTCATATCTTTTAATTGTGCTACTTGAAGTGTTTACATCTCGAATTGCGGTTACGGATACAATTATGATAACAGTAATTCGATATACTTATATATGAAAGTGATAATTATACACTCATGAAGGAAATAAAGAAACTACAGTTACCAATGAAATAAAGTGCTAGTGGGTCACTTCATCTTACACGATAAGTTAATGCTGCCGGTAATTTGGTTTTTTCTTAGTCGTCAAGACGGAGTCGTAAACGCGTGTTTCGAGTAAAGGAGATACGCTCGACAGGCGGCGGCGCCGTTATTTCGAAGGTGCTCATCGTCGAAATCAGTTTTTATCATTTTTATCCGCCGAATGTTATTCGAGAGCATTGGCTTCGTTTACAAACTTATATATCCGCATGTTATGTGAATGACGTTGGATCTGTTTTATTTTCCGGTTCTTGAGATGTATATACCTTGCGAGCGGATATCGTGCGATACAATCAACAATTGTCCAGTCGAGGCAGATAATTACACGGCACGTGTTTCACAAATTCTGTAAATCTACGACTGTATAATAAGAACATCCATTTATAGTGACGAAATAATAAATAATCAGATTCCAAGTACAATCTTCCGCGTGAATGTTTTGACAAATTTCAAGTTTGTCTTTTCTTCAGCAAATATACATTGCGAATCACATCTTCAATATTTTCTGTATTATATTTTATTTTCTAAAAGAATATATTCATTCATTGCTTTGTAGCTCTTGACGAAAGTGTGCCAAGCACCAGGTGGACACGCTGCTGTTTCGGAAGCAGTATCGACTCTGAGACTCAAATATGGAGAAGGAGGGAGGTTTCGATTTTTAGCAGGCGCTCTTTTAGCCCCGAGAGCAGCCATCGCGTTGAGGGTTGCAGGAGTTTCGTTTTTAAACGCTTTTCTGAAATCTGCACCCCGCACGCAAACCAAGTTATACATTCAGGTAAGAAATACAGTAAAATATCCATCATATTCATTTTGTTTTTTACTTTTGTTTAATCTTTTCACGTTTCCAGAGTGACAATCGAGAAACTAAATAGCTGTCATCTTGTGTTAAACTGAAAATTGCTCCTTATTTGAGTCTTACTTTTTTTTTACATTTTTTTTATTTACATTTAAAGTCTTTGTTTGATATACCGTTCGATATACTAATAATATAGTCTTATAACATTTGTCTATATTATTTCCATATCAGGATATAAATATTTTGCTATCTTTTAGGCTGAGGCCTGCGAAGCTGGTTTAGAGCCGCAGGTACTTCAGGAATGGCTTAGAGAATTTGACGGACGCGAAGAGGACGCTTTAACTGATTTACTGCACAAGGAAGTTCAGAGATGGGCAAACAACTGTGTCGACGTGGATGCTCTGCAACGCAGAGTGACGCGTGCGGAAGAAACTTGCAGGGTACTCAGCAAAAAGGTGTCGCTTTTGCAGATGCAATTAGAGAAACGAAATGACTGCAACTTGGAAGAACGAGATAAATCCACGCCGGTGATTCTTATTGCTGCTAAAAGCCCGAAAGTATCTTCGAACGCGGAAGATGAAGGTATCAGCTCTTCGGAGAGATCCAGTAGTCCTGAAGATACAAAGCATCAAGCAAGAATCAACCGGCAGAAAGTCTCACCTGTGCAAAGCAACGATCAGGAAACAACGATAGATGACGTGATCGAGGAGCTGAGAATCATAGTGAAAGACGCTGAGGAAGAATTCAGCGACAAAACTCAAGAATTGAATCATCGTGCTAATAACAATCAAGAAACTGTCCGTAATAAGCAAGAATCGGATAAAAATAAATTATATCGATCGAATTCCAAGATCTCGTTGAATAACTCTGAGAGTTATATGTACGACAAAATATCCAAGAGAGACCAATATACGGATTTGAAGATACTAAAATCGAATACGGGCTCTAACGCATTTCAAAATCAGATAAAAAGTGAGCAAGTGACTTATTTCGGCAATGATCAAGATTATAGTACTGATTCGGATGGCACAAAGAAATTGAGTCTTGGGCTGCGCAAAACATCAAAGTCATCGATGGAAGGCAGCGTTAAGATAGTTGTAAAGGGACCCGATGTGGAAGAGGCAATAGTACCGGCTATTCTACATCCACAACCGCCACGAAGGGCACCGCCGTGCTTATCAGCCATCATGTCCGCTAGGCATTGCGACTTCGCTGATCATGCAGAGATGTACAACTCCCACGACGAGGAAGTCGAGGAAGAAACTCTCGGTGACGGCAGCGATTCATTGCTAAGCGCCTCCAAACTCAAGTATAACAGCAAACATCAAATCTACGACGGACAAATGAGAATTATTAATGAGAATCACTTGCAGAAACAAACTAAAAGTGATACTATATTGATAGGCTCGAATCGTATCGATGTTAAATTTAGAAAGAGTCTCGATGATTTGCATCACTTCGAAGATAATGATAGAAAAACTTTGAGAAATTACGATGCTTCGAAAGCAAATATTATTACGGATGTCAGGCCAATTAATAAACAAATCGACGTTTACAGACAATTCGAATCTATTCCCAAGGGATTTGAGACGTCCTCTGGACGATCGGCTGATCAACGGATGATTCATCGGCATAGTTCTAAATATAGAAGCGAAATAGAAAAGAGGAAATATTTACGTCGTTCCGCTAGTCATGATTACTTCGAGTCGAATGTGTCCAGTCCACAATCGAGACGGTCGGGGAGTAAAGTGGAGTGTCGTATCAGAAAATTTGAAAGTTTAAATTCTTTTGACGAGCATCGAAGTCTACAGAATTATGAGAGATCAAACGACTTTGAGAATCTTGGTAAGCATGAGCAGGTGTCACTGCTGACTGATTCTTCTAGATTTAAAATGCGTAGATCGGAATCTTTTCATCACATCTCTCATCATGTGTCAAAGAGAGATCAATGCTCATCGAAAGGGGAAAGCGACAGTGGTCTTTTTTATTACACGGATTTTAATTTGAAGCCTGTTGTCACGAGACGACCGCGATCAATCGACGCACCAAAGTCTCCCAGTTTGATAACGAAATCCCTGGACAGGATTGATGAAGGCCTAGACTCGATGGTCGATATTGTTATTACGCAAGAGCAAAATCAATGGAACGCGAATAAACGTCAGACAAAAGCGATCAAATCCCGCAATGAGAAGCAGCCAACAAGATCGAGAGTAATCAAATCTTATGATTTTTGTGGTAATTCTTCAGAATTTGATCAACAAGGAAAGCGAGATAATCTCGTTTCTAGAAATAAAGAAATAAAGAACGATGAACTGTATCATGTTAACAATAAGCAATTAAAAAGTGACGAATTCTACGAAGAGAACTCGCGAATGGAACTACAGAGAACTCGCGAATGGAATTATCATAACGAGTTAAATTATGCGAGAAGCAAGGGCGAAATTAATTCATCGGAAGACTCACCGATAATATTATCAAAAAATGGCATAAGACACAATTCTTTTTGCCAGAAAGATAAAATCAATAATAAGTTCATTAGCAGACCGAACGAATCAGGAATTTTTGCTGGGCGAACATACGATACATTTGGTCTTGGAAAGAATCGTTTTAACGCGGGCAAATATTCGGGTAATCAGCCAATTAAAGAAAATCTAATTAGTCGAAGAAATACAACATCTTCGCTGATTGGGAAACGTGGAAAAGTAACGGACATTGTCTCCGGTCTTTACTGAACGTGTCTTAAGTATAAATTTTGTATGAAACTCTAATAAATCAATGGAAATAATTTGTACAATTTTTCCGCGTATAAAAAATAATTAAGAATTCTTATATAATTCATTCAAGGATAATGAAATTAACTATGAGATAAAATAAAAAGAACTGCCAGTGGTTTGCGGGTTATTACTGTATCATAAGCCAACTTACTAATGCCAACGTATCGTCAATCTTGTCGTTCACTTCATCAAAGTGAGGAGTGTATTGATACAAAAACATGTGATACACAAACCATTCGCAAATAATTTGGTATCTCTGAAAATATAATAATATCCTCAAAAGTATTATCAATAAAAAGAATTTCAGAATCACTAGAATCATTTTGCATAGAAACATTCTAAATATATTATATTATATGTATCACATTGAAAATTGATGCAGAAAAATCGATTATTTTTGCTTTAGATTCCATGTTGAATTTATATGAAAAAATATAATTTTATTATATTTTTACTGCTCAATAATAAAATGAAATATATTTATACTGCTCAATAATAAAATGAGAAAAAATATGTGAATTTGAGGATGAATTTATAATTTCCATAATGTATGAGAAAGCACAAAAGAGAAATAGTACGAACGAATCATTTCATCAATTGATACATGAATATATCATTTCTTATTAAACAGAAATCGACTAGACAATGAGAAATGATTTAGAGTGCAATATTTTTGAGTATTATTATGATGCTACATTTGTAATAATTACATTTACGTCGAATATACACGTTTTACAACGAATATACACGTTTTTTCATAACGACAAATAATTCTTCTGGTGATGGACTCTTGTGTACCTTCACTACATTGTGTGATACAATTCTTTGTTAACGATTATATATATGCAATAGTAGTGCAAGTGCCAATTAAGACTGTACTTCGTACATTTCTATATATTACATGTATATATATATATAAAGATGAGATTGAATAATTATATACACATCAGGAAAATAATGTTTAGGTCAAGCAGCAGAATTATTTATAGCTTCTAAATTATATAAAATTATTTTGTAAATTAAGAAGTAAGAATAAAGCCTTCATTCTTTATTTCTATGTCGCTTTTAATTTATTGTTTTGTGTGCTTAATATCATTTAAATAAAAATTGTATGTAACATACTGTTTAATAAACTTTGTTTTTTATTAATATAAAAATGAAATTCAATTTCAACTTGCAGTTGCGTGTAAAAGTGTACTTGTCACCTCACTAAGTTCATGGCAGGAACCACGCGCATTTCTGTGAATCATTTCCGAATTATTTAACGTTAACGATGAATGTAATTTGTCATGTGTTTGCTCAAGAAGTTGTTGCGAAGATTTGTCTGGAAATAAGACAATATATCACTTTTTCTCTAGATATAAAAATAAAACATTCTTAAAATTGTAATATTTGTAAGTTATAAATATTTATAAAACTTATGAACAATAAGATTGGAAAACTCATGAATTACTCTGATTTTAATATATATTATATAATAAATGATAAAATCCTGAGTCACTTGTCATTTCAATCATGTTGAAGTGAATATTATTTTTTTATTCATTGAGATTATATATAAAAAGAAATGTTAAAACGATTTAAAAAGATATTTTTGATTTCTGAGATATAATGTTTTAAAATTTTCTACATCTTGATATAATCAAATTTAAAAAAATATAAAGATATATAATCTCTTTTTTTATATTTCTCTTTTTATATTTTTTTATATTTCAATGAATCAAAAATTTAAAACATGAGATTAAGAACTCCATCGCTATTTTCGCACATTATCAACTCTAATATAAAATTAAAAGAGGGCTCATAAGAGATGTATGTCTATTACCAGACCTTCTGTATTTATAAATCAAAATAATAAAATGTCATCTTTTTCAAATAATTATCACACTTAATATTATTATTGTTTCACACTACGATTATATTAAATAATTCAATTACCTTGAACAGTTGATAATAGATAAGAGAGCTCTTCTTGAGTCGAAACGTATTGGAATTCATCGCCACAGGCACCTTTCAAAACAGTAACCACATCCAATCTTGGATTGTAAAAATACAATCCCTGTTTACGATTACTAAATTCATTGATCAATGTTTTCATACCCTAAATTCGAAAAAAACAATATTTAAATGTGGCACAATTTCTAATTTAATAATATTGTTTTAACACACATTCGCTATTACATATATGCGCGCGCGCGCGCGCGCGTGTGTGTGTGTGTATGTGTGTGAGACGTACTCGATTTTCATAATGTCATAACAGCCAATTTTATAATCTAAGAACAAAGTATATCTCATTGTATCGGATAAAATGTAGAAAATCATAATACATACATAAATAATACAGTAATGTAATCTGAGTAATAATTTTTATTTATATATTGAATAATTATCAAAGTAGCTTAAACAAATGACAAAAATCTAACGTAATCTGAGATTTCAAAATCTAATATGAGATGAATGTTACTTATTAAATTATATTCAATTCTTCACGAAAATGTTACCTTAGCAGCTGTAAAATCTGCCCCTAAAATGTATCTGCAATCAACAACAACCGGTATTTGACTAGATCCTTGCTTTATACCAGCATTACCGACTGATTTCTTTATAAAATCGACAGCTGGGAAATATAAACTGTTTCCTGGAGTAACCAGTAAGTATTCTGCACCACAATCAGTCTATAACAAATGTAGGATTAATTTTATCAAAAAATAATTAGCAATATTTTGATGTGTGAGCAGTAAAATCGTATATTTTGGAAAAGATTGATCCAAGTGTATGAGTATTGAACTTATTCACAATTCTACAACTAACGACTTAGAGTAATGAAAAAAGAAAAAAAGGAAGGATTCCTTTGTTTGAATTCAGTTGTTTGCTACTACCGTGTATTTGTCGACGTGAACTGTAGGTCTTGCGGAAGGATACAATAGGAACATCAAATTTATAGCAACCCCCGATAAAATACCATATTCTACACCAATGATGAGACAAAACAAAAAAGTAACAAACATCGGTATGAGATCCTTTTTGCTCGATTTCCACATCAGTTTCACCACCTCGTATTCTATCATGTATATTACCGCGCAAATGATCACGGCCGATAATGAAGCTGAAAAAGAGGATAATAATTACGCCAAATTGGCATTTTTTTGTATGTTGCTACCATTAAAGTGCTTTGCTACCTTTTGGAATGAAATAGAAATATGGCGTGAGTAGCCTAAGGGCCAGTAAAATCAAAATTCCAGTATATAATCCACCCATTGGCGTCTTCACACCACTCGCATGATTTACTGCTGATCTACTGAACGATCCTGTAACTGGCATAGAACTCGCGCAGGACCCAAGAACGTTACAGATTCCGAGTGTCAAAAGTTCTTGGGAAGCATCAACTTTACCTTCATTCATAAAGGCCTTAGCTATGGCTACATTACCGAGCACAGCTATTATCGGCACTAATATTATAGAAGTACCCAATTCAGAACACATTTGCGTGAAGGTAAGAGTCTGATTATTTACTTGTGTGGAAAAAGGTGGCAGGCCGAATGGTGGAAGACCAGATCTCACTGGACCTGTTAGAATAAACGGAGATCCAAATTCGGACGAATCATATTTGTAAGCAATAACCGAGCAAGTGACAACGACAATGGCGTTCCGCGCCGTAGAGATCAGCCATATTGCTTTCGCAATTATACGTTGATAATTCACTGACTTCTTACTAATGACATGTAATTTAACATCCTTCATTTTCTGTAAATTGTATGAGATTTTTATAAAGAGAATATACCAGATATAATAAAAATGTTGAAAGATTCATTATATAAAGATTCATTAATTACTCTAAACAACAATAGAATTGCGATGCAAGAGATACTCATCCCAGTATCCCAGAGACTCATATTATCAATATTTTGAAAAACTTTAATTAAAGTATCCACAAATCCTTGAGATGAAATTTTTAAACCTAACAATCCTTTCAATTGCGAAGCAACAATTATGACGGATGTTGCTGAAGTAAAGCCCACAGTGACTGGTATCGAGATAAAATCTACAAGTACACCTATAAAATTGTTGTTTATGTTAAACGCAAACAAATAACACCTATATCATTCGAGATATCAATCAAATAATACAACAAGGGATGTGTGCAAAACTAGTACAAAATAGTCTTGAATTTACTTAGAAATCTTAAAATTTCCAGTAACCTTGCGCATAGCCTGCGTACCTTGCGTAAGTCTTACCTTGCGCATTTCTGAATGAAAATACTTTTTTCACTTGAAATTTTATTTTCTATCGCATATCCGATGTTCACTTAAAATAAAGCATTTTCTTATTCGTTTGAGTCAGCATACCTAAGCGTAAGCATGCCATTAGTAATTGCAGGCAACCAGATAAGAATGCGAGAAGTATGGCGAAATCAGCATTTTTCCCTTGCACATAGTCGTGAGTCATTAATGCCATGAGTGCGGTAGGACCAATTGTAATATCTTTACAGGAGCCAAATAGCACGTAAACTATTGCACCCATAAATGCTGAGTAAAGACCGTACTGTAAACAAACATTAAACGATATTAATAACATGCTCGATCTGCATAAAAGATGAGCATTGGTAAGAAAAACATATTTATCTTACATACTTGTGGTTCCAAACCAGCCAAAGTTGCATATGCAAGTCCCTGTGGCATAACAGTAAGACCAACTGTTATGCCGGCTATAATATCGCTAAGGAATTTTTCCGAGTTATATTTCGGTAACCATGCTAAGATCGGCATGCGTCTCGAGGCTAATTTGTGTAGCCGATCGATATAGGTTTTTTTCTTCCTGCGATCAGCTTCAGTAGCCATCCTGAATCAAGCCAGCTTCATGGACAAAACGATGAACAAATAAATTTTTAATAATTAATAATGTAAATAAATGTACAAGACGAATAGATAAAGACGGGAATTTTTTGATTGCAGAGATGTTGCATAGAAATATTTTTAATATAAATTAATTAAAAATCGTTTGTATAATCTATATTAATAGAAATATATAAATGATTCCATGTCACATCGAACAATAAATAAATCAATGTTTCCCGTTTCCGAGTATTTATACTCGTACATAACAGATATGTATTTACATAAAATTAAAATATTATAGCTATTTTGAATAATTTAAAAATTCAATAATCAATTATAACAAAAAATGTTATACTTATTATTAACTACTTAAAAGATGTTTTCAAATTTAAATATTATATTTAAATATTTTAAATATATTTTTTTAAATATTTTCAAAAAATATTCCATATATATTATAGTAAGAATGTTCTGATGCAAAGGTAAAAAGTATCATTAGCGTTCTATTTTCCAAAAAGATAAATATAATATATTTTTATTTAATAAAATATTATAAAAGCCTTTTATCTATAACGAAGCCTTTTATCTATAATAACAAAGACTTTTATTTACAATGATTATGCATAAAAATGTATAACGAATAGATAACCATCGATTAGATATAAAATTATAAAATTAAAGGAAAATCTTGCAATTTACATTTTATCACATTAAATTTAAAAATTAAAAATTAAAAAATTATTTTATTTCTTATGTAATTAAAATTTAAAGTCTCAAAATTATACTATGTAAACATATATAAACATAGCGATTAATTCTTCCTGATTGTTCTGAATAAATCAATGATGTTTTATCAGGATTATATATGTAATGTTACATGTATTTAATTCACGAAAGCACATATGTACACACACACATACACACATACACATATACACATACATCAATATAATATAATTTATTATAAATATAGCTTTCGAACATGTTATGTTATATCTCGTATGTGCACTTGATAAAGGTATATTAAAGTTACCATAGACGAAAAAATGTGGAACCGCAATCGCAACAATAAACGATCGTAGATGGAGAGCGATATGTGTACAAAGGTGAATACTTTCACTGGGAAAGAAACGGGTTTCGCCGAACATGCATATTTGTTTTTTTTCTCCGTGAAGTCACTCTAATTCATAGAAGCTTTATATACTAAATTTACTATCCCGGTAAATGTTTCTCTCTCGCGCTTACAAATTTCCAACGGACTGTAGACTGAAAGTGCGTATGTTCCGTCGTGCCCCTTATATACCCGGATAACGAACCGAACTTACATTGGTCGGGGAAAAGTCGCTGTTAACCTTCGCACTTTTTATATAGGAATCACGAAAAATACGTTAATCAATACGGTTATATGCATGTCACAGAATATTTATTGAGATCCATTTTAAAAATTTTAAAAATTTCAGCGTCGTTTTAATATTTTTAGTTATAAAGTTTCATTAAAAGGATATAAAATTGGAATACATATAAAAAATTGGAAATTTTCAATAGCAAATTCCGTTTGTAATCCAAATTTTTTAAATATTAATCTACAATAATATCTCGCAAAGAAATTGTACAATTTTTTTATTTTACGCACTTGTAGAAAAAAATTATATACTATTTATTAAAACTAGGCTATACTAATCTTCAAGTTTCTTTTTATTCTTTCAAGTAAAGATTCAATATACTACTATAACACATTCGCGATTTAATAATATATATTATAATTAGTATTATATACTAAATAGTATTATGAGTATTATTAGTATTATTAGTAATTAATATTATATACTAATAATACCGCATACGTTTAATACGTTATTTTATGTGAGTGCATATACATTGAAAACCATTTTTTTATCATTTACTTA
>NW_017259235.1:556611-562799 GCF_001594045.1 Atta colombica | reverse complement strand
CTATAAACCTTGATGTGATTTCGATGAGCGCAGCCATAATATAATTCATCGAAATTACATCAAGGTTTATGAAATAAATTTAATAAATATAAGATAATCGCACTGTTAACTGCGTTGACTCCCACAATCTTTATTACTTTTTATTATTTTAAATTTGTAGAGTCCTTGCTTTCATTAAATTTTTGAATATATATTATAGAACATTAAAGCAATGTATGTAATAATATAATAATATATAATTAATATAAATTTTTTAATTTATTTTGAAAAGTTAACTTACAAAACCATACACGGAAAAAATGTTTGATTGAATTCTGGTGAAAAATGAACGATCTAGAATTCTAGTTAAATTTACAAGAAATTTCCAGAAATTACCAGAAATTTTAAATTTTCTGGTTAAATCTATTAAAATTCTAGATAAAATAACCAATATTTAGTAGATTTAATTAGAAATCTAATAGATTTAACAAAAATTCTGGATCATTCATTTTCCATCAGAATTCCAGTTAGTAATTCAACCATTTTTTTCTGTGTATAGTATTGTTATGAAGAATTAGAGATAAGAAATATAATATGCTAAAAACTGCAAGAACGACTAAATTTAATATTGTGTTTATTTTTATGTTTATTTTTATAAATTTGCATTAACTTTGATTTAATTTGTTATAATTTTCTATGAAAACAAGCTAATTAACATTTATTTTATTTATTTATTTTATTTTAAGGTATTTATTGTGATATAAAATTGTTCGATAAAAAAACATAGATAAAAGTTATAAATTAGGAACTCAGGCTTTTCTTCTATAAGAGTTTAAAAAGTTTCAAGGCTGACCAGATTAACCACTGACTATCAAACTGTATGTGATAACAAAAAACTTTCCAGATAACAAAAAACTTATGTAGATTACACTGGTTAATGAACACAAGTATTAGCCTTCAACGTTTCTACATCGACTGTAATTATGCAATGCACATAAATCTCATTCATTTTCACACGTACACATATACATGTACACAGGCGTAATATTTTACCTGAATTAAATTATATTTTACCTGAATTAAATTTCACTTCCTGATTAAAGACCAAAATTTATTATGAGGCATTCGAGCATCGTATACATGTAATCTCGTCTCGTAATATTCTTCGTGAAACATCGTTTATCCGTAAGAAGCCCATTGAATTGTTTTTATCAGATTGTCTTAATAGGAAAAGGTTCTCCAAACAGGCGTCAGTCTATTCGAAAGCGAATGCAACCTTGACCTGCCTCTATATTAAATCTTCTAGAATATACAAATATGTTTCCCTTACAGTAGTCGTTTTCTAATATAAAAAATATTAATATAAAAAATAAGCAGTATCCTCTGACGATACATGTAATCTAATCGTAGTGTTGCATCCTCTCATGCATTGAAGCGATTAAGGCCTTGTTTAAGTCACGTGCCAGCTATTTATCGTACAATATTTCAATAGTCGCAATCGACTCAATTTGAAGCGTTACATACAACACAATTATCCAAACATTTAGTCCAATAATTTAAAGGACACGTGTTCAATTTTGCATACCAAAAATATTATCAATTGCTTCAAGATTAACCCTTGATCTCCAATATTAATGAAGAGGAAAGGCTTTATGCCAACTATTCATTGTCTCAAATAATACTTTTATTAACGATATTTTCCTCTTATACAATAATTCTAGCAAGTATCATGTCTACTCCTTTACGAAATTCAATATTTTGAAAAAAAAAGTTAGAAAAGTATACTTTTGAACATATTTAAAAAAATGTACTAATTAAATGACTCGTTTAAAAAAAAAAAATTGTTACAAGTATAATCTATAATAATTTGTAGAATTATACACACTTGTGAAAAGTGCATTAAATTGCATAAGATGTAAAAAAAACTTAATTGTAAGAATTAAACTAATACATAGATAAGTAAATGTGCTTATTAATTGTCATTTTATTTTGAAAAAAAATTTTCTTTATTTTAAGTCTATATTTTCCTATAATTATTTAATGAAAGTATAATTAATAAAAGTATAGTTTGTTTAGGCAAAAATGTTTCCATTAACAGTATACATAAGAGAACAGTTTGGCATTATAAAATTTAAAGCATTCATGTGATACTATTATTGTATTTTAATATTTATGAATTTTAATTAAAAAACAATTAAATGCCCTTTTATTATATAAAACTCTTGTATAGATTTCATTAAAGATACTGAGGTCTTGATTATCCATATCATTTCATTCATGTACTAATTCTATGTTATCTAATATATAATATTATATTATACATATTGATATAATATAGTATAATATAGTATAATATAGTATAATAGTATAATATTGATATATCTATATATATATATTAACCACATTAATATGTATATCATCTATAATATAATATTGTTGAGTTGTCCATTCTCCAAATCAACTATTTTACTGAAATATTTGTGTCATGTTGATATATACTTTTGTTTCTTAGTAAAAATTAAAATCAGTTAAGGTAAATATTCTTAACATAAATTTATATAATATTTTAAAAATAAGGCAATTAATCATAAACAAAAGACAATACATAATGTGATCATCAAGAGATTTATTGAAACTAAATAGCTATTATTTTGTTTGAACAAATTGTTTAATGAGTGTATAGAATGAAATAAATTAAACACCAAACTATAGAAAAAAAAACTCGTCATTTTCATTAGTATAAAATATATATAACAATAAGTATTATTTAAAAAACCAACAATTTGTCTGATTAAATGATTGATATATTTTCAAAGTGATCATCTGAATTAATGGAGGAGTACTTTACTTTCGAAAAATTTCTTTCATATAGAAATGGCTATCAAGATTATAATTTTCTGAACAATATCACTGAATTAATTAGATTTTCAATTATTCAATATGCATTTCTACAAATTTATAAATATATATTCATTCTGCACCACACTAATGACAACAAATTTCTTTTGCAGAGTAGTGTTCCATTTTCATTTTCAATTGATAGAAAGTAACAGCCATTAATTTCAACAATTTTCAAGCACCTGTTTCTGTTTAATCAAAAACAAATAAAATAAATTAAACAAATAAAATAAATAATTAAAAAAATAGCGATACAATCACTTAATCGTTCATTGATGATATTCCGATAAAGACTGTAATTTATTATATTAAGAGACTTATTTTGCAATTCTTAATTAATGTAACTGTAGTTACAGTCGTTACAAGAGTTACAGAATAGACCTCTTAACCTTTAGAAACTTACGAAAATCTGGTCTGGATGAATTTCGTTGAAATATGTCACAAATTCATGTTCGGAGCACAGAACATTTACGTTTCACATGTATTCGAGATGTAATAAAATTGTGTACATAAAAATCTTACAAAATTCTGTTAAGAAAAAAATTGTACTGCCAAATTAGTTACGAACACATATCGGCAATTATCTCAACCGGCATTTGTCACGGCAACATCGATGACACGACGTCCACAAATTGTCAACGACAAAGTCGCGTCGCCAACTACGAAAAACGAAAAGAAACTAGCACAGGGCAGTCTGTATTTATATCACTCACAGCAGCAACGTCAAATGTAATTGGTTTTTGCTTTTGACTAGAATTAGATTCAACCAATCACATTCAGTTACTGTTTAGCCATAGAGAATTACACCACACAGCACGCAGAATTTCCAGCAATTTACGCATGCGATCTAGAACGAAAAAAGTCGCATTGTGTGCAGACTTTACTTACCGATGAAAAACTCTACGGAAAGAAGATTCCCCTCTTCGGCAGCCAATCAGCGCACTTGGTAAATAACGAGGTAACTAACAGAGGAATTTTTGAAATTTTCTTACGGCAATTCTGTTTATGGCGTCCGTATCGTCTGTATCTGTATCAGGGCAGGGGCAACATTCTTTCCGGTTCTATTGGGCGCTGTGTAATTCGACGTTGGATCATCTCAATCGTCTCGGTGAATATTGCAAGCTGGCAAGGTAAGAGAGATTATTCTCGCGTTGTAATCACTTTGGTCTACAATTTCATGTCCTCGGCACATCGGTTTGCATTGTGTAACGTAAATTCTATCATTTTCGAAATTTGCAAATATCGGGTAGTCTATGTGCATGTGGAACGATAATATTACCTGTTTATGTTTACGTTGGGAAAACAACATTGGGGGAGCTGATTATACGAGTGTCTGTGTAAAAAGTAGGTCAGTTATAAGGGCTTGGCAGAAAGTTTTCAGAATTTGTTTGTTTTCATTCCTCGGAAGAGGTGACTGGTTTAATATTATTTGGTTCTCTTGTTTTTATTTTCCTTGCTTTGCTATCATACTAACAGTATTTTTGTGTATCCTTTGGCCTTATTTTTTAACTTATTTTTTTCTTCCAATTCTTATTCAATATCTAAATTCAATTCTAAATCATAGATGCTGATAAATGCCATATTTATAATAGAATTTGTTTTCTCTCTAATATTATATAAAAATTCTGGGTTACTTTTTATATTAAATTTTCTAGAAACTATCTTGAACAAACTGAATTATGAGAAATATGAATGAATAATTGAAAGCTGCGATTGAAAATAATATAGACTGAAATAATTAACAATTTTTGCTTCATTATTACAAGCTATCTTTACATAACCTAAATATAACTACTAAAATATTTTTTAAGCACAATTTGTAAAAAATATTAATTTACATTTAAAAAATATTAATTAACATTTAAAAAAATATAAATTTAAGCATTGCGTAATATTTAGTCTTATGAATATATTTGTGATAGGTATAATGGATTATGCTGTTGAAAATTTAGAAAAGACTTCCGACATAGAGCGGAAAGCAACACTCAACAAGCTACATAATATGCAATGGCTGAAAAATACATCTTATTCAGCAAATCCGTATGTTTTAACCCTTTTTTCTTTGTTTTAGAACATATTTTTGTGTTGTATATTAACATATAGTTTTGTCTTTTCATAAGATTTTTTAATGTTTTTTTTTCAATTAAATTATTAATAATTTGATTTTTTATGTTAATCTTCTGTTAGAATCTATTCCAATTGCAATATTGTTAATAAACAATCTTGTACAATATAATAGAAAAAGTAACTTTTGTTTTGCATTATATAAATTATATACTGTATAATATATTTATATACATCTATTATACATTCAGGATATTTCAGAATGTTACTTTTTTTAGCTATAAATATTGGCGTATGGCATTGGAGCATTTGAGTTAATACAAATTAGGCTTAAGAAATGTTAATAAATAAAATTTTCTCTATATTTATCACACTAAACTTTTAACATACCATCTATAAAACTCTGAAATAGTCTATGCACATTTTCTATAATTTATATTAATATACATACATATTTTTATCTAAATTTTTACTAGCTGATATATAAGGAGATGGATTAAAGGTACATTTTGTAACGTTATGTCTATATTGTGCTTTAAAATTATTTTTACATTGATTTTTTATTACAGCGACAAGATAAAAGCTGTTGTCTATAAGCAAGTACAAGATCAAGATGAGGAAAAGAAAATAGAAGATAAAGTTTCAGAACTGGCTGAAACTATCAAGATACATGCGGTTAAAGAACTTGATAAATATTCTTCAATAAACAATATGCTTAAAACAGATTTATTTAATGATACAATGCCAGAAAAAGATGAGAATATTTGGAACAAAGATATAGATACAGCCAATTTATTTTCAAATGTTGATAACCTGGCTGATCAAAAGAATGAAGAAGATATGTTAAGTATTGTGGAAAGTATTGTAACAGCAAAGCTGGAGGCTGAATTTTGTATAAACAAGGAGCATAAAGATCAATCAAATACATCAGAGAACAATACCAAAGATATCGTACAGTAAATATAAAAAATTGTAACTTAATTATTATTAATATATTACTTTAATATCTTTTTTATATTTTATATTTATATTTTATGTATTTATTATATTTTATATTTACAATAAATTAGGGAAACAATATGTACAAATCTTTCCGAGTCACAAAAAATTAATGAAGACACAAAAGAGCTGAAATTAATAAAACATTCTGATGGTAATAATAACGATTCCAAATCAGTAACACTATGTATGTCAAACGACAAACAAAATTCAATTTGCAAAATAACTGATGCAGAAAGCAGTAAAGT
>NW_017259235.1:544778-556511 GCF_001594045.1 Atta colombica | reverse complement strand
ATATATATATATACATATACATATATAAACTATTCCATTTTTTAGATGAACATGTAAAAAATAATATTACAAAAACAAGTGTTAAGACTGGAAGTAATACAAATTTAATTAAAGACAATGAAAAACCTTCCACACACAATCCTAATAGTAGCGATTCTAAGAGAGCAATTTCTAATTCAAAATTACTGAATATTACTGATAAAAATGGAAGGGATCATTTTAATAATAAGCATAAAGCAAAAAATACTGCATGCATAAGGAAACAAGAATTTGTAAAACAGCGCAATGTTTCAAGAAATGGAACAGAAAAGGAAATAAAAAAGTCAAACTCAGTGAAAACAGATTTTGAGACAACTGATATAGTATGTCAAAGTAAAAATTTAAACAAAGATAAAACTTTACCAAAACAAACAAAACAATTTCCATCAAAATTAAGAGGTCAAGAGCCTTTTAAAAAGAATGCATCTACATCTAACTTTTCTGATGATAAAAATAAAATTGAGAAATCAACATATGTATCAGGAAATCTTAATTCGCCATTAAATGAATCTGAAAGAAAGAATGAAAAAATTGTTAATGAACAAAATTTTCATAGCGATCAAAAAGCAAATCGCAATGATTTTAGAAAAAATACTACATTTGTTACGCAATATAAAAATTCAACATTTTCCAAGCCAGTGCAAAATGTTCCGAGAACAGGACAAATTCCAATGTATGGAAGAAATTCATCATATGCATATAATAATTCAAAATTTAATAGGAATCGTAATGACAGTGCCGAACATAAAGTTATGAAAAAAGAGCTTACACCTACTAATGTATTTACAAAATCAAATACAGGAACTGAAAAACTTGACACAAACAATTTGGAAAGTTGCACAACGCAAAAGGAAGAAATAATTCAACCAAATGTAAAATCAACAAATGTACATGAAGTAGATACATTATTGTCTAACGATAAAAATGATACAAAATCTATAAAAGTGGAGACACACTTAATACAAAGTAAAGAAAATATGAATATAAGAAACAAGAATCAAGACCAGACCACAATATCAGAACAGTATTGTGAAAAAATGAATATCTGTAAAGTTGATGTTGTCCAGCAACATAGAGAAACGAATAAAGAAGATATCAAACCATTTAAGCACTCGTCTAATTTAGCTTCTGATAAATGTGCTACAGACTCACAAACCAATGCCATACATCAGTATTCATCAAAGGTAGAAAATATGCAACGCGTGAATGATGTAAATCAATTAGAAAACAGTCAAATTACTTGGAATCAATCCCCTGACAATGCTATGCAGAGAGGCGCAGCAATTATGAGTTTACAACAGTCTATTCAAAATATGCATTTTAATACACAACAAACTTTTACTCAAACAGGAAATTTAAGAGGACAGTCGTCATGGGAACTAAATAGTAGCAAATTTTATGATCAACATTTTTCAGTTAATGATGCGATGAGATTGTCGCAGATTCCAAATACTTTCAACGCACCACCCTATAGCAAAACACAAATATCAAACGATGACAGGGTCACCGGTACATCTACGCTCGAAACCACGATGAATAGAGAAAATTCAAATGTACTGTATAGATATGGACCGAACGTACAGCAGAGACCTGTTATGGCTTCTGATTTTCCTGGCCATTCTGTGTCGTCATGTCAGACTAACCAATCCAGATGGAATTCCTCGATACAAGACAGTTATCACATTGAACATCCATACGTTGCGACGCAACCTACAATGATGCACATTTACAATTCTGCAGCTTTTAGTCCTGATGATTTTAATAATACAATGGATTATGTATCACATCCAGTAATTTATGCACCATCTCCATATATGCAAACATGGAATTCACAATTACAGTATTCAGTGCCCGTTGTGTATAATTCTCCATGCACGAATTATACATTTCCTCATCATAATCAGTCAAATAATTTTAACAGCTCTGTACTTGATCAGCAACATAAACATAATCCTTATATGCAAATGAATAATTATGCTAGAGATACATATCATGATACAAACACGTGCGCTGTACAAGCAAGAAACTCTGTCGATAATGTTCCGATGAAATCCAATTATTATTACAAGAAACATCAAGACAATTGTCGAACAATTTGTGATGTTCCTCAATATGTAACATCAGTTTCATATTCAAAATCACAACAAGGTATGAATTTCATGCCTGCTATAAATCAATGCAACACATCATATTGTCCAAATCAGAAATATTATAAGCAAAACATGACAAATTATATGAAAAATCCGAAAGGTCAGGTACAAGATTTTATTTGTGATGATAATGCATCAGAAGACACTCCTCCAATAATATCTCCGAAAGAATTTGTAACAAGCAATGTAAATTTTTCAAATCAAAGTGATCAATTTGCGACACGAGTATTTAAACCAGAGTTCAAGATGAGATCAAACTCAGGATATCGTCCGCCATCCTCTTTATCAAGGTATAATGGCAATTTTCGCAGAAATACAACTTTTCAAGATTTTCCGACTGAATATACATATCCTGTTAGTATTGGCCGTGGTACATATAAAACTAAAAAAACATAAAAATAGATCTAGATCAAGAGTTTGAGCTATAGTATAAAATATACATTAAAATATACATATATATTCTTCATGCAAAAAAATTTATTTTAAAATAATTTACTTTACAATTTAAAATATTCTACCTCTTATAAATCTTAGAAAGAGAATCAGCAGCAAGCAAATTTTTCCGAATTGTTCAATGAGATTGTAAGTATATTTACTATGCATTTACTATGATCTACTGCAAATCATAATTTACTATCTCGTTTTCTATTTTTGATGTTTAAAAGAATATGTTTTTATATAACAAGCAGTTATAATATTAAGATAGAAAATTCCTATAATATACATTATACCAGATGTTAAGAAAACTATAAGTGTATTATTAAGTTTAGATTCATATCATATTGTAATTATCGAACTCAAAATGATGCTCTTCTTGCATCTAAAGATTCACTTAAATATGATATACTATGTTCATAAATATATAAAGTTCTGTTTAAATCCGTAAGTTTTCACAGATGTTATGAATCGCTAGATATGTAAAAATTGTTCGAAACATCAATTACGAGAAATGTTCAACAAATATTTAGCATGTAAGATTTTTCGTATGTTTGATTTCTTATAATTTTAAGATGAAATATTTCAGAAAAATATATATTCTGCTTTACTTTATTTTTCTATCTTACTTTTGTGTTTAAACTGTATTGTTAACAAAGATGATATAGTTTATTTTTTCTGGACTCGTTTTATGAAATAAATACAATATGTTTTGATATTTCTACATTGCTTAATTTATATATTACATTGTTTATAATTCCTTAATAAACCTCTTTTTTTTTTTTTTTTTTTTTTTTTATACATGTTAAATTCATAGTCTATCACAATGAAAAGTCTGAAAATGAATGCACACAGGTATTCATAAAAAAATTTAATTAAATATTTATATACACATTCAGATAAAAGAAAGCAAAAATAACAAATATTTATTTGTTATTTTTGCTTTCTTTTATCTGAATGTGTATATAAATATTTAATTAAATTTTTTTACTCTTCTTAACTTTATTATTAACATTTGTAATGAAGAAAGACAAATATATCAGCTTAAATATACAAAAGTCTCATTATGTATATTTGATGATATGTCACAATCAAAATGTTAACTTTAGTAAATGTATATGTGACTTACTAGTCAATATATACATTTACGTATAGCAAATTACAGTAAGTATATCATTTAATTGAGTTAATATTGATTGTGACATAGTATATACAAATTAAATTACGTGATTTGTTTTATATACGAGTATATATTTATGTTTTATATTTTATACATTTAACATGACGTGTTAAATATATATATATATAATATATCACAGCCATGTAGAGGCCCGTTCATTTGTGTCAGAAATGACCATGTCATTCAGAATCACGCGTTTAGGCTTTCCTAAAATGGCAATTAAATCGATTTCGTTTCTCGCTGTCAAGATTTGTTTGTCAGACAACGATTGTATACTCGATAAAATGTCAGGATTTGGTCGTAGCATTATTAATTGGCAGTTGTTTTTCCTGAAGTCATTTATCGTCATATTAAGACCCTAAAAATAATATATCAATGGATTAATAAATATTTTAAGAGTAAGATATACAAATATTTATAGATTAATTTTTAATTTTGCGTTGTATTAATTATAAATTATATTCTTAAAATGTTTTTTTTTTTTATATATTTTATAAATGACTGTTTCAAAACCTGTGCGGCAGTGAAGTCTATTTTGTCGATATGTTCACAATCTAATACGACATTCATACCGGAATTCTTCGTTAGATACATTCTCAAATAATCTACTGCAGGGAATAAAATTCCAGCGGTAGGACGAACTAAGAAGTAGTCTGTTGTTGAGATCTGCAGAAAAAAAATTTTTAATCCTTTATAATTCTTAACATAAAGAATTTTTCTTAATAAATATATCTAAATCCAGAGACACAGTTTAATTTTCTTACGTTTCTGTGTTCAATATTTATTGTTGGTCGCGCATTGAGATATATTAATATCGCCAGATCTAATATCGTACCTATCAAAATTCCCATCTCAACTCCAACAAATAAACAGGCAAGGAATGTAATAGATGCCGGTATTAAATCACGTTCTATAAAGAAAAATAATATTAGGTGTGGGAAAAAGTGGCGAAGTTCGTGGCGTTTTTCCCATTACATCTAACGTTACACCTAATATTTTATTTGTGCTAATTTCATTAGCATAAATTTTTTATTCAATTATCACAATGAACAAAATGTTAGTAGCATGCTCTCTCTTTCTCCCTTCAACAGTTTAACAATAAATTCGAACAGAACATTGTGGATT
This sequence comes from Atta colombica, assembly GCF_001594045.1. Lineage (NCBI taxonomy): Eukaryota > Metazoa > Arthropoda > Insecta > Hymenoptera > Formicidae > Atta > Atta colombica. The sequence continues at coordinate 551,582 of NW_017259235.1, read as the reverse complement.
AATATTAACAAATATTAACTGCACCCGCAATTAAACTGATGTTCTGCTAATGAATCATAAGCCTGATATAATCTAACAAGCATTATTTTTCTAATAGAGATGCGTATCTAATAAAGAAAATCTATGTTAGTCTAGATTAATTGTTTTGAATATATATTCACTCACTATTGCATTTCCAGATTGGAATTATTATATCAATTTCTATCATAAATATCACCGCGCTAATTATAACAGCGCTCAGTGTCGCCTTTGGGATATAATAAAAATATGGTATCAATAAACTTAGCGCAAGTATGACTAGAATACCTGAAATTATTTATCATTTTCATTAATATTTTTCCTTTTTTTTTTTTAAAGAGATTTGTACATTATTCTTCCCATAAGGGAATAATGCTTAATTTATTTTAGTTTAATTGTTAATAAGAATGTGCTATTTAATGTCATTAAAATTCACCCGTGTAGAAGCCACCTAAAGGTGTCCTAACACCAGAAGCGTTATTAACTGCGCTTCTCGAGAAAGATCCTGTAACAGGCATTGACTGAAAGAATGAACCAATCACGTTACATAGTCCGAGAGTCAGCATTTCCTGCGTAGCGTCTAAAGGCATGCCTTGTGCTTTAAAAACAATGAAAGAAATATTCAAGAAAATGCTTATATATATAAATAACTTGATAGAATACATATATTACACACGACTTGGCATATCCGAAGACAATGAAGTCAAATGATATAAAATCGATTAACTCATTTGCATCGTTAACGTAATACATATATAGGCACAATTTTTCTAGTCTCTTATCACGAGAGCGCATATACGTATATATATATATATATATATATATATACGTATATATTCACATTGATTAATAATGCGCGAACAGATGACCGCGCATCTAATGTATGTCATATGGTAACAAAACGAAAGAAAAGAAGTCTTATTTCATATGATTACAAACGGATTAAAATTTTACTCTTTCGATTTTTATTTTCATCAATAAAGAAATAAAATCGCGTTTTTGTGAAATGATTTTATATAATATATGTAATATGTATCAAAAATGTTATACAAAATGCTTTTGCGATGGCGACGTTTCCAATGATAGAGATGAGTGGCACAATCAAGATGCCAAACTTTAAATTCTTCGTCATATCGATAAAATTTTCAGTTTGATTGCCAATTGTTCTCGAAAACGGAGGTGGTTTAACAATTGGGAGACCGGCATCGATGTGACCCGTAAGGATATACGGTGTTCCGCCGTTCATTTCAAAAATATAAGATGTAACTGCGCAAAGGACAACCACGAGAGCATTCCTAGCTGTACCAATCGTCCAGAGGATTCTTTTTAGCGTGGTACTAGCGACTTTTTTATCTTTCAAATACTGAAAAACATAAACCGATACATCTCGTGATCGTAGCCTGTTTGTGCTTCAAATAAGTTCTATACCGGTATACCTTTAAAATCAGTAAAATTAGGATACAACAGCATGATAAAATCAAATCCGGTATTTTCGTGTCAGCCACGTTATGTATTAACTCCATCAAAATTTCGACGAATTTTTCACCGTGAATATTCAAACCTAGCAAATTTTTTATTTGACTGCAAGCGATGATGACGCTTGCAGCTGATGTAAATCCGGACACTACCGGTATCGATATGAATTCGACTAAAAATCCTAAGCGTAAAATGCCAAGTAATATTGTGATGCATCCAGACAGAAAGCAAAGCAAGGCTGCATACTCGGGAATTCCACTGAAAAAAAAATTATCAAACTTGGAATGTAAGTGCACTTTTATATTATACAGTCTTGACGCAAACGACATTTTCTCAAGAGACAATGTCAATGTGGCTTATGAAAAGTGCTTTTAACAATTCAATTACGTTACTACTCAAGTGATCTCATTTGATTAGCACTCTCTTTCATCACACGACCGGATGAAACTTCAAGCGAGAACATTATTATGTCGCTCATGCACATAACGACGTCTTCAATACAAGCAAGATTTGCTGATTAAATACAACTTCCGGCCAATTATCTTAAAATTGGTATACTGTTCCTAGTACTATAAAATTTATACTTTATATAAAAAAAAATCATAGCAACTGCAAACAACATTTAAAATCTAAAAACTACACATTTGTCTAATAATAAATAGATGGAAAAATTTATTATATAATTAAAAGATTAAAGCAAGAATTGATACTCAAGTGTAGAATTGTGCAAAAATCCAGAAATTTAAGAGATATATTTGCTGTTATTTTTAGAAGCTTTAACGTACCTCGCATATGTCCAAGTCAGTAAAGATATAAGTGCTGTAGGACCGATATTGACTTCTCGACATGTGCCGAAAAAAATATAGACGAAACTTCCCGCGAACGCACTATAAAGCCCGTATTGCGGCTCCAAACCTGCTAAACCTGCATAAGCTATCGCCTGTAATTGCAAGTATCACGTTTTTTTTAGTACCGTTTTTTTTTTATTGAATAACCACTGAATAACTTCAGACAATTAAACAGACATATATCGCATATTATGTACTTGAGGTATCAAGGTTAATCCTACGGTGAGACCCGCAACAAGATCGCCTAATGCATCCTTTAGTTTATACTGCGGTAGCCATTTTAAAATAGGAATTCTTTTTTTAATTATTCCTTTAAAATTAAGACTGGTCATCGTTATTTATCAATTATACTTTTTATTATTCTTTTCAACGTCCTAATAAGAGAATTGCAGCAAAGATAAGAAATCTGGAAAGGCAATAGGTAGTATGAAATTATGTCAGAATGATATATCAAATATATTTTTATTGAAATAAAGAAATTTTTATAAGTGAAAGTTTAACATATCTTTAAAAAATTCGATTTTTTTCAGATTCTTATCTATTTCTTTTTCTTTTTTAAATCTTTAAAAATGAAATTTTTATTAAAAAAATAATTAAGGTTTGCATATTTAATACTTCTTATTATTAATCGGATTTATGTACTTTAGTTTTTTATTTATTTAAAATTGTGTTTAAAATTAATTGTAAATGAAAATTTAATTTTATCGAATAAATTAAAATTTATAACGTCTTGTGATATAAAATATTAGATATATTTTACTTGGTTTCGATAAAAAGAAAATATTCAATTTGTATATTTGTATGCAAGCGACATATACATTAAGTGACATATCATCCGATAACAATCACGACTCACGTAACATTATGTTTGTGTCTTCCGTTATAATTGCGGGAATCCATTGCTTTGATTCATATCGAATCGTTTAATGTGTCATGTGTTAATCACATCACAGACTTGTAACTCAAATATAGAACTTTAGGATTCACATTTTTTTCTCTGCGTATTCGCTCAAATACTTATTGTGACAATGAGATAGTCAGAATACGACATAAATAGCTTATCATAATTATGCAAAAGTTACAACACGTTTTCTACACAATAATTATACACAATTATCACGAAAGTCCAGACATAGCTTCTCTTATTAGTAGCTTATAGTTATAGTTTATTAAAAGAGAATACGAAGAGAGTACCACTGTTTTTTCAGAGTAAAATTAATGAACGTTCTTTTTTTTTTTTTCGAAGAAAAAATCTTTTTTGATCGCAAATGTATGTTGTTAATTCATATATTATTACAATTGCAATCTGTCCGTCACACCAGTTCTTATACAACCGTTTTTCACATACTGCAAGCACCTTTTTGCCTCTTCGCTTGGTCGCGGTCCACACGGTGTTCACGTGTTAACGCATGCGTTTACTCGATCCTTCCTTCGTATGACATCATCACCGGAGATCAGGCTTAGATCGCCAATTTATTCAAATTGAATGGATGTCTTTTTCATAGTACCTTATCTAATGAGTCTTTTGGATTCTTTGATGGCAAATCTCAAGGCAAATATAATTATAATCCTTTAATTCCATATCCTTTAATATATACCACACTCGCTGCTTTCGATAACAAATACGTAGCGTATTCATAATACTGTTTATGTTTTTCGTGAAATAAATTATTTTTTATATATGTTTATGTTGACATAATTTAGTATAATCAAATAATGCCGATAAGAGCTAACACAAGATATCAATGTGAAGTTTGGTTTATTCAAAATAATTTCAACCGCAAACATTTCGATCCAATTTTGAATTCTTATCAATAATAATAAATCCTCATATAAAATGTTAATGAAATCGATCAACTAGACGTAGTGACAATGTTGTTGCCTTCCTGATATATTATACAATAATTTATCGAATCGTTATATAATAAAATATAAATAAAATTTTTCCATAACTTGCATAATCGTCAAACTGTTCTTAAGCTGCGTCGAATCTCATCTGACGAGAAAAGATTCAGTACAAACATATAAATTATAAAAAACATTAAGGGAAGCCGTCATCTAAATACAATTAGCCATCATATGCTTTATCCAATAATTCAATATTGTTCTGTAAATTTAATTTATTTAATCCATTAATCTAATTTGTTTGATAAAAATCTAAGATAAATTTCTTATTCAGTATTTTTTTTTCATCTAAAATGCGTATGTCGTCCCAATCATGAAGATACTCTAATCGATGTTCTATAATAACCGATCGCTGTTTGGTATTCCAGATGTGGTTTCTGTGTTCACTAATGCGAGATTTTGATATTCTGTGTTGGCTCTAATCGGCATTATTTGATTGTAATGATTTATCTCAATTGAGCCTTAATATTTAGTTTATTAATTATATGTTTATTTTGTACATTTTATATGAATTTTAATATATCTATTAAAATTCATAAATAATTGCGCCATTGTTAACAATAAAGTACTAACAACGAAGTATAAGATAAAGTATATTGAAGGATGTTATTAGATAGGAGCGGCTGTATACATTAGTTTATCTATTTATACAATATCAGTTTTTATATTCTCAGAAAGACTTTGAAAATAATTATCAATATATGGAACATCATGTGATTCTATGTAAGGGAATCCGCGGAGATCTAAGAAAGAGTGATTGACAATTGATAAATTTTTAATTCGATTTCTGATTCTCATCCTACATGCAGATTTTTAATTCATAATCTATGTAAAGTGCTTCTCTGGATGCCTAGGTTTAAGATTGGTTAGGTGTGCACTGCATGACTGACAAACACAGAATTTGAAATAATTATTGTTGCAAATGTTTATAAAGATTCATCCTTAGAACAGGCCAAGGATTGTAGAGTCAAAGTCGATTGATTGATCAATTGGCGATATAATATACGATATATGGATAAAGCGAAAAATATTTTTGCGAATTTTTATTGCTTGAATATGACTCTAAATATCGGAAAAATGCTTTTTATGATGCTTTTTATGATAAAAAGAAGTTCGAATAGCATGATTATACATATGTGTATGCGTGTGTGTTTGTGTGTATGAATATGAAATGAAGTATTTCTTGTTTGATATATAGTATAAGTTTTAGTTCAAACTTGTCGTTTAAATTCGTGGCGTGTAAATATGTACTGGAAATGTAATGCACGTAATTCATGGGGACGATGTATGCATACTGGCACAACATATGGAACACATTAGAACACATTCTGACAAATGCACTGATACAAAAATATTTAAATAATACTTTTTCCTTAATTTTTATATATAAGATTTATAAAAAAATTCATATAAGATTCATATAAGATTTACAAAAAATCGTTACGTGCGTTTGAAAATCTCATTACATTTTTCTTATATTTTTAATGTTTTTCTGCATAGTATTAAAAAAAAAATAATAAAAAATAATGAAAGAATTTTATTGAAAGAATTTTATTTTAATGATTTATTAGATTTTCATCACAATAACAATAAAAGTTAAATAAAAAAAAATTATTAATAATAAAAATTGAATTACAAATGTTTGATAATTACATTAAATATAAATAATTAAAAGTATACATTGATTTCAAACGATAATTCTACATAAATATATATTATATTACGTTTAAATAATGATATTCAATATATTTCTTCATATATTTGTGTGATGTTAGAAATATACGCTTTGATTCCTACATCGTAATTTAGTATCCAGTTATACTGGGAAATTACACATAAAAACGTGTCCTTGTCTGTTTCCACCAATTATAGCAATTCGACTTGTTACCTGTAATGTTTAGCGAATTCATAGTTCATTGCGCACGAATACGTAACTTATGTACTACATGTGACCATGATGATCATACGATAAACTAAGTTTAGTTTTAACAAGTGTCCTTGTCATTCTTATTACGTCATGCGGATGTGAAAAAGAAATAAGATCAATTATTAATAAATATGTATTATCACATAAAAATACATTTGTATTACAAATTGTTTTTTTAGAACATATTCATGTAAAATAGAACGCAATTATAACGTTATAATGGAACGTTATAATATATACATTAAAAATCAATAAAACATAAAAAGAAAAACATAATATATTTATATGCTGAGTATGAAATTATTATATAATGATTGTTATAATGTGATTCGTTTTAATGCTAAATTTTGGCGAAATAGTATTTTTTTATTTTTGAAATAAAATATCTTTTAGTTAACTTAATTATCTTTATTACTTTAGCATATAGATATCGAACAGATCTAATATAATTCGAAAAGATATAAAAAAATAATGAATAAAAGTAAAGATTTTGCGGATAATATTAGATAGTTAGATATAACTTTATAATTGTTTAATTTCTTCAAAAGCATCACGCTAAATAAAATAATATACAGCGATTAAATTGAACATTGAATATTTGAATCAACATTTGATAATCTTCCTCAAATG
>NW_017259235.1:541539-544678 GCF_001594045.1 Atta colombica | reverse complement strand
TGGACAAATTTTCTATAATAATGATATAATGATTTCGATATAATGATCACTGATTGATGTTATCTACTATTGATACAATTTTTTATAACATAATTTAAATTGTAGATTATAATTTAAATTGTAGATTATAATTTAAATTATGTTATAAAAAATTGTATCAATAAAATTGTATCAAATATAATTATGATGTAATATGAATAATATATACTTATTTAATTTACGTTAATTTTTTTCACATAACACTATAGCTATAAAATAATATAAAAAATATTAGAAACTTATTTAGCAAAAAAAAAGTAACATCAGCTGATAAATATATGAATAACGTAGATTACCATTTGTCCGACTGTGGACAAAATTATAAAGTATTTTTTATTATTTATCTGCGCTCCTATAAAATTAAACTTATTAAAATTATTTTTCATTTACAAAATATTTCGTTATCAATTTTTATTAATTTTAGATATGCATAAGACAATCAAAAATAAAAGATAGATTTTGTATAAATACTCTTGCTAAAATAATATATATTGATTTCAATTAATAAAATATTTGTGAAATGCTCATGTACATGAAAAAATATTTTTAAATAAAAGTTTTATGGCATTTGATATACTTTATAATTATGTATTAAAATTTTTTTGGAAATATTACATCTTTCAATATATTTCTATTGTCCATTTATTATTCTTGCAAAATTAAAACTGTTTATTTAAACAAAAAAAGAGTATACAAATCGAATCATATGTCGACGTGTTAATGAAAAAAATGCAAAATACGTATAGTTAATTGACCGTCGCTAATAGCAAGGCAATCGTATCCGTTGATTGTCAGTAACGGAAGTAACATTTTATTTCATGTAATTGAACGTCATGAGCCATAGCTGAGAAACGTAAAATAGAAGTGATCGATGCTATGAGGTATGAAGCAAGAGAGGAAACAAAGAAAAGAATGAAAGAATTAAAAAGATACTCTTGTAATAAATAATTTTTTTCATTGTTTCAATGTGATTTCATCACATTTTTCCGTGATGAGCTTATTAAATCGGATTTTATCCGTTAGTATTTATCATCGAATCTGACATTTTATATAACTTTTTACTTTGACAGTACTATCATGAATCGAAATGATTAAAAAAGAATTATAATATCATCAATACATAAATTTATATTAATATGTTAATAACATAGATTACAGATAATCTAATTTAAATTAATATATGCACGAAAGTAGATGTATATACATTATCGTTTTACTTTATTATCGATCGTTTAATATTGTTTCTTAACTTTTAATGCAGAATCACACTAAGAAAATTTAATTATATAAAAATATATCCGTTTATTTATAAAAACCTATTAATGATATTTCATAAAAACGCATTTTATAAAAGATTTGTTGCATAATGCATTCTATTTTTCTCGTAAAGCACATTTTTACTCGAAATAAATTTACTTTCTTTAAATTTAAATTTAATCTTTATCTACTAAAGAATCTCGACGAGTTTTTCTTATTTGGTATACCAAATTAATATTTGTTCTTTCGTTGGTCCCATGCAATCAGAGAAAGAGGAAAAGAACTGCGCTTGCTGGTCGCGTCATTGCAGCGGAATTTCGGCTGTAAGTATTCGTAACGGAACAACTGGCTCCTTAACAGCGCGGTTTGAAGCGCTGTGCACTGTACGAAAAAAAAAAGGGTAGTATAAACGTCGTAATGTTTTATCAAACCCTGATCATCAGGCCCGGTTCTCTGAACCTTCCCGCGACTTCCTACTTTTTTTCGTAAACAAGAAACTTGCTGGATTCGTACTTGAGAGTTCTTCACCCTCTCCACATATTCATCCATCATCCCGTACTTTCGTGACTCACCGTGATGACCATTCTCTTCGCATCTTGAGTCTGTGGAAGTCTTAATTCGACACGCGTCACCTGGTATCTTCAAAAGCGTATCTTCAAAAACGTATTACGTAAACATTTAATTATATTTTGAGCACAGCCAACATATATTACATATTGATAAGTTTATTAAATGTTTCGATTTACGTACAGTATACATAAAGTTATGCGATAAATAAAAAAATATTCGTGCTTTAATACACTCCCTTCAACATATAGCAATTATAGACATGATAGTTCTTATATTTATTGTAAATTAATTAATTATAAATTAGATAAAAAAACAATTAAATAAAAAACATCCAATTTCATTTTTGAATTTTACATTTAATGATACAGAATATCATAAATTTGAAACATTATATTTGCATTTATTTAATTTTGATACATCTATTCTATTAATTCTAAGATATGTGATCGGTGATTGTAATTAACGCTTACAAGTTTCCGGGAAGTTCGTGATTTCTGATCGGATAACGATCCTGTCACAATTTGTTTATGAGTAAGTAATAATCTGTATTCATATAAGCTACTATTGATTGATCTTAATCTGCAAAAAATAACCGATGAGGGATCAAGTTCAAGATCAAGATCAATGATCTTGTGAGAAGGTTGTCATTAAGAGAAAGAGAGAATTCCACGAGTGAGTGACTCCTGGGCCAAGGACTTTGATCTACAACTGACTTTCGCATATAACGATTTACATTCGACGGTCTTTTCATCAATTGAATGATTTCCTCTTCCATTTAAAAATATTTCTTTATTGACGATTGGAATATTCCAAATTAAGACTGCCTATTTGTTTGTTCAAAATACTCTATAACATTTTAACATTCGATGTGGAATATATATGTTACAAATCGAATTATAAATAAAAACTGTTATCTAGCAATGTGATTTTGCTTCACTTGACTTGACGTTCTCAAAATTTACCTAATTCATCAAATCTTAAAAATCTTTATAAATATTTAAAAAATCATCTTTTTCAAGAAATCGCGAGATACCTGATATGTATATCGGTTAAACGGAGAATTCAACGGTTAACTGTGTTTCGACCATAAAATCGCCCACGTGACCGAAATCGGATTCGAGAATTATATGAATTTCCTTATTGCCCTTGGCGGATATTTTTATAAGTGAACCTTGTGAATATATTCGTGCACAAATTACATGTAAATATTTTGTCAAGTCGTACTGAGTAATTATAAAAGTACCATTTTCTTCGAAAATATATATTAAAACTC
>NW_017259235.1:527120-541439 GCF_001594045.1 Atta colombica | reverse complement strand
AATATGAACTATTAATTAATTCTTGGATTATAATAATTCAATTTTTTTTAATTAATTATTTTCCTTTATAATAATGCAAGAATTTTTAAAACCTTCTCTTGTAAATCGTAGATAATAATATAAATAAATATAATTTTATATAAATAAATATTATTTATTTAGCGTTGTAAACGAGTAATGCTTGAGAAACTTTCGAATAAAGAATCCTGAACACTTCTTGCTCGGGAATCCCCAAAAAGCGAGCCATACTTTACAACTAATTTGCACACCACTTGTATTTGTTTATTGACGAGTCAGCAGAAGTATCACATCGACACATGTACCGTTAAAGATTCTTCCAAGTCATTGAATAATATGATCGTAAAGAAAATTTGCACAGCAGCAACATTAAAAAATGCAGTATAGATGCATATAAATGTATTAAATGCCTGAAAAGCAACGGTAATTCTATATTACCCAAGAATTCATTGTATCAGTAGATTTCAATCAATTAAATTTCCTTTAGCACTTCCGTAATGCTGAGGCGTAAAAAAAATTTTGAAAATGCTCGATTTTCTAGGAGAGTGTTTTAAAGATTCGAATTTAGATTGTATCTCTCTCTATAGTGTTTTTACAATGAATTATTTTGTTTTAGAAACACGCAACATGTACAAAAAATAATTGTATCTATAATATTATATACTATAATTGCATTTATAATATTATAAACAGATATTATAAATATAAATATAATTATTTGTATTTATTATAATAATGGTAAAGTTAAATCATATCTTGTAAAAATATAAAAAAAGGACTGAGAAAGGAAAAATTTTGAAATAAATTAGAAAATATTTATATATTAAAATGCAAGACATTTTCTGCACATAAATCATTCAGATGAAATGATACATAGTTTGGTTTATGGCGAAGCAAATTCAGATGTAATTATTACAAAAATAGATATAATGGAGCACGGCTTGGAGCGATAATCGAAAAGGAGAATCTGCAATTGAATGATATGATAAATTCCTTTATTAATCATATCAATGTGGACGATTAAATCTCACTTAACCGGTCTATAAATGTCAAAATATAATATTACAATATGAATCATTTCGAGATCACATTTTTAATTATTAAAATTTTTAATTATTAAAAAATAGCTTTATAATATCTCATTGCATTTTAATGATGAAAAATACAGTTACTTAACGCTCGTTGCTGCAAATATAAAGCGGTGTGATTCCATTACGATATCCGAAAATGATAATGTCTTCTTTAAATTCTTTTGTAAAGATGCCGTTACACTTTGTTTGTTAAATAATCTCGAAGGAAATATCCGGTCAGAATACATTGAATATCATCATTGAATAAATTTGACGTAACAGAAGTAAAAGAAATATCTATACGTATGCATATTTTCTCGATTTTCGATTGACATATACAATAAATAAGATGATCTTTTATTTGTTATTATTAATGTCATTATTATATAATTATATAATTTTTTATAATTACAATTGTTATATAATTATTACATAATTAAATTTGTTATATTATTATAATATTGTTATTATATTAATTGCTATGCAAAAAAGTTGTAATATAAAAAATTGTGTATATTAATACCTACATAATAAATATTTAAAAGCTCGATAAGAAAGAAGAGTCGCCGAAATTCCGAAAAAAATATATGCGAAACGGTTATTGAGATATGTCTCGATTAATTTGATCCGTGAAATTTAACGTATCGCTGTCAACAGCAATAATGATTTCGATCACGAAATCCAGTCTTTTTCTGGGTCAAGGATGAGCGTGTCTTTAATAATATCGCCGTGCACAAACTGGATTTGAGGTGATTTAAGGTGATTTAAATATGACATTGCTCTGAAAATATTTTTTAACCGTAAAGACATATTCCTGTTAGAATATTCTGTTCTAAAATTATTCATTATAACACACTTTTTAAATAGAATATTATTATACGTCTAATGGCAGATTGATATAATTATAAGTTACTGAAGTTTTATGAATTGTCTAAGTACAATTGTCTCAACATTTTATAGCCACTGAACATCTCATCTGCCGCAGCTTATTCTAACATCGTACAACTGAGATAAAGAAGATTTTTAATGGCTGCAAATGTCGAGAGTTTCTCGAAGAAAACAATTCGGACTATTAGAAAAAAAAAAAATCAAATATGTTCCGTACCGATAATCCTCTTGTAGCGACGGTCATAAGACATAAGTGCGATGAAATCAGAATTTTATAGACCATTAATGATAGCCGACACGAAGCTATGATTCAGTCTCGTCCTTGGATTCGATAGATCGAACGAGGAACCGAACAAAGGAAACAGTACGGCGGGAAGATGATTCTGAGGAGGCGCAGAAAACTCGAGAGCAGGAACAATACGGCAGGTAACTCGAGAGCAGGTACAATAAGAAATGACCTTGTGCGATTATCGGTTTTAACTGTAATTGGTTGTAAAGAAAAAAGAAACATGCAAGGGCAAAATAATTGCGAATGTCAAAAAACAGGCTGAAGAATGGATTCGTAGTCAAGTTCGGCAATAACAGCGAAGCTTTAATTCGAAAAATTTCGGTTGACAGTTACAAACTAGGTGGATTTATGTTGACATGTAAGTGATACTTACTTTAGATTGGTATTAAGAATAGAGAGATGGGCGGATTGCGTTGCCGATTCCGTTGGGCTATCGAGAAAAAATGTCGGGAATGCTGAATGAATCTTTCAAGCAGGACGCTTCGTTGTGCGCGGAATAAATGAACAGAGCAGCGTCATCCTCTGGAATCGATCAGTGACACTTTTACGGTTGATTCCGCGACCGCTAGAACCAACTATGGTTGCGGTTTTTGCCTTGTGTGGGTAGATAGATTTTTTTTTCTTTTCGGAAGATCCGTTAGAAGTACGAGACTTTCTTATCTAAATTTTCCAACGGTATTTGAGCGGAAAACGTTTTTCCCTACGCATTACAATAACAATCATTGCGGTATGAACACATTGAAATAATTCAAATAAATGATACAAAACAAATATGCGATAATTTAAAGTAATATTTTTAAATATTTTACAATATATTGTAGAATTTTGAAAAAACTCTCTCAAAATATAGCTGCGCATACAAATGTGGCGTCTGTCATGGTTTGTTTATTTTTTTCTCTGAAATGATTCCTTCATAATAGTGTGCCAATTAGGATAACGTATCTATACGGTATAATATGCAAATTAAAAAATGTTTGTGTATAAATTGCGCTATTAATGTAAAATTCAATCCATAAAAATATTCTAATCACGATAATATGTAATAATATCATTCCAAAAGTAAAGAAAAATAACAGAACCACATAAAATCTTTTAAAATTGTGAATAATATAAATACGTAACTTATATATTACACATAATGTATAATACGTGATCACATCTGAAAATTCAGAAGAAACACATTGCATAATTATATTGTATGTTTCATTTTATCAAGATTCCTTAAAATAATATGACGTTACTCAGCAATTTTATTTTTCCTTCAAATCTTCGCAACAATTGTCTTATCAAGATATTTCTCGACTAATTGGTCCTTGCCTTTCTCTTTGATCAATCTAGTAATTATCTATTGTACTTTTTATCTTGAATAGACTTCTCGCTGCATAATTACACACACATTGAAAGCAAGTTACACCTGCTAGTTCTTTTGCCGATGCCACGTGGACCCTTTTTTCGCTCACAGTCTTCTTTAAATTGATCTCCTCTCGAAGATGATCGATATCGTGTTAAATAGCGGTAAACCAGACATGGGTAACACTTTAAACGAGATGAGTTATATTATTGCCACCGTGTATATCTATGGAGTGGTCCTGTCGAAAATACTGATTAGCGGTTCGTTGTCCCAAAAGTATTATAATGCTCGATGTCTTGCTATCATTTACATATTTTACATGGGACCATTAAAGTGACAAATAAGCGTACCTCGTAAAAATATTTGCTGCTAAATCTGTCTGAAAACTCAATTTATTAAAATAAATATAAATATTTTATTAAAATAATAAATAAAGTAGTAGAAGTATTAAATCTTTTCAGTATCGGAATTTTAACATAACAATCATGATGACTGATGACACCATTCTAATCCCGGAAAGAATGGTTTTGCAAAAATATCTAAAAAAATTTGATCAGGATTGGGTAAGTTAATGTTTTTTTTTTTTAAATAAATTAAGTTAATAAATAAAGTTAATGGCTTATAAAATTAATAAAATTAAGTTAAAAGTTAAAGGAACAAAGAATTAACTTAATAAAGTTAAGAATAAATTAACTTAAGTTTAAAAAAAAATTAATTTTGAAAATAATTATTTTTGAGATCAGAATGCCCTAATTTTTCTTAAAATGAGATTACTTTAAATAACCCTTACAAATATAGATTATTAGGCAAATTTAATTTTATATCCACATGTTACTTATATATAATAAGAGTCACACAATAAGATGTTTTTGTCAAAATCTTGCGAGAGAGAAGGATACATTATTTCTTTCTTTAATCCTTATCTAACTTTCTTTAACTTCTGAAACGTTCGTTCATGCGACTGTTCATGCATGTTTACGACATCGATTAGATATTTGTTACAAAAAATATACGTAAAAATTTAGAAAATGAGTAGATGTGCAACACTGTTCTACAACAATTCTTCATTTAAGGCTCATTTTATATTTATGTTGCTGAAATATAACGTTTGTGATACTTAAAATTAGTATGATTCAAATATAAGCGGGAATTGACAAAATCTAGTGAGTCAAAAACTGGCACCACATGGTATGACTCTTATTATAGAATCTCTCATAAAATCATTGAACTTTTTTTAAATAAATTCTCTAATGTTTAAGACTTTATAGAAAAAAAATATTAGCATTAAGAAAGATAGAAAAATTTTTAATTTAAACAAGTTAATAAATTATTGTTTAAAACTAAATTAAGTTAAGAATTAATGCATTTAAAATTAATTAAGTTAAGTTAAAAGTTATTAGCTTTTTAACTTTTTTTTAATTTTTAACGTTTCAACTACTTACTACCCAATCCTGAATTTATAGATTTGAAAATAATTTTGTTAATCTGAATAATTATATAGCACTCTCAAGCTGATTGTTATATCAAAATTTTTTATAGTATTACTCATGAGCATCCTACAAAATTATTTTGTATAATTATTTTGATGGTACAACAAAATTATTTTCAGATTTGCCTTCAGCTAAATTTTTAGATATTTCAGCAAAATCATTCTTTCCATAAGAGAAATTTTTATTCTTTGACAAGCTTTATAACAATTTTTTAATGTTAATCGATATCTAAGCGATTCAACCGTTATTATTGTATTCATTTTTTCTATTTATTTTATAAATTATCAAAACTCGACCATTATATTGAAGATGGCCTTATTACAGATTGAAATGTGTTTGCAAAATATGCAAAATTAAACTTATACGATTACATTTAAAAAAATATAATTATTAACACAAAAATCTAACTTGTTAGCGCTCCATCTTATTTTTAATTTATTAACTCATTTTTTATCATGGATCATGTAATAATCATTTACATAATTGTTCGCGTAATCAATAAACGTTCGAATTGCAACTACTGACTTTGAGCAAAATTGTACTTTTTAAATATATATATACAAAGAACAAAAAATATACGGTCGATGTAATTACTTGACAAGTGATAGATTTTTCTAATAAGGGCTTTGGACCCACAGAGATGTGTTTTCTCGTTTCTTTCGCCACGGCAATAAATAATCATCGTCCTAATGAATTCGTGTGGTCCGTAACTACCGGTCCGGCCGACTCGGGGAGCATCTCTCTCTTCTTTTTTTCGCGATACCAAGAAACACTTTTCGTATCACATGCATCAGTAATGTGTTACGGTTTCGTACAACGCAAGTCGAACAACGTGTCGCTACTTGCGCGCGCGTAAAAAGCAACCCGGACAATCAACACCGAAATTCTCGGTGTTCCTTTTGTCGGACAAAATCGGCGCAACGGTCGGCGGTTTTCTCAACACCGACGTTAATTACCTTTGCGTTGCGCATGGCGTACGTGCGAGGGAACCTGAATTACGGGGTCTCTGAACGCAAAAACTCTCGTGCGTCGGAGGTACGTACGGATTGCGCGAAAGAAAGAGAGGAGGAAAAGAAAAGCGCGCGCGAAGGGACGCAAAGAGGCGCGCCGGTTATTTATAAGCCAAAGGTACTCGGTATACTGAAGCCTTCGAATCACGACTGCTCTCCTCTGTTTCTCTACGTTTCTTCTTCCTTTTTTTTCGTTCGTGACATTGACATTCGGCTAAAAAACCGCGAAAGAAACGGAACGATTTTTATGACACGCTTCGTCGTTGCGTGTATGTACTATGTATCTCTCATCGACTTTTTTTTTTCACCACTCTTGCTAATTTCATTCTGATTGCTACCAAAGGAAACTTGCTATCGCAAGTCGCAAGTATCGTCGTTTTCATTGAAAATGTTTCATAAAGATGATAATTGAATAAAAATCGAATATAATTAATATTACATTTAAATTTGCTATTCGACTATTACTTTGCCAATGTTTTTCAATGAACTTTTAGCTTTACGATCAGAATTTACATTTATTTTTCTTTAACCTTTGCAGAGGTTCTATACATTCTGTATGAGAATAAATAAACTGTACTTGTAAATGTGATAACTTTACCATATTTAACTCGATGGAGGTGCACAAATTAAATAAAGAATTATATTAAGAGTTTGTGCAATATATGTACTTAATTTCGAATATGTGTGTGTGCTGTGTATGCTTAATAACTGTATATCATATAGAAATATGTATAAGACGAGCACGCGAAAATACTTGTAATATTAAAGGTAGCTTGAGATCTCCGTAACTCATAAATCATCGGCGTCTACTTGTACCTATGTATTCGCATGTCGACAGGATAGTCCATCTTTTAAATACATATATGGGGTGCGTGTCTGACTAAACCCTTTTGGTCTTCTTAATGATTAGCGTCATTGTATACTTAAATCACTGCCTTCGGGTTTTATGATTACATAGTCGTCGAGCAACGTAAACGCAGTTAATTGAACATTAATAAATTATCGAATCGACACGTTATCAGTAATTATAAGCATGCAGATAAAGTTCATTCAGAAAAGTGCTTGAGAACATTGTACCTTACGATGCGGCTTTTTTATTCGTTATTCAAATTTTCTTAATTCAGAATTTTTAACTTAAATAAAGATAAATAAAGATAAATTTTCTCAAATCAAATACTGCAAATGCGGAAAAAAAATAATAATTAAAGGTATCACCATTCACAATGTTCGTATTATTATTATAGCTGCCATTATATATACGCTAAAAGTAAAGATAAAGATAAAAGTCTTGGAGACAGGTGAATCGCGTGCTCTTCTTCATGAACGAATAAATCATGGATGAGGCTGAACTTCCGCGCTTTATTTCACGGCTCGTTAATTCAGAATCCTTCATGCAGAATGGATCGTTTCTTTCTTCGAGAATCTGCAACGAGACGAGGATCATACATGTCCCAACACAAGATCCGTAACCCCGGAATTTTTCCTCAGATCATTTATGGTGAACGTACCTTGAAGTACGATCCATTGTACTCCCTTTCTGTACGGATGTTTATACAGTCCGTACATATACAAGTGCAGAGTGTCCCTTCATAATGTTTCAGAAGAAGGTATCAAGAAAAGAAACGTGCGGCGAAATATAATTTATGCATAAAATAGATATATATTACGTAATAGCTATAATTACATAAAATATTTTATAAATAAAATATAAAAAATATGAATTTTGCTTAAAATATTTCATATCGTTTTATGAAGTAGATTTGAAAAAAAATTTAAATACATTTTGTAAACAAACAATTTGAATGATTTTTTTTTTTAAAAGTTCGAACAAAATCAATAATCACATGGATTTTTAAGATTCGATTATTCAAATAATTCCGATATAAAAAGGAATTTCAAAGAAAATATATAATTAATTGCAAATAACATAAGTTTTCGTTTATTCTCACAATATATAGTTTAACTCTATTTTATTATTATATTTAAATTCAATCTTCACAGAGAAAGTTAAATAATTTAAGACATTAAAACTTTATAATGATGTTTAAATAATCAAAGAATATCTGAATATTAATACAAATTTACTTCGTACAGCTAATGTCTAAAAATTAGCATTGGTAATAGCAGAAAAGAATATTAAAGAGAATTCTAAATAGAGACAACAGAAATCGTTACAAAAGAAATCAATCGAAAGAAATCCAGACTGCAGAGACAACACTGAAGAATCTGCGGAAGCTGCGACAACCGGCAAGTTCAACTACTTGTTGCTGCTGCTGCTAGTCGTCCTCGAGAATCTTTGTATGGGATAGATAGAAAATAAATGAACAAGCGTTGTGCACGTTCCCATAGGATTCTTACTAAGTTGAGACTTGTATGGAACAACATGCGAAAGCAATCATCATTGATTATCACTGATAGTCATGACTACGATCCCGTCACGGGCCGACCGTTTTCGCCTTCGTCATATTTTTTTCACGCTCTCGTACGTCATATTTTCATAGGCGATTCTGGTAATTTTTGCAGCATCCTATTACACCGAGTTCGTCGAACCACGTCGGAGCTGTGACCGTCATCAACGTCATCCATAATTTAGTAACAACTGATAAAACGATCTTGATAAAAAAAATTACGCTATAGATGATACAGCTTATAAATAGTAATATCGTTCTTTTATAATTCAAAACTCTTTGCATCTTTTTATAAACACAATGGACTACTAGAAGAGTCGTAAAATTTAAATTTTTATTCTTTATTTCGTTATCTCATTACTCAGATATAATATAGATAATAAAATTGTTAATAAAGATATTGGCGTCACTTGTATGTTTCAACAATTTTGTAAGAATTAATATGATGTTTTATTTAATATTTTGATATTTTATCAAAGTAAAAATAAATATATTTTTAAACAATATTTTATATATTTTATATTTATTAAAATAAATATTCGCTTAAAAATAAAATTTGTGTAACGATGAATTTTATAAAATTTATGGATTTGTATGTCCTTTAAATTTGTGTATTATACTTAAATTTATTGTTTTATTTTTTATTATATGCAAATATTTAAGCCTATTCTACAATGTGCTCTTTATTTCCTGTTTCTTGTTTTTTTGCCTTTTGTTTTTTCCCCTTTGCAATTGTTTTATCAACAATTATATTTCTTGCAATGTGTTTCCTGTTATTTCTTCCGAAGTTTGTTAACTTTTATCTCAGACGACATAAAACGAAAAGACAAGATAAAAAAATAGCAAAAATAATAAAAAATAGCAAAGAACAAGAAACGGGAAACAAAAAGCACGTTGTAGAAATAATCATTATAGATATAATAATATAATATTATAAGTATGAAGATATTTTTTTAACGACGAGCATTAGATACTTAAGTGAATGCGCATTTTAAAATTCTTGTTGATTCACAAGTATTCTCTGCAGGGCTCTTAACTCATTATATCAGCGTGATTCTTTTTGATAAGTCATTTTTTTAATATCACTATCAGATTCATTACGGTTATAAATAGCGGAACCTGTTCTCATGAACCGATCCAGGGAAAATCGTATCGATGCCGCGATATGATGAGAAAAAACACACATGCACGGGTTGGCACAAGAGGTGCATCCTGCGCGATCCAAGGTCGAGAAACAGAAGAGACGCGACGGTCTACATAACTCGATCTTGGATGCTGCAATGGCTTGGATGGCTTTATACTTTCCGTCGACACGCTATATCTTCAACTTGCTTTCATATCTGTTTTTCACGAGATCGACATGCTGCAATTACAACGAGGGTCCTCCTCGCATAAGCTTTAGGACGCGCTCAACTTGGCTTTTATCAGTGTCGAAATCACACACAAATGAAACTTGCTAAATATCATTATTCCTTAATTGATTGATAATTATCTTGCACAAAATAGTATAAAGGTATCATTGCTAACTGTCCTAAAAAAAAATGCTATTAGACTCGATGTTACACACAAATATATTTTACGTAATTATACTTGTTGCAACTAAATAATGTTGAAATACTTGAACATACACACACACACACACACACACACACACACACACACACACACACATATAAATTAAAAAGAATATTCAGTAAGGTAGACGCAAAAAAAATTAAAGTATCGTTTCGTTTTCAATTGAGTAACCTTTTTGTTAAAAGGAAATAATTAAGAAGAATTGAGCAACTTAATTATCTGTATAATATTTTGTCTTTCACGTTGATGCATGAGAGAGAGAGAGAGAGAGAGAGAGAGAGAGAAAGAGAGAGAGAGAGAGCCTGCGCTAATTCTACGATAACTAGCTCGAGTGCGAGAAACGCGATTGAACGGAGAACTGGACAGCGTCGCATTCTCCGGTGAAGAGGTGCGAATTCCTGGATGGTATCGGTTCTCGTGTGTAATGTGTAACATCGAGCGTGTAACGATCGGAACACGGTTTGTGCCCCCTTCCACACCTGCACGCAGCCACTATTCCTTTTCGCGTGCACATATACACGCGTGTTGGTGCTCCACGCACACCGGTAAGCCAATTGGAGAGTCAAGTCTTGGCCAAGTCTTTATAAGTAGGAGCCATCCGCGTCCTCAGGACTTACTCCCTCTCGGGAACGTGCCACGATCAGCAACCGATTTTCAGAATAGTTAATAAAAAGTTTGTAAAGCCAGCCAGGCTCACGCTCCACGAATTTCCGAAGACGAGGATTCAAAGGAAACAGAAGGATTTGTGAGATGACGAACGCGGACGACTAACAAATGACGGAATTCTTTGCTGAATGCATCAAAATGTAAGTCCGTATATTTCTTTTTCATATTTGTGAAGATGAATGGAAATGCTTCTGTAATTTTTGATTTAGCAATAAGCTAAAAAGTAAGATTTTTTTTTTATATGTGTTATAGATTGTGTATTTTTTTGAAAATTTGTGCAAGTTTGAAATGTATTTGTTAGCACAAAAAGTGATTAAATCATTAATTTCTAGGAGATTGCATATGAGCGGAAAATTGAATGAGAATTATGAGATGTACATTTTTTTATAATTTGCGCATTTGTATTCATTAATGAATAAAAGTGATTAGATCGTTAATCTCTAGGGCTCTGCATGATGGCGAAAGATATTTGTACCAATGAATAAATGTCTGGCGTTTAAATAATTAAGAAAATAAATCTGAATTTGAATCGAAGTTAATTTATAATTTAATTTTTTGGAATCATTATAAGCGATCTCGCAAATATAATTTATTGTCTGTAGTTCTGAAACTTCGTAGAAATATCCTTGAGTATTTCTTCGCTTCCTTGAGAAGTAGATTGGCGGATATTTAACGAAGGCCTTAAAGGGAAGTGATTAGCATAAATTTCGACGTCCGAGGCGTTACTGGTCGAAAATTTAAGCAGCCTCATAAATACATAGCGATTATAATGCATCAGATAACAGAGTCGATTCGATCATGCGTTGGTGTCGATAATTGATAACGAAAAGATGCGTCAAGTTCCTCAAATGTATATTTCTAATTTGTTTAATATCAAAATAATTTACATAATTGTTGCGTTTAGTATTAATCTATATATTTTATAGTAGTAAACATAGTTACGTTTATACATTTTTATAAATGTAAATTTTTTTTTATATTGCAGCGCTTTTCATTTAGAGCTTGAAATCAAAAGTTTACTTGATTATTACAAGTTAACAAGCAAAATATTAGAAGTCTCATAATTTAAATCGAAGCTACTTTATTACTGCGATTAAACACGATATATGTATAATGGATACCTTATTTCCGATAGTTATCTATAATTAATAGCCATTAGGCCATTAAACCAGTTAAACTGTTAATACATAACGATCACTTGCAATTTTACGTCTTAAATGTATAATTGAATATGATTGTGTTTATTGCGATAATAAAGCATTGCGATATGAAAACAGTTTAAATGAAACCCTCCTTTTAATCATTTCTATCGTGAAATTATCTGATATCATTTAATAATATACGTAAAAACTTAAAACATGAACACTTCATGCAATAGTTTTCATACTTTATACTTTTATAATCATATTTTCTATTATGTTCTAAAATTGATATGAAGAAAATATTGGCATTGTGTAATAAAAGTGTAATAAAAAGCTCTTTGGAGCTGGTCGAAGATTAATATCGAGCGTGTAATCGGCGTTATATGGTCATGACACTGATCATCACGTAATTGTTTCACCCGGTCACAAGCGGGTCTTACAATACTCGTAACATGTCCACAATGTAAATGACCGTTGCCGAAATATTCCCCCGCTCGATCGCGAATTCGCGTCACGATCTGAACGGCTGCTGTATTTGGCTCGACATTCCGCGCTTCGTATGCTCGACTCGAGCATGGTCGATCAATCCGTCGTTCGATCTTGGCATTGAAATAACCGATCGGCCAAGAAATAAACAGGCTTGCTCGCGGGCGCATAATGCATTATGTACGCTTGTATAGCATTTCGTAATCTGTAAACGGCCAGAGCCTTAAGTGATACCGGTCTTAAAATTAATTTTCGGTCTGATGTATCATAAAGAAACACCGCACGTGCATTGTGTAAGTATCGAGCGAATCATGCGGATTTCATCCCAATATATTACTTAATTATTGCTGTACAAAATGCGCATTAAAAATTGCACGTGTAATAAATAAATATTTGTTACAAGTAATGAATTAGGATAAATGAGAAAAGTATATTAGATATCTATGGAATATTTATAGTATATAAAATTTGTTACGATAAAAAAATGTAAAGTCACGCAACTTTTTCTATCTCTTTTAATGATAAAAAGTGATCCGACTCGCAAAATATTATATCGATAATATTTTGAGAATAAGACCACTTTTTTTAATTATTAAAAGAAACAGAAAAAATTGCGTGATTCAAAAAATAAATTTCAAAATTTAAAAAAAAATAAACCTCTTGTTACAAAGAACAATCTTTACAAAAACGTGTAATTATAAAACATTTTTTTTCGTTACATGATACAAGAAATGTTTCTATTGTTAACAATATTTTAACGAGCAACGTTCCCAGAGCAACGTTCAACCTTGCGCAATTATTCCAAAATGGAAGATAAAAGTTACCGGAAGGAAAAATTCGAAATTGACTCAACGGCAATTATACACGCGCTTGTTTAATCATATTCTGTATATAGAAAAAAAAAATCAGTAAAATTTTACCGATTATCATTCATACTTAAAATTATTTTTATTCAATATTGACCATAATGTGATATTTGTCTGTAAAATTCTATAAATTACGAAATAAGAATAAAAAATAAATGTACACACACACACACACGCACGCACACGCACGCACACACATACACGCACACACACGCACACACACGCACACACACACGCACGCACACACACGCACGCACGCACACGCACACACACACACACACACACACACACACACATTTAAATACTGAATATGATTTATCTATGTACACAAATTATTGTAAATTATTGTAAATTATTGTTTAAAAAAATATAAAGTTTACATTATGTAGGTATATATACATATGTATGCATATATTTCCAACTACATTATATTACCGGCTCAATATGATCATTAATTGCATCAAACAAAGTTCTTACTATGAACATACCGATTCCATTGATTCACCGCGGCTAGTAATTATGCTCTATTTATGTCTACGTAATTCACACCTGCAGCTTTCTCATTTTCTTAGAGATACATGGCTTGTATACCAAATAACCTTGAACCTTACACGCGGAGCTAGTGTCAGTGACGGATTTACGACGCTTGATAGATCTTCGAGATACCTACGGGATGATTGTAATAGCAAATGAAGGGAATTGAAAAAAAAAGTGTAGAGACTTGTACAGAGAATGGTAGAAGCTGAAGAGTCAGGAAAAGACGTATACAACTTACAAGGATCCCTTTAATTGCGACGTATCACTGCAAGGGGAGTTTGGACGATGTTGCTAGCCAAAAAGAAATTCACAGAGTACAGTTGACGAACGTCATGTAAATTTTTATAACATTATGCTACTTATGCTACGCTATTGATTCAGCGCCAAGTTTATATTGCACTTGCAAATGAAAATTTTTCACTTTATAAAAAAAATACTAATTGCATAAGCAGCCAACTATATTCATGTAATATATTGTATATTACATATACACATTGTATACATATATATATATATATATATA
>NW_017259235.1:508578-526535 GCF_001594045.1 Atta colombica | reverse complement strand
TATATATATATATATATATATATATCGGTAGAGAAGGCAAAAGTGGAATTGGCGGGAGAAGAAACGACCTTGCTACTTTCCACGGCAAGGTTGCACTTAGGCCGTACGCATGCTATCATAACAGCTCAGGTTCACTGTACTGCATCATCGCCCGCAGACTGAGATATTACTATTTCCTTCGTCACGGTGTAACAGGTTGTGTCTCGATTAGCTTTTGCTTCTGTCTGAATGCACATCACATAAGTTGTAATTTTGAGTATTTACTTTCAAAAAATTCCCAAAGTAAGCTTTATATATAATATAATTTGCTAATGCAACTTATTACAGTAACAATTTTGAAAAGCTAATTTTGTAATTAGCTAATTTTGTAAAGCTAATTTTGTAATTTTGTAATTTTTTAATTACAAACATTCGATATAATATTGTCGGTATGTCCTCCAACTGTTTGGTTCTGAATAAAAAATAATAATCGCACGCCACTTATCCTTCATTATCCATAAAAAAATGCTTGATGAATCAAATCGAACGTCGTCCGCGCAAAGGACGTATAGACTCAAGGATCGGGAAATATACACTTATATTTTCTACCAATTTTCTATTATTACGGCGTTATCAGTGATGTTTGGCGACAAGGTTGACTATAGATTACTATTTCTTAAAACATGTTCCACGCAATTAACAAGCATCTGTGTCGAGAATTCCAATAATCGTTTTTAATTCGAGGCCGAGCTTCGTTTCACGTGTGAAGTTATTCGAATTGAAAAAAGTGATTTTTAAGATAAAAATCGAGAAAGCATCTACATATTATATGAGATTCAAAAAGATGTACTTCTAAAATTAATTATATTTTGAATTATATCAGATTTATAATTAATTCATAATAATGTATTTAATTTTTAAGGATCATGGAAATTAATGAACTATGTACGTTAAAGGAAAGAATATTCTTACATTATAATGCAAAAAGAGTGTCGTTGTGAAGGACATAATTATATATCTTCATTATTCTATAAAAAGCTCCTCTCTCTCTCTCTCCCTCTCTCTTTCTCTCTCTCTCTCTCTCTCTCTCTCTCTCTCTTCTTCTCTCTCTCACACTCAATTTGCAATCTTATCATCAATCTTTTTGATAAATGATAAGTCAAGTAATAATTTATTGCCTTTAATGGGGCGATCTCAAACTTGTCAAACTTGTTGGTACGGCTATTAATAACGACATTGAGTGACACTCAACCACTATTAATTAGATTATTGGCTCTTTATGATTGATTATCCAGACTAGTAAATTTTTTGTCCCATCATTTTCATAAACAATTTACCGTTAAATCTTTAAAGAATGAAAGAAGAAGAAGAAGGTGTGCAATAACTGTCAATAATTATAAAGTTAATTAATATAATCTGAGCGTTATTATGTTAATTTTTTCTGAAGGCCTTCTCTAAAGATGATAAAAATATTTTCGATAGTTAAAAAAAGTATACATTTTTGTTTTCTATTTCTTTATCGCACTAACATTTGCTATTAGAAGCATTTAGATTCGTAATGTCTCGATTTGATTTTTTACAGTTCATCTACAAATAAGCTAATTATTATCTATTTAATTAATCTTATTTATTTCTCAAATTTAAAACTCTTTTTCTAAACTGATAAACCCAAGAGTCGTAATATAAATATATGCTTAAGTAAGCGCGGTAGAGCCTTTTATGCTTGATCGAAGATCATGCAAAAATCAAATACTTATTACAACATTTAACTCACGATAAGCATTTGATTTCTGCATCTTCGATTGCGAACTTCCTTTATCTGTAGATATACCTTAGAGATGCAAGTTAAATATGTATACTATTTATAATAATCAGTACGTTAATGAACGCTTAATACTTTGTGAAGATATCGGATAGCGTTATCACCAATTTTCCCATTTTCAGATGCTCTAATAAAAGAAACGCAATACATACGATTCGATTTACATTTAACTCGAGTTATAATGATATAGAATGTCAATCATGATATTAGTGAAGGCAAACAAATTGAAAGACCAATTGCATCTAGATTACTTTATGTGATCAAAAATAGCAATTTTACTATGACGTGTTACTTCTCGAATGGTAATACAAGAACAATAATTAAATAGTTTCACGTATTTGAATGTTTGAGACTTATGAAAGATTCGATATATAAATTCTATCGGCATTGCGCCGCATGAAAGAGAAAGAAAGAGAGAGAGAGGGGGGGACAGGAGGGAAAAAAGGAAGCTAGTTAATTCCGCGATGTCGATTCTTACCAGTCGAGATATCCATCGGCGAAGGGCGGGTTAATTGCACGACAAACCACGGAGATACGCTGGACACGTTGTCCTTGAAATGTGTCCGAGGCTGCGAGTTCGTTTAGATTTAATTCCCTGAAGTAGCAACAACAGCAGCAATAGCAACATCAGCAGCAGCAGCAGCAGCAGCAGCAGCAGCAGCAACAGCAGCAGCAGCAGGTGGTAGACCTGTTTGAAACGGTTTATAAATAAACCATGTTACCCTCTTAACAGCCTATCATTACTTGCGCGCATCTTCGAACCGTCTGGCATTTATATCCGCTGCTTAGGGTATCCGTTTACACTTTGATAGTAAACGATAGTAACAGCCGAATGGCTTCTCATTATGCTTTATGCACGCAGCGATGCGCCGTGCAACAAAATGTATCTGCAATATGTATCTGCAATACTTTACGATAGACAACGTGGAATCTTGCGCAACGTTAATTGCCCATAAAAGAAATGAATAAGGAATAAATGCACATTGTAGTTGTAACAATAAATGACAGGATTAAACTAAAATACTTATTGGTAATAACCAAAGGATACAAATTACTCTCATATTACAAAATACAATTTCTCTGTAAAATGAATCATTATAACTAGCAAATAAAAATTTCTTTTTTCGATTAAACTAAACTTTATTTTCTTTGGAATTTGCATTTAATAGATATATATATCACAAACAAATGTTTTATATGTATATATATATCTACACACACACACACACGCGCGCGCGCGCGCACGCACACACACAGACGCGCACACCTATAAAACTAAGCGCGGTTAAGTTCTATTGATGTTTTTTCTGATCTATTATTTATTTTGCACTAGCATTGATGTTCAGCATGCAAAATAGATTGCATGCTCTTTCGCATAATCGTAAACACACCTGTGATTGAAAGCAATGACCACGTGGAATAATCTTGATTAGCATTCAGCGAACGATCAACGGTGTAAACGGAGCCGGACAACAATCGCGCCATAAAATGTTTCATTCAACGCTGCGGAAATTTCTCCAAGCATACCGTTTTATAATGTAGGTTATTCACACAAATTTAATGTGATAATTTAACAAAATATCAGCTGCATCAATTGTAGCGTACATCGCATAAAGTTTAAAAATTTAAATATTTTATATCCGCAATCCATATTAAAGAAAATTTAATCTTTATATTTAAAAAAAAAATTTTTTTTTTCGTGAAATCGCACGATCAAATTTAATATGTATTAAATATGTATTAAATACGCTGTTAAATGTGATCTAAAGATTGCAAAAATATGAAATAAATTGTATGAAACAAATTTTGCAACGCACGATTGGCATTGACAATGAATTTACAATCTGAACATGACACGATAAAGTTATGGATATACGATAAAATTATGTCTTCTGCAAGAAGACATAATTTGATGTTATGTGGTTATCGCGTAATAACATTCTTTTCACTAAACGAAAAGAAAAGATCATCAAACGAGATTGAAACAGGTTTAAATTATCCTCTATATAGAATATTACCGCGTATCTCGTTTCAGTAATAAAACTTTTTATTTTTGTTTGAATGTTAATTAATGGTAATTAATATTTAACAAAAAATTAGAATTAATAATAAACTATATCTCTATATCATCGCCTATAGCGACTTATGCTAGCATTTCCTGTTGATAGATCTCACAATTAATTTCTCACCGTTGCTCGTAGTTTCCATCTTGATAAACAGTAGCGAACTGCATATATATATTCATCAATAGAGCTGCAGATAGTTGAAGAGATAAGATGCATATGATGACGTTTTTTGATGGAAGCTTTAACATGCTTTAAGTTGCGCTCTTATCGAATAAATTATTAAACAGAAGTGGATAGTCTTCGAAATAGCAGGGTCAATAACCAAGATAGTTAACATACACAGTTAGACTTATAAATTGTTCGGCAAAAAAAACTAACACTTCTTCTGAATCTAAATATAATTTATTTAATAAATAAATTGTGATTATGTCATCATGTTTTTATTTAATCAAATAAAAATAACATAAAAAGATCACAAGATTAAAATTATTGTGAACTGTTCTTCCAAATTCAGTTCCTTAGATTTCATCTATGTAATATATATATATATATATATATATATATATATATATGCATGTATATATGTAAATAATGTAACAGTTCTGTTAATGGATAAAATGAATAAATATGGATAATAAGTATGGTACATTCAAATTTTCATGTTAATATAGACATCGTTAATATAAATAACATGCTCATTTCAAAAATCAGATCATGATTTATTTATAATACAATGAAAAGTTAATGAAAGTATTATAAAGTTGAGAAAAAACTTTCAATTAAAAAATTAAAACTCTTTAACTGTCGATAATTAATAGAAAAAAGTTTTCGCTTATTAAGCAAACTATGATGATAATTTGCTTAATAATATTTGCGAAATTTATCTTTGATTCTTCATTAAAAATGTACTTTAAGAAATTGTACTTTAAGAAATATTATCAGTTTCTTTATTTTAACAAAATTTTTGCATTATAATGATTAATAATTTTATTATGTTTCTGATTATAGATAAGTTGAATATATAAACACAAAAGATGTGGAAAGTTCAACCGATTTTGAGCATTTTCACGATTTTGCTCATAATAAAATTTACAAAAGCTGGTAAGAATTATTTATGTACTTTTTCAATAAATTAGACCGCATTGTGAATATTAGACCGCATTGTGAATATACAAATAAATATTAAATAAATATTAAATAATATTTCAATGTGGATTTATATACATAGTTCTATAACTGAACGGGCGCCGAAATAATTTCGATTTCGAATACATGTTAAACTGAAACTGAGATAGTAATATCATAAATTAAATTGACTTTAATGATACTGATGCTAATAAGTATCTTAAAAAGCTATAAATAATTTATTGCAAAAAATTATAGAACTGAATATGTATAGAAATTCACAAAATATTATTTAAGTATTAAATGTGCTTAATCTTTCTTTATTTTCATCTTAATTTATTTTTAAAAAATTAATAAAAGATAAATTGTAAATAAAAGATAATTTGTAATATGTAAAAATTATATGATAATATTTAGTCAATTAAGGCCAACTTAAATTTGAGTGTTTATTAATGTTATTGAATTGCAGATTATTACGAGTATAATCAAGATCAATATCGACAAAGCAATGCTCCTTTTAAATGTATAGAAGAAGGTTATCATCCCGATCCGCATGACTGCAGAGTTTACTATAGATGTGTAGATTGGGGCAACGGCAGTCCGCTGACGACCTTCAAATTTGAATGCGGAGTAGGCACAGTGTTCTCGAAGGATAAGGGAGATATTTGTACGCATCCAGAAGATAGTGGTCGACCTGAATGTGGCAACTCCGAGAATGAACTCGATTCAAATGTACAAGATCCTCCTCCTACATGGGCAACAACAATACGAACAACTATGTGGTCACAATCAACTATGATACAGTCCCCAATAACTAAACCATCTACAATCACAACTGAAGTTGCGACAACAATAAAAAAACCGGAAACAACAATACTACCATCACTAACAAATCGACCACCTACAGACGAACCGGAGAATAACGTTATTAATTGTCAAAATGAATATCAAAAATGTACACAAGAAGGATTTTTAGCCGATACTTGTAATTGCAAAAAATTCTACAGATGCGTAAATGAAGGTTATGGAAGGTTTACAAAATATGAGTTTAAGTGTGGCGAGGAAACTGTTTGGGATCCAGAAATTCAAGCATGTAATCACGCTTGGGCTGTTACAAGGAAAGACTGTAGGCAAAACTTGGAAAGTGGGAATAATAATGGACAATGGAATGGTGATACTGGTCCAGGACAACCTGGAGATCCAAATAGTCAACCAGGACAACCTGGAGATCCAAATGGCCAACCAGGACAACCTGGAGATCCAAATGGTCAACCAGGACAACCTGGAGATCCAAATGGTCAACCAGGATCACCGGGTAGCCCAGGCTCTCCGGGATACCCAGGGACACCAGGTTCTCCAGGCTCGCCGGGATATCCGGGGACACCAGGTTCTCCAGGCTCTTCAGGTTCACCGGGTAGTCCAGGCTCTCCGGGATATCCAGGAACACCGGATTCTCCAGGCTCTCCGGGATATCCGGGGACACCAGGTTCTCCAGGCTCTCCGGGTAGTCCAGGCACTCCAGGATACCCAGGAACATCGGGTTCTTCAGGCTCTCCGGGATATCCGGGGACACCGGGTTCTCCAGGCATTTCAGGTTCGCCGGATAGACCAGGCTCTCCGGGATATCCGGGAACATCACCGGGTTCTCCAGGTACTCCGGGTTCTCCGGATAGTCCAGGTTCTCCGGGATATCCGGGGACATCGGGTTCTTCAGGCTCTCCGGGATACCCAGGATCACCGGGTTCTCCAGGCTTTCCAGGATATCCGGGAACATCACCAGGTTCTCCAGGCACTCCGGGTTCTCCGGGTAGTCCAGGTTTTCCGGGATACCCAGGAACACCGGGTTCTCCAGGCACTCCAGGTTCGCCGGGTAGTCCAGCCTCTCCGGGATACCCAGGAACACCGGGTTCTCCAGGAACTCCAGGTTCTCCGGGTAGTCCAGGCTCTCCGGGATACCCGGGGACACCGGGTTCTCCAAGTTCGCCAGGATATCCAGGGACACCGGGTTCTCCAGGCACTCCAGGTTCGCCAGGTAGTCCAGGCTCTCCGGGATATCCGGGGACACCAGGTTCTCCAGGCTCTCCGGGATATCCGGGGGCACCGGGTTCTCCAGGCACTCCAGGTTCGCCGGGTAGTCCAGGCTCTCCGGGACACCCAGAAACACCGGGTTCTCCAGGTTCTCCGGGATATCCGGGAACACCGGGTTCTCCAGGCACTCCAGGTTCGCCGGGTAGTCCAGGCTCTCCGGGACACCCAGAAACACCGGATTCTCCAGGCTCTCCGGGATATCCGGGGACACCGAGTTCTCCAGGCACTCCAGGTTCGCCGGGTAGTCCAGGCTCTCCGGGACACCCAGGAACACCGGGTTCTCCAGGAACTCCAGGTTCTCCGGGTAGTCCAGGCTCTCCGGGATACCCGGGGACACCGGGTTCTCCAGGCTCGCCAGGATATCCAGGGACACCGGGTTCTCCAGGCACTCCAGGTTCGCCAGGTAGTCCAGGCTCTCCGGGATATCCGGGGACACCAGGTTCTCCAGGCTCTCCGGGATATCCGGGGGCACCGGGTTCTCCAGGCACTCCAGGTTCGCCGGGTAGTCCAGGCTCTCCGGGACACCCAGAAACACCGGGTTCTCCAGGTTCTCCGGGATATCCGGGAACACCGGGTTCTCCAGGCACTCCAGGTTCGCCGGGTAGTCCAGGCTCTCCGGGACACCCAGAAACACCGGATTCTCCAGGCTCTCCGGGATATCCGGGGACACCGAGTTCTCCAGGCACTCCAGGTTCGCCGGGTAGTCCAGGCTCTCCGGGACACCCAGGAACACCGGGTTCTCCAGGCTCTCCGGGATACCCAGGAACACCGGGTTCTTCAGGCTCTCCGGGATATCCGGGGACACCAGGTTCTTCAGGCACTCCAGGTTCGCCGGGTAGTCCAGGCTCTTCGGGACACCCAGGAACACCGGGTTCTCCAGGCTCTCCGGGATATCCGGGAACACCGGGTTCTCCAGGCTCTTCGGGATACCCAGGAACACCGGGTTCTCCAGGCTCTCCGGGATATCCGGGGACACCGGGTTCTCCAGGCATTCCAGGTTCGTCGGGTAGTCCAGGCTCTCCGGGACACCCAGAGACACCGGGTTCTTCGAGCAGTCCAAACATTCCTGGATCTCCTGAAAATTCAGATTCACCGAATTCATCTGTTAATCAACCATCAACAGGTATGATAATCTAAAATATTATATATGTGTATACTATAGTTTCACTATTAGTATAAACAAAATCTTATTTTAGGTATTTGTACAGTAGAAGGCTTTTTCTCTGATCCACAAGATTGTCACAAGTTTTATCGATGTGTCGATAACGGCATGTCCTCTTTTATAAAATACGACTTTCAATGTGGTGCTGAAACTGTTTGGGATTCGTCCATTCAGAGTTGCAATTATGCTTATGCTGTACCGCATTGCAATCAGGCAAATGGTGCAATTACAGATAAACCTGACACATCGCTAAATGAAATAAATAGTACAATTGGATCAGATACAAGCAAATTACCATCGCAATCTTCTGAAAGCTCAACTTTCTTACCGACCTCTTCAAAACCAGAGATACAATCTTCGGCTCAACCTGATAGCACTACCGATAATCCCATTGCACCATCTCAGACGACGTCAACTTCTTATTTACCACCTAGTAGTACATACTCGTCGACAAAAGTTACCGAATCTGTTTCTTATGTTCCTCCTGCATCACAAACGACTACATCTGTATCTTATTTGCCACCCTCGACTACCAGCGAAATATCTGAATCTACACCCGAATCTATTTCATATTTGCCACCTGATATTAGTACAACTACTTTGCCAAGTTCCGCTTCGTCAGCTGCATCTTCATCTCAGAATGAAAAATACAAATGCACTAAAGAAGGTTTCTTTCCGGATCCTGATAAGTGCGAAAAATTCTATCGTTGCGTTCAAGACCAATCCGGATATCAAAAATACGAATTTAAGTGCAGTCCTGGCACAGCATGGGATCAATTAATACAAACGTGTAATTATATTGCTAAAGTAGCTTCATGTTCATCAGGTAGCAATGAAATCGATCAAGGCCTTGATTCCAGTACTCCTCCATCTGAACTCCCTGCCATGAGTAGTTCCACAACTGTTTCTAATCAAACAATTACGACTACATCTCCAATTCCAATTTCTACCGATAGCACTACAACTGCCAGTACTCCAAATGAAACATCAGACAAAACAGAATCATCATCGACAACAAGTACTATCACAACCGTTAGTAGTGAAAATTCCGCTTCAGAAAAACCAGAAGAGATTCAAATGCCTGGTTCTAGTACAGAAAGTTCATCCGAATCCTCATCTGAAACTACTTCTGAATCAAATGAAGGATCATCTTCATCTACATCAGAGTCACATGCACCAGATTGTGCGATACAAAAGCCGAGCGACGCAATAGTATGCAATAACGAAGGATTTTATCCGCATCCAACTAAGTGCAATGAATTCTATCGCTGCGTCAATAATAGTAATGGTTTCAATGTATATCATTTTAACTGCCCACTAGGCACTATTTTTGATTCTAGCATCAATGTATGTAATTATCCTAAATCTGTTTATCCTGCAAAAGATTGTACGACTGGAAATACTTCAAGCAATGTAGAATCGACAACTCAATCCGGAACACCTGAACAATCGACATCAGAGGGAACTACTACTGTAGCTGCACAGAGCGTAACTCAGCAAACAGAAGAAAGTACAACTACAACGACTGAGCTTAGTATGTCTACTTCAGAAGAAAGCGCTCCTACTTCTACAGAATCAATGACATCAAATATACCGGAGAGTAGCGAAAGTATGATAGAGTCTACGACTGAATCCACTATTGCCACTACAGAAACCCCTATCGATTCTAACACTTCTGAACAAAGTAGCAAGGCTACAACAACTGAAGCTGCTGCTTCCACAGAATCCGGAACGTCTACGACCGAGTCTCAAGAACAGTCTACGGAATCCCAAGAACAATCGACAACCGAAGAATCGCAGGAACAATCAACAACAGAGTCAAAAGAACCATCTACTACAGAAACTCAAGAACAATCAACGACCGAATTACAGGAACAATCCACGACAGAATCTCAAGAACAAACAACGACTGAATCATCAGAATCGACAACAGCAGAACAAGGAGCACCTTGTTCTGTAGGCAATTTAACTGACGATCAAATAATTCTAGTTTGTCCCACTGGCTTCCGAAGGCATCCGAAACATTGTAATCTATTCTATCAATGTTCTTCCGAAGACAACATGGAAATAAAGATTCTCGTATTGAGTTGTCCCGAAAATACCATTTTTGATGAGAAAAAGATTCAATGTGTACCCGAAAGTGAAAGCAGTCAGCCATGCATGGGAACCAAGACAAGCGCCAGATTTTATAGAAGATTAGAAGATCATGCTTTATCACCTGTAAGTATTTTCAATAAGCAACTAAATACAGACTTATAACAAAAATATTCATTGCAAAATGTTTTTTTCAATTTTAGGTAAAAGTATCGTCAAATCAACTTTGTCCGCAAGAAGGACATTTTCCTTATCAACAAGGTTGCAGCAATACTTTTTACAAGTGTAAACGCGATGTCCGAAACAGTTTACAGGGATACCTCTATAAATGTCCCGAAAACTTTGTTTATTGGTCGGTCTCCAGAAGATGCGAACGTGTGACACGTCTCCCAATGTGTTCGCATTTGTCGTACAGAGACAAAATTGACTGGAATGATCGATGGCAAATACCGATCGAAGCTTTTAATCTTTCCGCCAGAAAGTTCTCTTGATTACTTAATGATATTTCCTATATTCTACACTTTTAGTAAATACGAGTTGCAAATTTGTCATAATAATATCTACAGAAAACATATATATTTTTTTAAATTAATTATCATTCTTGATGAAAATTTGGAGTAATTGAATATACAGGAAAAATTAGCAAAATTATAATATTAGCAAATTAATAATGGATTATTAAAAATAAATATGCTAGAGTAATTGCATACTTAAATGAATGATTAATACAATGTGTGTATGATGTGTTTGTTTATC
Organism: Atta colombica; assembly: GCF_001594045.1. Classification (NCBI taxonomy): domain Eukaryota; kingdom Metazoa; phylum Arthropoda; class Insecta; order Hymenoptera; family Formicidae; genus Atta; species Atta colombica. The sequence continues at coordinate 515,443 of NW_017259235.1, read as the reverse complement.
TTTTTATAAGTTATAAAACATTCCTAAAATAATATTCTAATTAAACTTTTTGCTTCTAATGCAAAGAGTTATTTTTGCTAGTGCAAAAATATGTATGTATTATTAATTTCCAATAATTTACAATACTTTTACATTATTTAACAACATGGCTACGGAAGATCTCGATTAAAAATTTAATAATAGATCTTCGGCAGTCGTCTTGAATGAATTATTGTCAAACTGCCATTACGCAATTTTTAGTCAGTAATAGTTATGATAGTGAGTCTATTAATAATTATTGACAAATGTCAGTAACTTTACAATATGATGAATATGTGAATATGTGAATTGAGTACAAGAACAAATTTTCATTATAGAATTGGGGGATTATTTATTTTTGTTAACATATTATGTAATTCAGATTATTATTATTTCGTTATCACTAAATATCAAATGAAATAAAATATATATAAAAGAAAATATATTTGCAAAAATAAATAATTTCCAATTTTCATAGAATTATCATTCAGTATATTATTTTCAATTGCTAGTATTTGATACTGGGGATACTGGGGATGGTTGCGGGACTTGTATGCAATATTCTGATTGTAATTTTAACGCAATATGCTATTTTATATTTATTAATTGAATTTCATATCTCATAGAAAATATTCATAAAAGACACATCATTTAAAAATGTAGAATTTTGCTAAATGTGGCAGCTAGTTGTTTAGGATATACTGTGTAGAAATATTCATGCGCAATGTACACGCGTTTTGTATATATATCTTGACAAGTAATTTCTTGTAAGAAGTCAATGCTTTCTCACGAAGTATTCTAATGCATTTATCAAGTATTTATAGTATATGAATAAATTAAGATCAATACTTGTTCACAATTCTGTGACGTTTGCATGTTTATATTTGATCTCTATAAATTTGTATTAATAAAAATAGTATGTGTGTGATAAGAATATCGATATTTTATTTTCCCGTCCTCTTACGTCAAAATACTTTTTAGTTTAAAATTTTGCTTAACATTTCTTCTAAATATACATTTATATATGTATTTCACCAATCACCATCAATGAGAATAAAAAAATATTCAATAATATTAAAATCACTTTTCTTTGTACATGAGTATGAAAAATTAGAGTTCAAAAAATTTTACTCTATATTAATAATGTGTCTTCCCCAGCCATGATAGAAACTATCATGGCTAGAATAAGAAGTAATAAATAATCATTAATAATATATCGAGATAAAAAACAATTTTATGTAGACAGAAAATGATACTTATCCCAAGATTGCTTCGCCAGTGCCTGATCGATGTCTCACCCAGATCTCCTCACAGGACACTCGCGAAAAACACTCGCGAATAATATATAGTATATAATATAATAGTTAATTAATTATTATTAATAAAAATCTATCGCACAACACTACCCAGCAAATGAGAATGGATTAAAATGGATTGAAATTTTTTTCTACCCGAATACATATTTTAAAGCGAATATTTTTTTTGGATTTAATTGGATTCAATTAGATTCAATTGGATGCAATTGGGTTGAAAAACTACATTTCCTATTCAAAATTTTGAATTAAATGATATTCACAATTGTATGTTGTATGCAGAAAAAGCTAATATTTTTAGAAAGGCATAGAGATATGCTCTATGCAATTTCTATAAATGAATAAAAATGCAATTGAAAAGCATTAATTTAAAATTCGTGAATGAATATTTTTGAAAATCTGAATCTATTTCAATTCATTCTCATTTGCTGGATAGTTTCCCTCTTGGGAAATTATTTTTACACATAGAGTATGATTTTGTTCAAGTATCTAAAAATTTAGTTACACACATTAGATATTTTTAAACACTTAGGAGAAATCATTCTTTTCGAGTATATCTTCAAAGTACCTGAGCCTTCCCATTTCGCCAAGATCATACCCGTCCGGGAGGAAAAATATCATCTGAAATATACAAAATTATTTATTACTATACAATCAATTCACTTGTAAAAATGAAAATGGTGATTACATTATGTCAGTTCGTCACTATTGCGAAATAATTATTTAGGGCAGATAAAAAGAATATGTGTATATATAAATCTCTTATATTATTTATTGTTTTAATTTATCTGTAAAATATATATTATATATAATATTTGTAAAATATCAATCAAATGGATCACAGATTAATAAGAAAGAGAAACATTCTTTCTAATATCGGCTAATGTATTATATCATTCCCGGTAAAATAATCGTAAAAAATTTAATTTTTATACGCAATATCACGAAAGATGTTTGAAACGAGAAATTTATTAAATTATTATTAATTACACAAAGACTCTAGCTGTATTATTTTTGTGCGAAAATATCGTCGCGTAAAATTTGTATAAGAATATTAAGTTGCATTTTTTGTAACTTGTATGCAATATCACATTTGATTGATTTTAAAGTAAATTATTGAAAATTATATTCAATCAAAAGAAAAATTTTATGTTAATAAATATTGTTTACATTTTGGACAAACTCTCTGCTAATTTTACCGATAGTGTGAAAATGGATACAGTTATGTAGTACCCATTTCGAAAATGAATATACTGGCGGTAGTATACGGGCGATTTCGACGAAAAAGACCAAGCTGGCGCCCTCTTTTCTTCTTTTTCCTTTCTATATCATGGATTCAAAAAAAAAAGGTACTTTCTCACATTTTTCTCTGCTACGGCGCATTATGCAATAGCACTCTCTTAGCTTCGGCATGCGCGCCTCGACGATAAGTCCGGATCTACAATAGATGTTTTAAACCTTAAACCTTAAGAAATTGACCAAGTCGAATGTGAAGAGACTAATTGATTGTGATTCGTCCATTCCTTATCGCTTAAGGTTTAAAAATCTATTATAGATCCAGGATAATGGAGGAGTATTCAACCAATAGATACATATATGTCCATATCCATAGTCAGACTTTATACTTTATCTTTAAATTTATCTTTAGATGCTCAGCAGCCAATGAAATAATTCGCAGAGTCTAAAAATAAATTTAAGGAAGCCTTAAAGCCTGAATACGAGTATTAATGCTCATTTCCACCAACGTAGATTAACTTTAATCTCGGTTCAAATTAGAAATGAGATTAGACATTGAAGATTAAAGTCTGGTTCATACCTTGATGGAAAAATAGAAAGCGGTAAAAGCGGAAGCCAATCAGAACTTGTGGACAGGACAGACAAGCGAAATGTATCGCCTACTACTGCGAGTTCTGATTGGCTTCCGCTTTTTCGTCAAGGTGTGAACCTAGCCTGATTGAAGATTGAAAGATTGAAATTTAACCAATCAAAACAATAGAAGCTAAAATTCCTCTGTTCTCATTGGTAAAAATTTCAATCATCAATTTCAATCTTCTGTGTATATAGTCAGAGGTATATAGTCAATGTATATAGTCAGATCGATTATGGATTTTGAAAGAAGGTGAAAATTACAAAAGTGAACAAAGATTACTAGGTATTGATCAATTAAATTATGAATACTCTCACTATGAATTTGCTCACTTTTTCACTTCGTTTGAAGATACAGGCTGTGGTCAGAGTCTCGTTATAAATGTTTTGATGAACCAATTAGAAGAAAGAATTTTACAAATTGGCAATTAAAAATCGTTTCAATATCATGTTGACCATATCCACACAATCGACCCCCTGATTCCGGCCTTACTCTTCGTTTTTTTCTAATCTTTAGAATTAAAAAAAGTCGAAGAGTAAGTTGAACCGAGATTAAAATTAGTCTACATTAGTGGCATAAATCGGACAAAAAGTTAACCTGAGGATTAATTCTGTATCTTGAAATGAGGTTATTAGAATACTAATAATTTCATTAGTCAACATCTAGTAAATTTGCTCACTTTTGTAATTTTCACTTTGTTTGGAAATATAGAATCGATCCCTTGCTCGATTGTCACGTCGGCAGTTAGCCAATTCAATACTGAACTTCCTGATTTTTGAAAAATGAATCTATATCCACTGAACTTTCGGAACAAGTCCAACATAAAATCCAATATAAAATATCAGTGAACAGTGATATGAAAATGGAAACTGTTAGTAAGTCTGATGTTCAAGCATTCCTACGGAAATTAAACAATTGGACAATGAATTATGAATTTAATCAACCACCTTCACCAAATATAAGATATAAATATATGACATCGACAAAAAGTACAGTGGCAAGGATAGCTATACAATTGTTAACTCAGCCAGCTTTTTATACACAAGTAAATTGTCAGGTCTTTGTTATAAGATTCTATTTTTACAACTTTAATTTTTGACTTAGTGGAAAAATGCATACATACTAGTCACTATGAATGGCTGCGGTCGGAACCAATCGGAACGTGGTATAGGAAAATAGCCGGTTTCGAACGTGACAGCAGCATTAATGTTGCGCGATTCACGGTTATTTACATTTCGTTAAGAATTGTTGTGTCGACAATTTGAATGAAGATTACTCTTGTTTTTATGGAAACAAAAAAATTTTATAAAAAATGATTTCAGTAATTATATTTTATAGGACATTATTAAATTAATTAAAATATCAAACTTTAATTTTATAGAGTAGAATTGTGTTTCTAACCTATTATCTAAAAATCTACTTCTATATCGCGAATAAATTTTTTAGGTGTGTGATACTCTGAGAATCCTTCATTTGCCTCCGCAACTTTCTGATGACCGGCGCGATGCATTATTACAGAGATATGGTGCGACCAAGACCAAAACGATACGACCATCCAGCAAGTACACAATCACTTTTGCCAAATTCCTGTCCCAACAATTTGCAGCAGAAGCATTGCTGCGTCTGCATCAGTTAAATGTCAGAGGACAATATCTATCGGTTGAATATGCTAAGAAATCTATACCCACTGAACTTTCGGAGCAAGGCATTCAACATAAAATATCAGTGAACAGTGATATGAAAATGGAAACTGTTAGTAAGTCTGATGTTCAAGCATTCCTACGGAAATTAAACAATTGGACAATGAATTATGAATTTAGTCAACCACCTCCACCAAATATAAGATATAAATATATGACACCGACAAAAAGTACAGTGGCAAGGATAGCTATACAATTGTTAACTCAGCCAGCTTTTTATACACAGGTAAATTGTCAGGTCTTTGTTACAAGATTCTATTTTTATACAACTTTAATTGACATTATTGCAGCTGTACATGTATTTGTAGGTATTACACTTGATGAATAAGATGAATCTACCTCCTCCTTTTGAAGAATTGGAAATGGAATTTCCTATGCTTAGGGAAGTGTATAATATGGAGAAATACAAAGGTATCTAAAAACAGAAACTACAATTGACAGTCAATGTAATGTTACAAATGCTTTAAATGAAAGCATTTTTTGATTGCTCAATTAGTAAAACTTATCTAATTGATTAATCAATGCTACAAAGCATTTATAACGAGACTTTAATCAGAATAATGAACAATAATCAGAAAAAAATTAAATTCTTTCTGTTTAGATATATTCCCTGAGCGAGTGAATGAAGAGGGATCAGAGGAAGAAGAGTCCGAATTAGAATCAGATGGAGAAGGTAATACTCGACCTCTGGAAGTAATCCCTGTTAAAAGAAAAAGGCCACAATCTACAAAACGTATAAAAATTCCAAAGTTTGTGAACCCTGCTAAACATATTGTGATACCTTCATCAACGCAAAAAGTGCTCAAGCCAGAAGATATGTTCGAATCTATTCAACGCGGAGAAACTAAAAATCTCAAGATTGAGTTAAAAACTCTCGACAAATCATTGGAAACAACATATGGTAATCGAGACAGTACTGTAACCATAGATGGTGGATTTGGTTTAATATTCCCAGCTAATAAAACTATTGAAGATGCAAAAAACAGTGAAGAGAATGCAGAAATGCCAAAAAATAAATTTATAACTTCAGAGGAATTGGCGACTAATAAGATCTCTGCTAACGATCAGAGATTGCTTCCAGTGTTCAAAAATTATCACCCGGGCAAACCCTCCAATCGCCTCTACATAAAAAATCTTACAAAGCAAGTCGAAATGAAGGATCTACATTATATTTATGAAAGATATGTTATTGCAGGATTAAAAGATGCCGAAAATAAGTGAGTATTTTGCTAGTATTATTGTTGCTATTTATAATTTATGTTGTCTTATAATTTCTTGATTGATATCTGTATTCTAGATATGATGTACGTCTTATGCAAGAAGGCAGAATGAAAGGACAAGCGTTTATCACTTTACAAAATACTGTACAGGCAAAAATGGCTCTCGAAGAAACGAATGGATATATATTAAAAGATAAACCTATGGTTGTGCAATTTGCCAAAACTAGTAAAAGTTAATATATACTTCTTTAATCTAATCTTAACTTATTTCATATCGTAATTAAAATGTTAATTTAAAGATTTTGCTTAGAAAACAAATTGTAATAAACATTACAAATGCCCTTGCATCAGACTTAAAGTAGTTCTACGTTTTATTCAACAATTAACAATACCTAATTTGTTTCATTTGAGTAAGCATCCAACATCATTTAAAATGTAAACTTTGGTAACGACTTATATTTAAAGAATAACAAATCTTGCGATTCTTTAAAAGTCTCCATTGCAATTTATCTAAGCTAATAAATGTTAGAGGAACGGGACGAAAATATAATTGAACCAGAATGTCGATTAATATTTGTTTAAAGCTTTTAAGTAGTCACCACAGCCACATTGAATCGTGACATCAGAAGCGAGAAATGATATGTTAATTTTTATTACATGCCATTTATAAATACAGACAATTTGAATAAAACAAAATGATGAGATTGCTTTAAAACATTTGCAAAAATGGACAAAAACTGTGTTTAT
>NW_017259235.1:484068-508478 GCF_001594045.1 Atta colombica | reverse complement strand
CCCCCCCCGACAGTCAGTAAATAATCGTAAGTGATAAAGGCACGTGTAAGTGAAAATAAGCTATGTATTGAATAAAAGCACTTTATGCCTTTCATCACTTTTTATGATTATTTATTGACTGTCAGGGGGGATAAGCATAGTTTTCATCCATTTTTACAAATATTTTTAAAGCAATCTCATCATTTTGTTTTATCCAAATTGTCTTTATTTATAAATGCTATGTAATAAAAATTAACGTGATTACGTCATTATCATAATCATTATAAGATCAAAATATTGTTGAACGTGCCATTTTATATAACAAAATAGTAGGACAAATAGTCGTTAAATAAATATTTAACTTTCTTTTTTTACCGGCTCAAATAGTAAGCTGGAGCCAGCTTACTGCCTTTTTACCAATCAGTAAAAAAAAGCTAAATGTGTACGACTATTTGTACTGCTGTTTTGTTACGGTAGTACGACATAAATACTAATATTTCTATGGGTTAATACTACACTTCCTTTACTGGCAACACTGAATTAGGTCTGCCAAGAATAAAGTATCCAGCGTTTTCGATACCTCGGCGAATATTTCATCGACTGTGCCTTCTGCATTAATCTGAAAGGAAATAATTAGTTTATAATTTGTAGGATACACGACGGTTGAGAATAAATGAAAAAAGTATATTACATATCTGAACTTACTCTCACAACTTTGTCTTTGTAATATTCGACAAGCTCGTTGTTTTTTACATTAAATATCTCGATTCTTTTTTGTATTGTCTCCTCAGTATCATCTGCCCTGTGCTGCACAGCAGCACGTCCAAGGAGTCTCTCTTTCATAGTATCATTCGCTACATCGAAGAAGAGAATTAAGTCGACAGGGCAAACCTGTGCAGCAACGTAATGATAATTTAAAGCAGAAGAGATATATATAATAGTAAAGAAAAAAGGGCTAGCTTACCTTTTCCTCAAAGAGAATTCCCTGATCCTTCTCACGAGGGTAGCCATCGATAAAAAAGCCAGTCTTTGTGGTTCCTTCCTCATGAGCTTTATCCATCTGTTCCTTTATGAGCTCCAGCACAATGTCCTAGCGGAACCACATGATCTTCACACTGAGAAAAACTGGGTTTGTCGCGTAAGATACGCAATATATATTTCTCTTTTTATTTTTTTGTTTCATTCTTTCGGCGCATACACAATTTCGATTTTCAGTCTTATATTTTTAATAATCATATTTATATTTGTTTATTACAAAATTTATATTATTTATATAATTAAAAAATTAATGTAAATGCAAGTTAATTAGTTCTTAAATGATAAAACCAATTAATGGAAATTTGCATATTACATACCGTTGGCACAAATAGTCCCTTGGACATCAGATCCTGAAGTGTCGCACCTCTTTCGCTGCCACTAGCAACTTCTGCTCTCAGTAAATCACCACTGCTCAAGTGAAGAAATCCATATTTTTCAATCATACGGTCACATTGCGTTCCTTTACCGCATCCCGGCCCACCAATTATCCAAATTGTTTTCATCTTCCCTGTATTTTCCTCTCTCCACAGCAAACACTAAACTAAAAATGATGATTATTTAAGTTTCCTTGAAAATCCAAAGGAAAAAAACTAGAAGATATATGGAATATATACAATTTCAATTAAAATTGTAGACTCACTCAAATGTAATTTCAAATACTTTTTTAAATAATAACTTTACAGATTTTTCAATTTTATTTTTTCACATATAATATATATTATACATAAATGACTGATAAATTCATTTTTTTTATATTCATCATTATATGTTAAAAACACCATTCAGCATTTGAATGATTTTATTGAACCCTATATACATACTTTCCTTTTTTATATTCATCGTTGTATGTTTTATATTTGTATTTTACTTGTTTAATTATTATTTGTTTAACTACATTCATTTACATTTAAAGAATTTTTTTAATTTCTTGTGCGTATTGAAAATTCAAAAGATCTTTCGACATCCTAAACAATGTGAACCCCGAGTAAAATTTCAAACGCGTATCGATTTCTCACACGATTGTCCCCCACGAGACGCGCCTGCGCCTTCAGAAAAGCTCGTTGACATTTCCGGTACCTCATCACCTTGAACTTTCTCCAAATGTCTCACGGGCAAAGTATAAAAAGAGAAATCGCATGTTCTTTCGATTTATTTTTGGTGTTACCAAATAAAATGAACACATTGAATCACGAACTTTGTGAAAGCTATTCTCATAAGCTTGTTTTCTAATTTAAATGGAAAGAGGTTGGAGAACAGGTTAAATTACAAAAACTGATTTCGAACACTTGCAAGAAATATTCTGACACAAACGATAGTTTTAGCAATATCGGCCGATTTCGAGTAATTTTATTACGATTTAACTCACTCCTCGTCTCCGTTAGATTCTGGTTCGAGGAAGAAAAAATAAACTGGCAACGGTCTTGAAGCTTCTCGGTAAACCCGTTCGCGTATCGATTGTCGGAGATGTAGAGTTCAATGTAGAAACGTATGAGCGCGATAGAAGAGCGCGGGAATGACTGAAGAGCATTCGGCTCGATCAAGTCGTTTTCCGAGATTACGTGATAATAGAGCTGCGTATTACACAATATCATAGAAGACAGACCTATACAAATATAGTAACGCTTAAAAATAAACCTGTGGCGAATGTATGAGGATCCCGTCTGTGTTACGAAAGCTATAACTTATATTCTGGATCGCAATTTACGTAATCGAAATATTAGAATGAGCCTTCGCGTTACATGATTTCTAGAATTATGCAAATGAAAATTGTCGTCATGTTAATTAATGCGATTCGAGCAAGGCGTGTGAAAAAAGTTAACACATATTTCTCGTGTAAGAGATTGTAAAATATAAATTACGAAAAAATCATTCGTTTAAATACCTCACTTCCTGGGTGCGACTAATTGTGGGTGTTGTATATCATATCGATGCAAATATTACAACTTTTTAGACACAATCTCCACAATCTCCCACATAGCATAATCGAACGCTAGACAAGATCAGTTTTTGAGAGGATAATTGTCGAGTATCTATATTTCAAGGATATGAGCTGCTTCCTGAAAAGTCATTTCCTGAAATCGCGATGCAAATTGTGAGGCGGGCGAAAAATTATATAAAGTCTGTGTTCCAAAATTCACTGCTAGCGCTAAAAATCTATAGTTTATGTGTGTATATATATTTTTAGCACTCGCAATAAATTTTGGAACACAACCATACTTACGTCTGTTCCTTCGCACGTTAGCAAATATTTCAAAACAGATCACGTGATTTATTTTGACACTGAAAGTGAATGTTGAGTGTCAGCTTGAAAAAATACCTTTTCATCTTTCATTTTAGTCAGAGTATATTCACTTTTAGTCAGAGTATATCTTGTATATTTTGAAATGAAGTGAAAATTACACAAATATGCAAATTTAATAGAAACATTTATGATTTCATTGGTCATTATCTTGTAAATTTATAATTTTGACTTCGCTTTAAGATACATAATTGACAAAATCAAGTTTTGGAACGCACCTTTGATTGGCTATCTGAGATGAAAATTGGACAAAACTATTAGTAAGTGGGGGGAGCACTATCGCAATTTTATACGATGCTCTAACCTCTCGAGAACGCATGTTTTTTGCTTGACATCATCGTCATCCTGTCGGCAATCGCGAAGCGTTAAAAAATTAATTGGCGAATAACGCGTATGATAAGAACTTTTGGTTGAAAGAAGAAAGATTCCAAGATGGTAAGCTTTAATGCGAGAAACGCGAAAGTGTCATTAATCGCTATTAACTTTATTCATGTCGATCTCATCTTCAACTGAAACTGACTCGAGACGCCTCATTATCTCGTGTCTCGCTTTTATATTTAATATTTGTTCTTCGCTTTTTATGATCACTCACTGCTTTTATTTAACGTCATGTTCTCTCATGGCAAGGAATACCTCACCAAATTAAAGAGATTATTCAGATATCTCGCAGCTTTTGCGACTCGTCGCAATCGTCATGTAGTCGGCTCTCTGGTCCGATTTTATAACCTTATATGGAAACTTATTTCACGCTGAATCTTCCCCAGAAGAATTTGAACAAAAAGCTAAAATTCGGAAAATAGGATGTCCTAAAGATACTTTTTTAAGAATTGTGTAAAAGATATAAGACATTTTGACGTTATTTGAAGTTATTCTTGTTTATTGATTCCAACAGTCTTATATCCATTTCTTCCAGGCAAATTTAATTTTTAATTAATTTTATTCCTCATCTTTTCTTAATTCTTAAAACTAGAAAGAGAGAGAAAAAATAAGTTAAACCATGATTAAAGTTAATCTATATTGATAGAAATGGACATTAATGCATGATGTAGAATGTAGATCTTCGAATGATGAAGATTCTGATCTTATCGTTTTTCTTATCGTTCAATAACTTTGCTTCAATTACTTTACAATTTATCTTTAATAGGAAAATACACGAGGGTATCTATGTACTTAAGTTGAAATGATCTATCATAAATGTATCTATCATTGAATTTTTCTCTTATTGATTAAATAGCAACCTCAAATAATCCTACTGAAGGAAGGTACGGATACGTCTCAGGGAAAGCAACAAGTTATATCCAATATAAATGCATGCCAGATAGTCGTGGATGCCGTTAGGACCACTCTAGGTCCTCGCGGTATGGACAAGCTCATAGTCGATCAAAATGGAAAGAGCACTATATCCAATGATGGTGCTACCATCCTGAAATTATTAGACATCATTCATCCTGCTGCTAAGACTCTTGTGGATATTGCAAAATCACAAGACGCTGAGGTAATAATTATTTTGTACTTATTAATATTGCACTCTCTGAAAACAATGGCAATATTTAGGCCGACGTGTTTTTTTTATAACATGTCGACTTGGAATAACGCAATAAGAATAACGTTATACTGGCAAGAATTCAGAGAATATCAAATCTAGAACGTATAGACTGACAATTTCTTAAAGATTTGTGATTGTTTCACAAGCGTTCAAACAAAATAATTTTATGAAGATAAAATAGGGTCAATAAAGAAAAAAGAAATTATTGATTGAATTCTATTATTTAACAGGTTGGAGATGGTACAACCAGTGTAGTTTTGTTGGCAGGGGAGTTTTTGAAACAAATGAAACCATTTATAGAAGAGGGCGTACATTCACGTATAATAATCAAAGCTCTTCGTCGCGCGCTTCAAATAGCTAAAGATAAAATTAATGAACTAAGTGTCAAATTAGACAGACGCGACATGGACGAACAGATTGAGCTTCTGGAGACATGCGCAGCCACAGCTATGAATTCCAAGTTGATATATCAACAAAAGAATCATTTTAGCGAATTAGTTGTCAAGGCTGTCATGAAGCTAGATGAATTACTTCCTCTTAATATGATTGGTATTAAAAAGGTAGGCATACTTGATCTTATATTTTATGAAAGATTTTAATATGCTGGCGTAATTAATTTTTGAGTAACATATTTAGGTTTCTGGAGGTGCACTGGAGGATTCGGAACTAATTGAAGGAGTGGCCTTCAAAAAAACCTTTTCATATGCTGGATTCGAAATGCAACCGAAAAAATATGAGCAATGCAAGATTGCATTACTGAACATTGAGTTGGAATTGAAGGCCGAACGAGACAATGCCGAAGTGCGTGTGGACAATGTGTCAGAGTATCAGAAAATTGTAGATGCGGAGTGGCAGATTCTCTATGATAAGCTCGATCAGATTCACAAGAGCGGTGCGAAAGTAGTATTGTCCTCGTTGCCGATCGGTGATGTCGCAACGCAATATTTTGCAGACAGGGACATGTTCTGTGCCGGTAGAGTACCTGACGAAGATCTCAAGAGAACGATGAAGGCATGCGGTGGTGCAATCTTAACAACGGTGCACGACATAAAGGACTCTGATCTTGGAAGTTGTCAGACTTTCGAGGAAAAGCAGATCGGTGGCGAAAGGTAAATTAAATGATATCCATTTCATTTATACAACAAAACATTTATCGATCGATATAAGTCGATCTGACGTGATTTATAATTGTATCTTTAGATTCAACTTCTTCTATGAATGTTCGCGAGCGAAGACATGCACATTTATCCTGCGTGGAGGCGCGGATCAATTTCTAGAAGAGACGGAGAGATCCCTTCATGACGCGATCATGGTCGTTAGACGCTTAATAAAAAATGATGCAGTGGTTGCTGGTGGTGGTGCCATCGAAATGGAACTCTCCAAGACTTTACGCGATTATTCGCGTACTATTGCTGGAAAAGAGCAACTTTTGATAGGAGCAATAGCGAGAGCTCTCGAAGTTATTCCGAGGTATGTTTGCTTTAAGGTAACATTCAATACGTTATCCTTAAGACAGAAATTTCACTTTTTAGAGAGATTCATTTAAAAAATTTTTAAGTATATATTACATTTTTATTCTTTAAATTTTAAATTCTTTAAGGACAGCGCCATTTATTTACTCTGTTACCTTCGGAATTTTTATTTTTTTTTCACAATGAAAAAAGTATCTAAAATGGAAATAAAAATTTTTCACTATAAACTTTTTGTATAATACAACTTTTATATAATATTATAGAGGAGCAAAAATTGAAAAATTTTTCACTTGATAGACGACTGCTCGTTTAGTGTTTCAAATATATTGTATATTGTATATACATAAATGTTTACAAGATGTAGTAATTAATGAAACGTATCGATTTCAGGCAATTATGCGATAACGCTGGATTTGACGCGACGAATATCTTGAATAAATTGCGCCAGAAGCATCATAAAGGTTTGCAGTGGTACGGCGTTGATATAAATTCAGAGAATATCACGGATAACATGCAGTACTTCGTCTGGGAACCGGCAATAGTGAAGATCAACGCATTGACTGCCGCTACGGAAGCCGCCTGTCTCATCCTTTCTGTCGACGAAACTATCAGGAATCCTAAGAGCAGCCAAGATGGCCCGCAACCTCCAATGGGACGTGGCATGGGCAGACCGATGTAATCTGTCTGTCCACTTAATTTCATCAAAACTAGAGATTCTATAACATAGTCTGATCACGAGCGATTTTGTCAAAATCCTCCGAGACAGAAAAGTACTCTCTAAAACTTTTAGAGTGAATATCACTCTTTCAAGATTGGCTCAATTTTCACTCTTTAGAGTGAAATTCCACTCCAAAGAATAGTAGAGAGTAGATATCATTTCTTCTTATATGTATGTATTGTGTACTATTTCACTCTAACTTATACTGTTTCACTCTATGACTTTAATTATGATTATAGAGTGAGATAGTATATATATATATATGTATATATAAAGAAGAAATTGTATATATCTTTCTTTCATATAGTTTTGACAAAATTGCTTGTGACCAAATTAGAATATTGGGTCTCTAATCAAGACTAACTATAAGAGAACTATGTAATGTGAAATGAAAGCATAGTTTATAAATGCGAGCATTATGTCGCATCTTTGCAGCCTTTTCTCTCGTCATCTTTTGTACATGCTAATATTTATAATGAATCACAATGAGTTGACAGATTAATTTCCTGTTTAAAATAAAATCTTATTGTTCCTTAGATATGCAAAAGCACCTGTATTCACGAAAGTTTGCATAAATGTTAAGTGTCCTTAATTTTTTCCATTTATATTTACATCTTCTTACCGAATCATCGAAATTCTTAAATTCTCCATCCCATTTTTCTTTCAAATGATCGAAATTTTTAAGCGGATTTTCGTACAATCGATTTGATTTCTGAAATTTCTACAGGATGTCCCAAAATTCGCGCATTTAGAGTGCAGGACATGATACTTATTTGTGCTAAAACAACAATTTTTTTTCTTTTGCAAAATTGCATCTAACAAATAGTTTTTGTAGAAGAATAGGTGAAGTTACACGAATAAAGGCAAAAATTATTTAATTGAATGTAATTTTACTGGAAACAATCGTTTGTTTTAGCACAAAAAAACAACTTTTCCCTTTAGTAAAATTGCGCCCGATAAGTTTTTGCGGGAGAGCAGGTTGAAGTTAACAAATAAACGCAATTATCGGATTATCACAATTTTGCTAAAGGAAAAAATTGTTTTAGCATAAAGTGTTATGTTCTGTACTCCGAAAACGCGAATTTTGAGACATCTTGCTATATAGTTATTTAAATTGTTGCATGAAGTTTAATATTATTAAAAGAAAATAATTCGATTTGAATGATAAAGATTCTCATTTCTTCAATTTTTTAATCTGCCATTCCTAGAATCGTTTGTAGAGGCGCTAATTATTTTTTCTGGACAAGATGGCCACTACTCCTTCGATGAAGTAAATTCGGCTCTTGAGATTCAAATATCGCGGACTGTTGCAAAACAAATTAAAAGAAGAACGTATAATTCTATAGAAGATCTCAAAGAATACTGCAAATTAAGTTTATTTTTCCGTATATAGATTCGCTTATAAATTCTTTGAGCATTAGATTTTCTGAAGAAAATACAAATGTTTTCAACTATTTTCATTTATATCCTTCCACATTCAAAATTCGTGAGCAACGTAATCAATTGTTGGAGATTGATAAGAGTAGTGACTTATTTAATGAAGGTATTGTATGGCACAAAATAAAAAGTACAGGACACTGATATCTACACTGGACGACATACTGCTGCTAAATTTGTATCCAAAATTCAAGCTGTGCTTAAATCGCTATCATTGCCTGTCGCGGCAGTAACAATGGAAAGATCATTCAGCATGGCGAATTTATGGCGAATTAAGGCATGATTGCGTTCAACAATGTCTGAATCCAGACATTACAATTAGTGGCCTTAGCATACTAAGTATAAAACTAAAACAGAAGTTTTTGAAACAGTTATAAAAATTAAATTTTTTTATGAAAGTACTTTTTTAAGACTCAAAGGAATATGTAAGCCTACCGCTAGATGTATTACATAAAAATTTTTCTCAGAATTTTTCATATAATTTTTAAGATAAATTTCTATATAATTTTTCAGAATTTCTATATAATTTTATAACTCACATTTTTTATATATGTTAATTATAAAATATTGTAAGATTTTTAAGATTTTTTATAAGTTTAATTTCTGATGAAATATTATAAATCTAAAAAATTAAAAAATGTTTTTTAAAAATTAAGGAATGAGAAATTTCAGAATATTTCAAAATTCACTTGTACGAAAAATTCTGAGAAAAGATATAAATTTTCCGAATATTTCTGAGTATTTCTGAAAAATGTTTCAATTCGAATAAAAATTATGAGAAAAATTTTCACCAGAATTCTTTATTAAATTATGAAATATATGATATAGCTATATAAATAAAATTATGAAATATTGCCATACCACTAACCGATCGAGTTCGAAATGAGTGGAAGGGAGAGGGAGGGGACATCGAACTCCTGCTTTGACCAGCTTTCACTACGATCCGTTTGGTGGCCTTGTCTAGACCGTCGGCGTTCTGTCCACGCGTCTTTGGCCTCATCAACATTGTGATCAAATCGTGCTACAATTATAATTAATACTCTATAGCGAGGTCAATGCCAGCTACGACAAGAGTGATGGAACAAGCAGTGGCGATTGTAGATGACAACGCGATGGCCACAATCTCGTAGTCACAGGTGTAAATACGAGATTCCTTTTTTCTCTCCCCTCCAGCTCATCTTCTTCTATCGTCCAGCCGGTGCGTGTCCGACGTCCGTTCACCGTGAGACGCCGTGCGAGACATGTCACATCCTCCAAGACCACGATAACGATGGCATCGCTCGACGGGATTAAATCACGTTTCACACATGCCGGTGACGAGACCGAATGGATCCCATTATCGCTGACATTGGTAGAGTATCCGCAAGGTCAGTACGAAAGCACGGCGTTTCTTATTGTCAGTATCCCGAGTTTTCACCTCTTTACTTCGTTACCGATTGTTTTACACACTGCCATGATCATGTAGATAAAACTTAGCCAGGCGCATTTATTCATCATAATATTTAATTATATGCCAATGTTTATAGAATTTGTAGAAATTCTTGTTATGTATTGAAATACTGAAGAATTTGTGAAATCGTTCCTTATTTATATTTTGTATCTTTAAGCCACCTTTAAAAGTTTTTCAAAAACTTTTAAAGCTTATCAAACTATTTAATTTATACTATTAAGCTTTGGATATTCAATCTTTTGATGAAATTTAAGAAAAGACTGTGTATTTGAAATTATAAAAAAATATCTATTTTTGACAATAATGTACGTTCATAAATTTTCAGGGGACATCTTTGGACAGTTTTTGGCTGTAATAAGTTTGATGCCCTTTGCCATTATAACTGGCATCATTACATTGATACTTTTTAGGAGGGATTTACATACTGTAAGTTAATTGTAATAATACATATAAATCAATTGTAATAACTCATATAGATTTAATTTATGACTCGCAAATGTAACTTTTTATTTAATTATAGATTGTACTTTTTATCGGAGTCAGTATCAATGAATGTATAAATTATGTATTAAAACACACGATTCGTCAAGCAAGGCCGATGAAGAGAGATAGCTTGTACGCCGAATATGGCATGCCGTCTACACATGCACAATTTATGTGGTTTTTTGCTGCATACGCAACACTTTTTATATACTTTAGGTAATGAAACATCACAAATAATTTCACATATCACTCGCTCTTGTTAACTCACTCATGTGTTACTTTTCTTCCAGGTTAAATTACAACTGTACGGTAACTGAGAGAGTTTGGCGGACAATAGTAGCGATAGGATGCATCGTCACAGCTTTATTGGTAACTTACAGCAGAGTGTATCTGTTGTACCACTCCAACACCCAAGTAATTTGGGGTACATTAATTGGAATTATACTGGGATTAGCGTGGTTCATAATCATGCACATGATCCTGACGCCGTTTTTTCCTATAGTAGTTTCGTGGTAAGTATCGGAAAATGGCGTAATAGCGATAATGGTTGCATTCAGCAGAGAAAAGTTTTGCAACTGTTCTAAAATTCTTTAGTATGATATTGGCCTTGTCCATAGTTCCTCATTAGATCTAAATGTATAAATCAATAATATTAAAGAGTTTTACAACAGTTATAAAGCTGCTTTCTCTGATGACTACTGCTTAATAATGTCATTCATATTATTCTAATCTTTGTTATTCTTCTATTCTTCAGGCGAATATCAGAGTTTTTATTGCTGCGTGATACAACGCTGATCCCTAATGTCTTGTGGTTCGAGTACACAAATATTCGTACGGAAGCTCGGGCACGAGCGCGAAAGTTATCGGCAATTGGGAGGTCGCATTGACAACCAATGATGGTATCGGCTAGTAAGCCGATAGCATATAATAATGCCTTGATAACGAACGACTCAAAACATTAAACTAACATTCCTACAATTGATTGCGTTGGAGGATTAATGCAAACACGTTTGAAATATTCAATCCTCTTATCAGAGACAATTTAAGTTTCACAAATTCCAATATAAACGTGGAACCGATTATGAAATGATCGTCATTGCAATGTGATGTATCATCATTCAATATTGTCGTTATTATGATAATTATTGTCTATTACTAATATTAATACGATAATATTAAGCTGTTTTTAAAACGAGAAATAATTGGAGTAACGGCGCCGTCAAAGCTGTGGCGCAAGTGCGTATTAATTTGCGATTGCTGGAAGGATATTGCTGGGAAGGAAAAATAAGAAAAAATAAATAATACGATCGTCACGCGTGTTGTAATAGATTGCTGGCATGGTCGAGATTATTAAAGTCATCAAATGCGTTTGCACGTTCAAGCACAATTGTATTATATTCTTTTTAAGGTTTCGCAAATTGTTCTAAGGTACCGTTTTGTACCAACTCCCAAGAGGCATGTATCGCCTGTATGCTAGATTCTTTCTCCATGTGTTCTTAATAATTAAGTAAAGAACGAAATAATGTGTGAGATGTATGCAATGTTTAGTTAAATAAAATTGGAGATTCGGAAACAATCAAGAGGAAGCAACTACGAGAAGAAGTATCGATTCTTTCAATAAATCTGTTTCTGAATGAGCATGCAAGTGTTTCATCAGTGTACTATTATATGATGTTTCGCAGCAATTCATTCCAGCATATTTACGAAAATTGAAATATTCATTCGATACATATTCATTGTACTTGTACATTGTACAAGATATACATTTTTTTTAGAAATGTAAGAGGAAGATCAGACTGGAGTACAACGGAGCATTATAAAAATTGTTGAGTTAATAGAATTGATTGTATTAGACATAAAATTGTAATACAACGTTGTCTGACATGTTTGTATTCCAGGCGCGAATCTTGTTCATTGAATCATCATTTATGAGATTACTGCCTGAGGATCATCATATCAGTCTTTTTCTATTTTTTTTTTCCAGAGTTAATGGTAATGTTTTAAAAAAATTTTAATTTCTCTCTCTCGAGCAGGGACGTGTGAAGATAGCATTAATAATTAGTCGGATAGAAGTTAGCGGGCGAATATATATATATGTTATTATGTATGATATCTTTTTTCTGAGGAGGAGGTTTGCATTTTGTTAATGGAATTCAATAAACTGCACATAAGCAGTGCATCGAACGGGTTTTGTGAAAATCTTGTATAGAAAAGGAGTCTCATTTCACGACTTTGATTACATTTAATAAATATATTGCCACGTGACAATAATTTCTTTCAACAAAACCATTAAAAATATCGCATGTATATGTACATTTTGAAAATTATAGATAATGATACATAGCACGCTGTATCATGTGATATAGTTTTGACAGACAAATACAACGACCTTGTGTTCATTTATTTTAATTGAATCGATAAACAAAGTAATTTGCAGATTAACCGATAGGCATGAGGCACGAATATCTAGACACGATATGCCTGATTGAAAATTTCTAGTACCTCTAGATTCCGGAAGTTGCTGAGGCATTTAATGAATCCTACGACAAAGCACAGGGAGCGTGGGAGACACAAAAAGAAAGAGAAAGAGGAGAGTTGGGTGTTTGCTTGCTAGGAAGAGTGCTCGATCGCGTGAAAGGTCTAATTCGTGAGGATGGATTTCAACGTGAAGAAGCTGGTGAAGGATGCGGGAGCCGCTCTAAGCAGGGTTGTGCAGGTGGGAAAATCCTCCTTTTTTTTTCTCCGTTCTATCCGGAGAAAGTCTGGGATCCGCGTCGAGGAAACACGACGTCAAACGCATTTCGAACCCGTTTTCGGCGTTTGTCACCGTTGACATTCAACGTCCAAAAGCGATGATCGAACGCGTTTGCACGTCATTGGACGGCTTCTTTGGCCGCTCCTCGTTCTCGTCGAACTGGAGTCCATGTCCAATATCATCTCGTTTAACCTAGATCCTGGTCTTGTCTCGACGTGTAACGTCGTCAGCCGATACCAATGACGCTACTCTTTAATCAAATGAAAACGCGTCATCTTCCTCTGATGCTATATTAGCATCGCAATAATGACGCGGACTTTGAATGCGAATCGTAAAATCATATTTGTTCATTGGCAACTATATTTTAAGAGCATTAGAAATACTATATATTGAGAGCGTTGCTATATATTAGAAACGTTAGAAATTGCCAAGAAAATTTAAGATTATTATGTTTGCTCTCTCACGTCTCTCAGATGACAGAAGAGACACTGGGTACTTCAGAAAAAACTGAATTAGATGCGCATTTGGAACACCTAGCAGAAAGAGGAAATGCCACCAAAACATGGACGGAAAAGATACTGCGGAATATGGAAGCTGTGCTTACTCCAAATCCTGGTATTCAATTTGAATTAATTAGATTTGAATTTTGATAAAAAATCGATTGTCAACCCTTTAACATTATTTAATAGAATCTTCTATATGTATATTTCATCATTAATTCTAAAATGATATATTTTGCAGGTAATAGGATTGAAGATTTTTTTTATGAAAAAATTGATAAGAGGAGACCTAATAGGTTGAGTAATTTGGAATATGTAGGCACTGATATGATAGAAGCTGGAAATGACTTTGGTCCAGGGATAGCTTATGGTTAATGTCAAATATATTCTCATAAATATACACATATATGTATGATGGAAGAGAACTTGATGTAAGATTTGATTTTAGGTAGCGCATTAATAAAAGTCGGCCAATGCCAGCAGAGATTGGGACAGATCGAAAGGGACTTTATAGGAACTGCCGCCAATTGTTACATACAGCCGTTGAGGAAGTTCTTGGATGGAGAAATGAAAACCGTCAGCAAAGAAATGGCGATATTGGAAACCAAAAGGTAAAAATCGCTTATCCCTATTGTATATACTAAAAGTCTTAATAATTAATCATGTTAAATGATTTTAATATAGATTGGACTTGGATGCATGTAAAAATAGAGTAAGGAAAGCGAGGAGCATGCTGGGTCAACAGAGTGTAAGTATCGTTAATTGTCAATATCATTTAAAAATTGTTCTATACGTTTACGATGTGTTTTGTCCTCCATACTGCTGCGATTTATAGGAGTCCGGCATATCACCCGAAGTATTGCTTGATCAGGTATTAATGCAATCGATAGTTTCGCTTGTTTTCTCAATTCAGAGAAATCCAAATCCAATGCGATCGCATTAAAGATTTTTATGGCTACCATTTAGGAATATGTATTAAATTTTATAGATATTAAAGTGCTAATGTTCTTGTCACGTTTTACACATTATCATAATAGTCTCATAATCTGTATACACATAAAAGCAAAAAAACATGGTAGTAACAATTGTTGAATCGACACATGTGAAGCGACACATAATCTTTCTTACGATATGGATCAATAATTATGGATAGCTACGTCTCATAGCTACAATCATTTTAGTTTCGACTTCATCTTGGATAGCAGATACTAAAATATATATATATACAGAAAACAATAAATAAAATGTATATATTGCTCACTCAGGCAGAGAGGGAGTTAAGGGTAGCGCAATCAGAGTTCGATCGACAAGCAGAAATCGTGAAATTGCTGCTGGAAGGTGTCTCAAGCTCACAGGCCGGACATTTGCGATGCTTGCACGAATTTGTAGAAGCGCAAGCACGTCATTACGCGCAATGCCACGCCGTCATGCAAGACCTACAGCGTGACCTTGCCGGGTAAGTTGATAGCTTTTACCACTTTTTGGCTTTCTTTTTTCTTTTAAAAATATTCTATTTATCTACTCTATTCAACCTGTATTTGGCACGTTATTGTCCTCGTGCAGCGTATTGTTATTGCAACATTTCTGTACAGCTATCCTACTTTATGGTGATCCGAGTGAGTAATGTTTGACAAACCTTGAATGTTAATGAGTATGTTTAGATATCAATTCGTAAACTCCGCTTCTCCTTATAGCAATCGCGGGCATAGATTTGGACAAAAAGATACGATGAAATTTTTCATGATAAAAATGTCTCACTGCACAAAAGATGCAATTTTGATGGTTTGACGAACATTACCTGTTATAGCTGGTTTCAACAACATTAATTAATTTTAACCTTTAATCGACTGACAGTAGAATTGAGGTTTTAAGATTGTTTGACCTCGGTGAAACCGTTGTGTGATCAATTATACCAGATCTAATGCCGACATAATTTAATTGCTTCTATATCAGCATCCTGTCCTGAACATTGTAACAATCGCTATAGTAATAGATGTAAATTATTTTTTTATTATCTATTTAATTACTCCTTGCTTCCTCGGCCTTCGTACAATCTGTTGGAGCGTGTTCTCTCCCGCTACTCTCTATCTCTGCTTGCACAATTGGTAATTGCAGGGCGCGTCAACCGAGCCCTTTGCTGAGAGTCAACAGCGAGGAAGTGATCGAGCTAAATCCTTCGCCCACTCTCTCTCAAAATTCGTCCGTAACTGCCGGATCTACCGCTTACGTTACCGCCACATTCGACACTGATACCAGTAAAATTTAGTTTTCAACCCTTCGAATATTGACGAGTCATTACAAATTTCGAATCCAGTTGGCAATTCAATTAACGGATCTACGTTATCACGCAATTTTCCCACTTTAGCGACGTTCGTTCAAGTACACGTACACGTACACGTTAAAAAGCTTGATTTCGATTGTCGCTGCAGACTTGTTCCCTATCAATAAATACTCTATAATGTTGTATAATTGTACATGCAATTGTATATTTAGATAAATAGGACGGATAAAATATCTTTCTCGATAAATTTCTTTGTGAACGATTTACGGCGATCAGTGCGGTTTACATATCTTATCTTCATCTTCTTCTATACTACTACCTCTTATTATTCTTGTATTACCTTTTAAAAACAATTGCTTTAGATCGCCGTAACTCGGCCGAGAATGGCCATAATGGCATCAAAGAGAAATTAATTCTGATGCGCCATGTAACTAAACAACGACATAAATGTAGACACATATCACGCTTTTCTTGTTTTTATACTAGAATGTTGATAATCTGCCTGTATTATGTACTGCGGGGGAAAGAGTAAATTTTTCCATTCTTTCCAAGATATCGGAGAATATCGGGGTGAACCATGTAACAATAATGCATGTAATTGAATCCAGTAGAATTGAAAACACACATGCCCGCAAAAGAACAAACTAATTTGCCGAATAAAAAATGTCTTTAATGCAAAATTCGATCTTTTTAAATTGCATGCATACTGATCCAATTCATCACAATCAAATACTTATTATTTCGCTCAATGTCAAGTAACGATGTAGAGTGGTGAGTGTGTGCCTGATTATAAACGTGAAACGATATTTCAATATATTCACGTTGTATGGCAGTGTATGATCCTCGTAAAAAGTCGCTTATAAGTTCAGTTGTGTCTCCTACCCTAATGTTTTCCTCGTACACGAGTTTATATTATAAATAAGATTATAGCACTATAAATTCACTTATCGTTTACCTACCCAGCCTATCTGGGGGTTCCTATTACACCACCCCACCAGCCACCACCAACGCACTAGCCGAGAACGATCAGGACAGAGCAAGAGTGTTGTGCAATTACGACGCGAGGGATCCTAGTGAACTAAGCGTCATGCAGGATGAGGTAACGAAGTTTGTGATTTAGGTACTCAACAGCATGTTTGGCGATGTCTCGAACGAAGGGCATGAATCTGTAGTCGGGTTAAGTTACGGTATTGTAAGGTCACCTACTTATAATCTTTTTTTTTTAATCACTGTATAAATATGTATTGTAGAGAGATTTTCTTTTGTATTTCCTTCGGACCATCGTGTAAGACTCGTTTTAGACTTAAATCTTTCGGGACTGTCGCCGATTTTCGATTCTCCTAAACTCTGAGGAAAAAATTTATTCTCGATGCGTCCCCGTCCCGAAAGGATTAAGATACTGTCCCGAGATGTTGAACTTCTCTTAATACGCGTTATAGAGTTAAATATTTGTTATTATAAGTACACATTTCAAATCGCGAGACGCTCATATATATATTAACTTGCATAACTTTAAGAGCTCTCTGTTAATACTAACAACATTGTACTGATGCATTTATTTTCAAGTAGCTAATAATGTTGTTAACTTGCAAGATATTAGATATTATTCTCGAAAGAAAGCTTGAAAAATTCGTATTCTCATGTATTGTCAGAAAAATAAAAAATGCCGAAACTTACTATATTACTCCTGCAATGCATTAATATCAATACAAAAACAATTGGGAAAATCATTTTTGGATACACAGTAAAACGGAAAATAAGGATAGTGATAACTTTTAGCAATATTAATAATACATAATTTGCAAAGTTTCGAGAATATCTAAATATGAATTCAACAATCCTTTAAAAAAATAATTTCTATCGATATTCTTATGAATTGCAAAACATAATACGAAATATCGATTAATCAAGTAATTCATCTTAAAAAAAAAAAAAATCTATCTTCATAAGATTAGCAGTTATATCTGTATCCTAATTGTACACATTGATTTGTGCATGCTAGACATATATTGTAATTTTCAATTAGTTTGAATTTACGTGCGCTTTGTTATATTTTTTTTTTAATCAATGTGTCGTTAATATTACGTATTAGTTTCACGTTTTCTCTGCTATAGATTTGTAAGATAACAAGAATACAGGACACATCGCGAACGTCTAGAATCATAAACGTACTCGTGCGTGACGAGTTATTGTATATTTATTCAAATTTCATTTGTTGTGCATGTTCAAGAAATGCCTATCGTTTTACTTTGTTACGAGCATTTTATTTATTGTGTCACGACTATCGTATTTTTCATGTATTGTTTTGTACGCTTATTTCGATGTGTATCTATAGTGACGCTATATATAATGCGTGCCTGTATATTATAATCAATACGATGTATTAATTAGATTGTGTATAAAGTTATACTTTAATAAATTGAATATCCTGAGAAAAAGAAAGACAGAAGGTATATATGTGTTTTTTCTAGGTAATCGGTATTTACAAAATTCCCGACGACGATGATTACTTCATGGGAATTAGAGGCAATCAACAAGGAAAGGTGCCCAAAGTATACGTGGAAACACTTATAATACATCGTTAATGCACTTAGAAGCTATCGTCTATTGTCAATTGCATTTAGAGTCAATTTAGCAACACTGCTCTCTCGCGAAGTTTTATTTTCAGCTTGAATTAGTCGAAATAATGGCTATCTTACTTGGCTTGAAAAGTGATTCGTTATTTCAGGACCAAGAGATTAATCCCAATTTAATTAAATAAATCACTAATCTATGACTAAAGCATACAACACGATGGAATTATTCTTGTATTCAACACTTGTGCCTCTTGACCGTTATGGTTTTTCTTTTCACAATTGACCAAGTGGTCGAAAAAAAAACATTTATCGTTTAAAGATTTATTATTAATAGTACATAATATATATATATATATATATAAAAGTTTACTTCTTTTTCGACACACCGACCGTGCGTCCACGACGACCTGTAGTCTTGGTGTGCTGACCACGTACACGGAGACCCCAGTAGTGACGCAGCCCTCTGTGAGCACGGATTTTCTTCATCCTTTCCAAGTCCTCACGGAGCTTAGAGTCTAAGTTGGCACTCGTGAGCTGCAAAATAATACAAAGTTTTCAAGATATCTTGTGACTACTAACAATTACATAAGATTACATGTATATTTGTTCTCTGTTTTGATCTCTGTTGCACTCATACTTGTTATTCGATATAGTAAGGAATACTATAAAGCAATAAAAATGTACAGCAGTGCAGTTGCTATTGCACAATCTACCAGCTGAAAGTACAATGAACATATGCACGATCAGTCGTGAATTTGTGCAATGGAATTTTCACGATGTATTACAATAATAGATAAATGATTGTTATCCAAGTCATCATTATATCTTTATGTCAGTCGAATTTCAATAAATTATTTGGATCTAAAATTCCATGTTCGAGAAACTTTTCTCTAAATGTATGATTTTATATTTTTCAACAATAAAGCATGTATTTCAGAATGTGATCTTTTTTTTTTTTTTTAAAGAAACAGATGCATACCTGTGAGTACTTTCCATCAACGATGTCCTTCTGTCTGTTGAGGAACCAATCAGGAATTTTGTATTGCCTGGGATTAGCCATAATGGTGACAATTTTTTCAACCTAAAAGCATTTCGGATACGTCAGTATTTTTAAGATGTTTCATAAATGTAGAACGGCTAAATTTACTTCTTCCTCCGAGCATTCTCCAGCTCGTTTGTCCAAGTCAATGTCTGCTTTCTTCAAGACGATGTTGGCATAACGCCGACCAACACCTTTGATCGCGGTCATAGCAAACATGACTTTCCTGTTGCCGTCGATGTTCGTGCCCATGACACGAAGAATGTGCTGAAACTTCTCAGGAATCACGAGCGACTGGAAAACAAGAGCATGATTATGTATACACGCGAAACTAACCTCAATCACGACGCGCGACAAATCGCGAAGTTAAATGAATTTTTGACCGCTGAATGGAAATCGTCGAATCTTTGCGATCATCGCGAAATATCATGAAGCACGCTCAACAAACAAAAAACTTGAATTCGCGAAATAAGCCCGCCACATAACCTCAAAACGTCGGTTGATCGTTTTTTTCGCGACATTTGTTAAAATATTTCGAAGATAAATTCAGAAACGACAAATTTATCATCTTATTTGAGTGTTTGATGCGTATCACACAAGATTTCTTCGAAAAAATTGGATTTCAGAAGGAATTCGCATGACACTCACCATCTTGCCGTAAAACTTGACACCGAAAGACGGAAATAAGATAGGAATGGAGATTCATAAAACCGGAAACGACCGCCATGTTAGAGCTCCAAGCTTTATATATCGATTGAAAATGACTAGAGAGGTTTCTCTCTGATTGGACGCGTTTTTTCGTGATGCCGTCGAAAAATCTCTCGTACACTACCGCCAGTACATCCATTTTCAGTTTAGGAACTACGTGACTACATACATTTTCTGACACGTATCGATAAAAATCGTATCTTCGAAAGTAGATGCGGTTCATCTTTGTAGTAAATCCTCGGAACAGAAGCGTACCGACTATCCATAAGAGGGACAATTTAATGGTTTTTGAACGAAAAAATTTCTTAAAGCACTGACAAGATAAATTTTATTCAGATGCTTTAATACAGCCAGTGATAATAATAATTCTTTAAATTTATATCTTCGTAACTTATCGATAATAAAAAAATGTACCTAGGGTCGGTAAGCTTGGTATCTCATATATCGATTAGCAAAATTTACTTAGCTTATAAGTTATTAAGTTAACTAAAGATGTCGCCACCAATTGAAAGTATGGCCGATATGCATTAGTGTTTCTATATAGTGGAGCTAGTAATATCTTAAGATTCTCAACTATAATAATTAATATCTTAACGCTAATACAGCTTTCTAATGTGAATTATAGATTCGTCCAGCTTTTTTTATATTTCGCATCGATAATAACAACATGAAGTTGTATATCATATATATGTGAGTTGCAATTTTAACATTTTGGAACTATAATTCATATACTTCTTAGCTTTTGGATAACATATGAGATCATTAGTATGTAAAATATAACTTTTAGAAAACAAACAGTTTGAGTTCTTACCGATATATAAAATGAAATTTATACATTCAATAAACGCCCTGGTGAAAATTTTTCTCAGAATTTCTTTATAATTTTATAAGTTTCTCACATTTTTTATACGAATTGAAACATTTCTCAAAAAATCTACATCTTTTCTCAGAATTTTTCATATATGTTAATTATGAAATATAGTAAGATCTTTAAGATTTTTTGTAAGTATAATTTCTGATGAAATGTTACAAAATCTAAAAAATTAAAAAATACTTCTTAAAAATTATAGGATGAGAAATTTCAGAATATTTCAGAATTCACTTGTATGAAAAGTTCTGAGAAAATATGTAAATTTTCCGAATATTTCTGAAAAATGTTCCAATTTGTATAAAAATTATAAGAAAAATTTTCATCATGGCAAATATAATAGCTTGAAATGAGAAGTCAATTTACAGTAGTATATGCATGTGTATACTTATATATGCATATGTATATGTATTATAGTGATGTGTCGATATCTTATAGATTGTATGTATGTATTATAAATTGTATGTATATAAGTCACATATTTAATCGATAAACAATGATTTTGAACTATCACCCTAATATCCTACTTTTAGGCCGATATTCATAATCAGATCTTATATTCAAGACTGTCTTAAGTACGATCTTAAGAAGTCGTGACAAATGCTTCGACTGATCACAATTAGAAAAAAGAATTTTAACTAATTAACCAATCAACGAATACTTCAAAATAGTGTATAGCCTCTCAAATAAACTGTACCACCATTCTGTTCTGAGAGGCATGCTACGCACACTTTACGAGATTTTATATCCGAGAGAACTGAGGATAAAGTTTCGCAGCGGAAGAATAGGAGGAGAAAAGACAGAGTCTGCCTTTCTGTGGGGTCGTAAAGCGGGGAGAACGTCGTCTTTAAAATGGCGTGACAGGTCTGTGATGACTTCCAACGAGCCCGTCCAATGGCAATGACGCAAACGAAGAAAAAAAATAAGAACATTAGAAAAAAATTACCGTGCTGTTTGAATAATGAAATTCCGGTCGATGTTAGAGCGAAAGAGAATACGTAAAAAATTGATTTAGTCTCGCATATATTAAAAAAAAATACCCAGAAATGATTCTTATGCCTGAATTGATGTCAATACGATATAATATCGATGACTTCAATGTTAATTAAATGTCGATTCGACATCTAATTTTAATGGTCATTTCTCACTGAGATCAGACATTTATTGCCGTTGTGATTGCCGATCATAAACTTAGATTACATTCCATAACGTTCTCTCCGAGGAAAATTTTACTAGATATACTATAATATAATATACGTTACGTGTACCATTATTTCGAGTAAAATTTTCTTTGGAGAAGACGAATGTAGAATATGTCCATATTAATATCTATATAATGGACGTTTTTTTAGTAAGAACACAATGTAATTAACATAGTGAATCATTACATATTGTTTTTATCAACGTTAAACAAGGATGAAATGATTCACTGTATCTTTACTGAAAATACCTTGAATTGTGTTGTCGATGCCACGACTATCTGATAACTTAACACGTAATATTTTTCTGTAAATAAGTTGTAATTATTTATAGGCATAAGAGAGCCCATCTATTTACTTGATAAAATCTTTCTCTTTTTTTTTTTTGAATTATATTTGGCATGCCGATTCGGATCAAAGTCATAAATCGCAAGGTATAGATACTTTATCTTTCATTTAAAAAAAAATCTTTCTCGAGCAAAAATACAAAAAGAAAAATGAAAGTTGAAGCAAACGGATCTATGATTGAATGTTGTCGTCATTTTATTTTAGTCAAGTCAAAGAAGCGAAAGATGCATATACGCATATATACGACACGTATTGTAGACGTGGCGTAAAAATTCCACGCAGGAATCTAATATTAACAACCAGCTCGATTCTACGGATACGCCAACGAGGTTGTCGGTGCGAAATGAAATTTGTCTCGGTGTGCTGTCGATGGAGTTTCGATAACTCGATAAAAATCCGGCGAGCGGAAAAGCAATCGTTTCGCCACGCAAAACTCTTTCTCCCTCGCTCTTTGTTCCTCTTTCTCTTTCCCTCCCTTCCCCCATCTCTCGATTTCTCCCTCGCTCGTTCCCCCTTCTAATCTTGACTGCAAGGGTCAAAGGTTAGTCGGTCGGGCAAAGGTAACAAAGGTAGCAAAGTGGCGAATCGAGGTGGTGAATCGAGAAACGAGTCGAAACGAGCGTTCGGAGAGTAAATCGCCATAGGGTGGGAGGCAGTAGGGATGTTCGCCAAGTTCCCGTGCATGATCCCCCTTTGATCCGTTTTACTACGGTCGTTCCCTCGGATTAAGCCGGAATAAGAAAGAATTCGCGAGTTTCGTTCTAACATAATTTATCCAGTCACCGTGTAGCACATCTCGTGTCGATTTTAAAGCAGAATCTTCGGGAAATCTCACCACGGAGCAATCACGAAGCACTCATCCAGAGAAAAATTTCTTCGATTCAAACAAAATTTGTTTTATAATTATTTGTTATATAAAAAAAAATTTTGCAATAATTGCTATTACGGATGAATAAAAATTTCTGTGAGATTTAAATAATTTATTTCTTGAAATCAAGTGAATTTTCATTTTCCTCAAAAGAAAATGAAAATTCACTTGATATTTTCACTTCAATTTAAAAAAAAATCAACGAAAGAAACAATTTGTTCGATTTAAACATAACTTTTCTCTGCTGGCCGCTGAACAATACCATTCCGAGATCGAGAGATATCGCCATTCACAACGCTTCTGCCATGATTTTCCATTAGTCGACGATCGGAGAGACCGCGCGTTCGAATATTTAGAGTTTCAGGAATTCAGTTCTCACTCGGACACTATTCGCGTGGTCGTAGCGAAGACAATCCGCGTTGATTAAAACAAGAGATAGGTACGCGACGAGAACGGGGTCGCGCCTCGCGATAAATTTGCCGCGGAATTCATAAAGCATCGTTAACGTCGCTT
Organism: Atta colombica; assembly: GCF_001594045.1. Taxonomy (NCBI): domain Eukaryota; kingdom Metazoa; phylum Arthropoda; class Insecta; order Hymenoptera; family Formicidae; genus Atta; species Atta colombica. The sequence continues at coordinate 484,401 of NW_017259235.1, read as the reverse complement.
TCGGCGGATGCGAATGTGCACGACGAAAATAGTTCATTTTCTCTCTCTCTCCCCCCCCCCCCCCCCCCCCCCTCTCTCTCTCTCTAAAAAAATATCCTTTCGGGACTATACAAAAAAAAAGGGAGAGAACGAGGCATCGAAGGGATAGGCGATACACGAGAGGCTTAGAGTGCCGAAATGATTAATCATCCAATGAAGGATTCTGCATTATGTGGGACGGTTACATCGTCTCATCGATGGCCCCCGATGTCGCTTATTGTCGGATTATGATAGAGATTTGCAGTCTCGACTGACATATGCTCTGGACTTTTTTGCGCTTGGAAGATGAGTAAT
>NW_017259235.1:476236-483968 GCF_001594045.1 Atta colombica | reverse complement strand
ATTAAATAATAATAAATATATTTTAACTTAATTTAAAAAAATAAATTAAGGAAGAAATTTTTTTATCTTAATTTGATTAATTCCGAGACTTAAATCTTGTTATGAAGAATCATCTCCTTTTCAGTAAAATTCAAGAACGAATAACATGTGTAATGTTTGTCCGAAATAGTAACGTATCTGGAAAGGAGATGATTTCTCTTATTTATAAAAAAATAAGAGAATATATTAAAATACGAATTGCATTGATGTTTAATTATTTATTTAAGTATTCGGAAAGCATTCGTGAGATGTAACTTTCAAAGTGACAAATTTGCCCCTAGAGCGATAAATTGGGCACTTGGTAGTAATTCGCAGGGATCATCGCGATTGTAACATCGTATAGGCGACGTAACGATGTTTATTATTTTGCGGGGCGCGATCCCCCTACTGCGAATTGAATCGCAGAAAGAAAGGGTAATCTCCACCTGCTGTCATCCAGTAAATAAGAGAATTGCCGAGGGGTTAAAAAGCCTTACGTCATTAAAGCGATATGATAGTCTAGCTGTCGGGCAGACGTTTCAGCAATCCCTCTCGATCTTTATTTTAATCATTAATTCAACACCGAGTAACTCAGATAAGAGTCAACACGCTATTGTGCGAATTAATTTTCGCGGATTACATCTCAAGCGAATCAATGATACATCTTTGTTCCACCCCATCTTCCTTGAAGTATCCTCAAGCAATTTTTTGCTAAAATTGTATTTCATGGAGAAGAATTGTAGATTCAATATTATCATAAAAATGTATAACATTTGTAATATTGAAGATGATCCAATGATAAGATCGAAACGTTTATTATTGTATAGAATTTATAAAGTTATTTACATATAAAATATCTAGAATTGGCTCTTAGTGTTTCATCAAAGTCAAGAAATTCAAGAAATCTTGTTTTGATTTTGTTTTGAATCAAGACAAAACCAAAACAAGAAATTGGAAATTGATTTCAAGACAAAACGAGAAATTGTTATCAGACTAAGATTTCTTGACAATATGTCAAGAGTTCTGCTTAAAAAATCAAGAAATTTCAAGAAATTCAAGATAATGTCAGGAAATGATCAAGACAAGAAAAATGAAATTTCTTATGTTAAAAATCAAGACAAGACAAGAAATCTTGTCTTGACGAAACACTAACTCTTATACTTTTGATTGATTATTGTTAATTCAGTATTATCATATTTGAAATAATTCTTAATCAAAAGAAACTTGACTCCCAGTCAGACAATCTGTGGCTAAAAGGGAGAAAACTCGTGCTCGTCCATATGAATGGACAAGGGAATCATCGTTGGGCAATCGGTGACGCGAGGAATCTGACGCCGTTAAACGCAGATCATAAAGTTACCGAGAGAATCCATGTACGAATTCGCGTAATAAAACGAAAGGGTACGGAGGGTGAGAGAAGGGAGGGGTGGCAGTTAGAACGAGGGGCGGCGAGAGAAAGCAAGTGGATCGGCGAAGGGATTTACCGCGCAAATATTTATGTAGCGGGTCCCCACGGGGACGGTGGATCATCAAATTCCAATAACAAAATGGTCCGCATGAGATCCGTCTGAAACCGTGTCCGCGGGTGGCGACATTGGAAGGCAACAGGAGGGTTCATATTCACATATGCTCTCTGCAAAGCTCTCTGAAAGCAGCGTGAAATCCATTGCAATTAATCGACAGCAGAAGTATACGTATATTTCTTATTTCTGTTCAAATTTTCTTCTTGAAGAACAAGCTGTTTCAAACAGAAAACTTGAAAAATGTACTTTTTTCTCATTCATTCATCCCATTCTTTTGTATTAATTTTGTATTATCAGTTTATTTACAATTAATAGTTAATCCGAATTTTAAAAAATTAAAAATTAAAAATTAAAATATTTAAAAATTAATTGGAATTCTTTCTGTTTATGTAATTGCAATTTATATGTTGCATTACCTTTTTGACTAAAAAAAGATCAAATATAATTTCATAATTTATTTCTCTCGTAAATATTACCTGCTTTTCAGGTACACCATCTTTTCCTCTTTCTTTTCTAAGAAAAATTTTTTCTTTCATGCTTTCAAATCTAGAAACGAAAATTATTATCTAGTATAAAAACCTAAATCCTAATATATTTCTAAATACTGGTTATGATATTCAATCACTTTAAATAAAGGGCACATCAGAAATCAAGAATTCAAAATTCTAACAATGATTTGCTTGCAAGACGTTTCAATGCAAAAACGGAGTGAAAATAAATTTTAGAGGCCATATTGTGCTTCAGATCAGTATAATAATAGTAATTCACAGCGAACCAAATATATGTTATAACAAAGGGAATTTTCGAAACTGCTAGTGAGAGAAAAAAGAATTGAAAGTATGTTCTCTTTTGTTGTATTAAATTATTAAACTCTTTTGTTACTTGTGATTTTTGTGTGTTGGCAAATAATGTAGTCTATAAATTAATAATGAAAAAAAAACTATTCCTTTTTTATCGAATTATTTTTTACTTGATTGGAAATCTAATTCGTAAATAAATTATGTTGATATATGATATGCAACAACAATATTCCGTACATTTTCTGCGATGTCGCGGTTCCTTGAAATTTCACGTAACTAGAAATATTTGCGAGAAATGTAGAAATATAAGAAAGAAAATAAAGCTGTACCATTATTCCCAAGAGAATCATGACACATGATGACAACTCAGAGAAGCAACAACAAAAGCGATCATTCTAATGTATTCATAATTTCGAGTTAAACTTAGTTCATATATAAAGTAATATAAACTAAAATTATTATCCCTTATTTTCTGAAAAGGTTCTAATTCCACGTTAGAAAAATTTTTGGCATCACATCGTAGACATAGTCAAAATTGTTCAATAAATATAAATATTAAGATTATTAGTAAAAGATTTTCAAAAATAGATTTATTCTTATTTAAAAATCTATCAAAATTTTTATATTATTATTTAAAATGTTTGACAATTTTTTTTTATTATTTTTTATTATTTTATGATGTTAAGGATAATTATTGGTACCTTAAAAGTAAATTCGATAATCTTTACGGATGTTTCTCTTGGGAAACGTCAGAAAGAGATGCACATTACAAATGCAATTTTTATTAAAAACTATATATTATCAAGTATCTTCATATGCGAAATTTTAGAGAGTTAGCTTCATAATACGATTGAAACGCAGTGCTAAGTATGTCTGGAGAGAGAGAGAGACGGTATTTTGAAGCAATCTCAGCGAATCGAATGATCCATTTCGTCTTTCGCCCCGCCTCCAACCGTTCGGCTTCGACTTTGGGACGCAGGTGCCGACGCTCAAAGCCAATTATGCGAACGCGCCCCGACGTCGACGTCGGTCTCGCAAATCCCTATTTCTCGCAAAGCCCCTGTGAACGCTCGCGCGCGCGCGCGCGCGCGAGAATTGGCGGCGAGAGGAGAAGTTTAACTTGTCCGCGCTATAACGGATTAACGGCAGCGATTTATTCGCGAGTAATTGTTTCCTCCCTTTAATTAACTCGCATTTATTTCGCGTAATGGGAACGGTTCGCGCCGGCTCCTGTCGGTGAATTTTCCAAGCGCACGTATTTGTGTATACGTGCAAAGAAAATATACATTTGAAGAAAGTGTTTCTTCGTATTAAATAAATTTTTCTTTCAATTTTCGATCCAGTCAGTTTCCGAGCAACAAACGTATGTTAACCTTTTTCAAAAATTTTTCTCAAATTCTAATATTATATGTATGTATATTGACAAAGAAAAAAATGAATTACATTCACAGTATTCTTAATTGATTTTATTCTTCTCGCCTTTATTCAATTGTCATGGATTAAAAGTTTTAAACAAAATAAAATATATCTGTAATCTATATACATATACAAAAAGTTAAAGTGCTCCTTTCTAACTTTAACGATTTATTTCTGAAGAAATTAATCTTCTGAAAAATGCGATATAAATATGGAAAACATTTTAAATAAGATTTTAAATATTTGCAAAGATAATTTTTTTTTAAGAGAGAGAGAGAGAGGAGGATATTATAGCTTACAGCGTATAGTTCTTGCACAAAACCAATATTATCTCTGTATCAAGTATTTAAGGACTTATACATATATACATGTGATAGTTTACACAAATAACGGGAACGAGGATGGGGTGCGGTGAGGACAATTAACTCTACGAATGATTCAGCCCTGATCGTGAGGGGGAAACTCTAGCTCGTTTACTGGTTTTCCGTCGATAGTCTCGATGAAATGAGATAATTCCATATGAACGTCGTCGGCTTAACGATCTATCAAGATACGATGAGACAAATGTAATCGATGCTTCCTTACATCCCTATATAAACGTTGAATACTTAACGGTTGTTCATTTATATGTTAAAAGGCGGTCTAAAAATCTAAAGGTTAGTTAAATCGATACAATATCCTCCTTAATCCATGGTTTCATATCTGTTACATCAGAAAGCGTTTTTTTGGTTCGCCGCAAAAGAATTTCGCTGCAAGATTGCGAAACGAAACGTGCAAAGAGCACAAATTTGGAATTTTGTTTTGCCCTATGACTTCATTACAAATACGAACTTATTTAATGATTTTGATTAGATTCATTTTAAATTTACTAATAAGGAATAGTGTAAGAACTTGTATTAATATTAATTATTTCTAACAAAGTTATGTCTAAAAATCTCATGCGAAAATGAGATCAATTGTTAATCAATTGTATAAAATTAAATTTGTACAAAATTTAAAAAGTTTATGCAAATAATAAATATTGCAAATATAAACAATAGATAAGATAAGATAATGTACAAATAGTAAATAATATAGACGTTCGTATCTTAAGTTTCATATAGACTTGCAATAATAAATCTCGCAGTTACAATAGAATAGAACAAACTAAACATTATAAAGTTGATGAAAAACGTAGAAAAAACGACAGGCAAGGAAAAAATAGGAAATCGATCACGTCACTTTATTATCATAAAAGATAAAAATGAGAAGTTACGACATTGCAGAGAGAAAGGGTAAAACTGGTAAAAGAAATCTCCGAAAAAAACGACAAAAAACCTTTACAAAGGTAGACTTAAGGTTTCTCTGCATGAAAAAATATATTAGCGAGTTGTATTGTGTAACTAAATCCTGATGGGATTCATAAAATCTTACGAGAGCACAACCAAAGAAAGAGAGATAACCGAAAAGCGGGCAGTATAGTTATTAGTGGAACTATAACTCTAATTTTTTTTAAAGATTCATTTCATAACCACGCAATTATACTGAACGCTTTCACCCAAGTTCCAGATTATCGCGCGTCGAATTGCGTTAAAAAGAAAAAAAATAGGCGTAAATCTGTCCAGGTTTCTTCCTCATGGAAAAAAGAGTTTGTCCAACATGAGGAATAATAGCGCTTTCCACAGTTCGCATCCGTTAGAAACCGAAATCATTGTTGGAATCATCTCTAAAGCGGCACCTTTCGATTCTTTGCGGTTGACCTTTTTCAAACATGATTAGTACCATCTGAGATCTGCAAATCATTGGCGTCTAATAAATAATTATTAAAAATTATTAAATGTATTATTACACTTTGAGAGAAAAATAATGTACTCTCTCTCTCTCTCTCTCTCTCTCTCTCTCTCTCTCTCTCTCTTTCTCTCAATTTTAATAAATATAATTGTTCGAACTAGCACTAACATAACATTTATTTACAGAAAATAAATATAATATTTACTAAATAAAAAATAATAACAGTTAAATCAAATTAATAGGCCTTATAGCAAATAAATATATTAACATTTAGTAAATATTCAATTTTAGTAAATATTCAAACAAATATTTGTTAAAGTTAATATATTTTTCTCTCAGTACATAAGTTTTTTACGATTAAACGGACGCTCGAAGGAATGAATCATCAAGAAAATAAAGCTGAAGAGAGTCAAAAGTAACAAAAGATTGAATCTCTCAAATTTGACTGAATCTACTGATCCTAGGATGCAGCAGTAGCTATCTTATATTATCTGCGAAATTGAATCTCGTTCGTATCGTAACGAAGCGCACTTCTAACAATCTATTTGCACATTGATTACCCAAGTAATAAACTTGCATATGTCTCTATTGCGATAAACTCCAGATTGTTGTAACAAAAATACAGGAGTGTAAATCCTGCGCTAATTAATATTAATAATTATAATATTAATATTAATAATAACGTGAATCCAGATATAGTTAATTATTGTTAAGAAGAAGATAATCTGACCTTATCTTTTACCGTATCTGCATAAACAGTATTGCAAAAACTCTCTAATACTTTAATAGTATAGTAATCCGAGATTGATAGTAACATTTCACCAGCGTTGGTTCTGCTTAATGATTATTTGTACAGCACTTTGTCTTAAATTAAATCAACGAAACATGATGCTTCTTTTCCTGTTGGACTGTTAACTGGATTAAAATCTTATCAAACTGTGAAATATTTTCAGAAAATAATCAAGCTCTCTAGAAATTGAAACATGCCGCGAACGAGATGAAATTCCAAGAAAGTCTTCTTTTTTATTAGCTTTTTTAAGAGAAGAAAAGATGTTGCGTACGTGAGAAACATGCAATACTAAACCATAGCGAATCTATGGGTATATATACGTAATTGATTAGTCAAAAAGTTTCTTTCGTTCGTTGAAGATGTCCCTAAAAGACATCCCGTGGTGCATTATGTATCTCTACAGAGAGATCACTTTTATGTGTTTGGTGCTTGTCACTTCGTTAATATACCTTATGAAACGTTGCGTCTGAGTATACCTCATTATTAAGTTTTCTCACAAATTAACGATTGATTGTCTCGCAGAATCACGCAGAATCAATCAATAACCGAAATAATTCCGATCGGGATCTGTTCCGTATAGTTCCGAATAATTCTGAATAATATATACGTGTCCTGCTGTGTTTTATTTTCAATCCCCAAGTCGGGTTAAGTCCGGAAAACTTGAAGCACAGTTTTACCTGCTTGACAGGCCTACTTTGAGGTTCTAAAATCCAGAACGATTACGAATGAATTGGTTCCCCATCGGGCGTCGACAATTCTTGTATTAATTTCCCACAGTTGTCCGGCGCGATAATCGTTCGACTGGATCAACAATGCCGATCGACGTATGTATCGGTCGTTCTCGATACACGATCTATGAGGGGTACATATCGATCGACCGCGCAGGCGATTGGCTATGGTTCTCCTGCCCCTGTTCTGCTACCCCGTTACAGCCGCCACCGCGTTATTTATTGGCCTTTGCTTTATTGCAGGCCCTACCCGAATTCGCCATGCTTGCCGTTTATGAGGGAAATATTGCCGGTTGGAGATCAAACGGCCGATTAAAAGTTCGAAAGCTTCGATCGCGTGAAAATTGATTCCGCCCAAACGATTCTGCAGGTTTTATCCCCACGTTATTGCGAGAACAAGGATACAACATCGTCAAGTAGTAAGATTTTCTAATCGTTTTCCTCGCGAACGGGGAAACCAAGCTGAAACGCGAAATATGAAAAATTATAATTGTAGGTTTTTAAATAGCATAACGACATATCTTTCTAGAATATGCAGACCCTAAAAAATCATTCACGAATACAATGGTGACGACTTTGAATTATCATCGTTAATTATAGTTATGACTTACTGAGATGCTGTATAAGTTAATATACCTGTATAAGTTAATAATCGCTAGAATATACATATATATATATATATATATA
>NW_017259235.1:468050-473053 GCF_001594045.1 Atta colombica | reverse complement strand
TAATTTTTCTTAAAATGAAACTAAATAACTACAATATAGATTATTAAATAAATTAAATTTTTAATTTTTTTATTCATATATGATATAAGTACATAAATTATATAACTTTAAAAAAAGCCAGCACTTAGAGAAGATACAAGATCAATGATTATTTTTTAATAAGTCTTAAATCATAAGAAATTGATCAATTATAATCGAATACGAGAAGAATATTTAACTATAATTTCTTATGACTTAAGGCTTAAAACATCTATTGTAAATCCGGACTATGGTATAAGGCATAAACCAATCAGAGACCTGCATTAGTATCTTAAGAAATTACTTAAGATAGTCTTAAAATATGAACAGATTACGAATATAGCTCTTTATCCTTAGTCTTATTATATCTTATTATTTTTCTAAGATATTTAAAAAAAATAAAACATTTTTTAACTTAAAAAAAAAAGTTAAAAAGTTAACGTTTAAAAGTAACTTAGTTAAGTTAAAATTTAATGCATTTAAAATTAGCTAAGTTAAATTAAAAGTTATTAACTTTTTAACTTTTTTTTTTAACTTTTAATATTTTAACTAGTTACTATCCAACCCTATTAAAATGAATCGTGACTGATAGAAAAGTGACTTTTAATAATCATTTTAGAACCCATTTGGATGTCATGTGTTCTGCTTGGGATTACATGACGCGCTAAGCGATAATTCCCCTATTGATTTATCTCATCAAAGAGACATCCTATATTATTATCTCTCGGGCATGTCAAAATATTTGTGTCAAGGACGCGGGGAGAGGTTCGACCTGGTACTCCCAGCAATCGGTCGATCGCAAGTTGCATCGATTCGATGTGCAAGCCACGTGCGAGCGTTATGGCGCTGTGTCTCCTTATCTCCTTTGTATCTCGATTCTCGAATGAATTCACTGGCTACCCGGGATGATTCGAAGGGGCCGTCCTTCAAGCGTATGTACGTCCACGATTGTATAACAGACGGAAGGAGGAAAAGGGAAAAAGAGAAACGGGAGGGATTGTGATGGTCGACAAGCTTATCGTTCGTCGACCGACCGAATTGCCTGCGTTGGGTGGCAGCCAATACGGCGACTCTCGTCAGCGATATCATCGCTCCTCGGTCCTTCCATCTACGGACTTTTGTCATTGATCGTCTATTTGCCATTCGCCTATGAGAACGTTCATTTATTAATTCCGCGTTCGCTAACCATATTAACTTTCTTTCGCGCCGACTACAAAAGAATCGTGCCCGCGTGATGCCCTTTATGATGTTATGTCACGCTTTTTTTTTCCTTTATTTAGTATTCCTATTTATTTGGCTAAAATTTGTTTCATTGAAACAACACATGCTTGTACGAAATATAATTTGTTTGAATAAAAATTTTGTTGTTTCATTTGAGAAACCTCTATTGCTTGACAGAAATAACATTATTATTTGAAGTAATATCTTTCAATTAAATAATATATTATTTGGTTATGAATACAAACAATGAAACAAATTATTTATTTGAAAATGGCAAAATATATTGATATGATTGATATTGTTCTATGCAAATAATTGCTTTCTTAGAACAATCATTATATTTTTTGGCCAAAAATATAGAAACAATAGCTTATACAACAGCATTAAACGAGCAGTGCTATGTGCTATATCAATTATGTTTGTGCTGTACAGTTCGATTCAAACAATCGCACTTATTGATTCAAACATTGGTTTGTCAGGATCATAACAGTCTTTATTTGAATACAATAAAATTTATTAAATTCAAAGGAAATCTTTTTCTCTGTACGCATATCGTATTTTATATTTACGTTTTCATGCTGATCAATGTTAATTAATGTACGTTGTTTCTATCGAGACGTATAACGTATTGTTATAAATTGTTATATATTATATAAGTAATGTCACAAATCCTTAATACTATATAGTATAGATGACTGTTGTTTTTATACACATTAATTTTTATATTACAATTATAAAACGATGGGGGAGGCGTTATATACAAACTTACCTTTTTAAAAGAAGGATCAAAAAGGCACTAAGAGCGTGTGCTTATCCAAACTATAAACTAAAACTATTTTACGGTAAAACCTAAATATGATAAAAACCTAGATGATACATATTGAAAAAAAATAGTGTAAAAAGTACAATCCAAGTGATATTATCTTTACTAAGTGATACGATACACCTTTTTTTATATTTTCATTGTCTTCCTATTTCAATCTCTCGTCCTAAAAAAATAATAGTAACTTTCAAAAAATAAAACACAAGTGGTATTAGCCTTATTATTTTTAATTAGTTCTAATAATGATACGTATCATTTGTATCTTTATCAAAATAATTAATTAAATTCTATCAAATTAAGAAGTGAAACCCAAAACTATCTTTTTATTATCTTTTTATTTATTTAACTTTAATGATATGTGTAATATCATGTGTATAAAAGATTTAATATCAACAACAGGCGCCAAGTTATTTATTATTCAAAAAGTAAAACACAAGTGGTATTATCCTTATTTTTAATTAGTTCTAATAAATGTTACTTGACATTTTTATATTACAATTATAATAAATTTTCTTCAAAATAAAAATGTTCGGTTCTCGAAAACGCAATTTTCTGTAATCAGCGTTCGCTCAGTTTGGAATAACTGTGCGATATCGCGTGGACGCGAGACGGAATCGTTTCGCCTGATCCCTTCGCAATAGAATCGTGAGAGAGAAGGAGAGAATGGATGGAGCTCCGGAATCGTTCCTCCGGAGATGAGGGAGACTGCCTCCTCCTTATTTACGGCGAAGCGCGATAATAGCATGGATGATGGGGCCTCCGTCCCGAAGCGAGATACCGAACGTAGCCATGGCAACTGCTGCCGTAGCCATATTGGTCCACAGCCAGCTATCGATAATAGGAAAGATAAGAGGCAATCCCTGGGCATCCGGGATATTTTATTGTCAGCAAAATGGCGTCCCAGAGTCTCCCGCTTTATGCCAACTGTCCCGTACGCGGCGAATTCGTCGTGGCGTAGTATGATATTAGACAGTTTGCTAAAACTACGAACTACATCACGAAAAGAAAGTGAAGAATTTAATTATCTCACACCAATGTATCCTTTGAATATGTATTGCTATATATACGTCGCAAGGAGAGGGCAAAGACGAATTAGAAATGTTGTATTGATATCAAGTCTGTTAATATATTTAACATTAACAAATAAATTGAGTAACTTTGAAATACCCTGTATAATAATAATTCCTCTAATAGACGTGCTCGCATGTAGATATATGTTTATACACATAAAATATTTGCTTAATGATATCAAAATTCGAATTACATTTAATATTTACATTCCATTGCCGATATAATAATCATTATGTTAAGTACAATTCAGCGAAAAATTTGATCTGACAACTTGCCAGTTGAATAAATGCCACTTTATATACGTATAATTAATAAATTTATTTTATTAAATTAATTAAGTCACAATTTATAATTTATATAAATAAAATGTAAAGTTGTTCATCGAAATCGATATTTACAAATAAATCTCTTGAAGCGAAATGGCCCGAAAGGATAGAGAGAATAAAAACTGTAAATTATACAGTATATCAATAATTCGTGAATGGCAGCTGTTTATTAAATCGGATATCTCTTTACGCGAATTTGTTATTTTAAAATCGTTATAGAGATTAAAAACTACAAGTTATATTTACGTATGTTAATTATATGAAGTTGTATTTCATTGCGCCATCAGCTTTCATTTCGTCCTTTTCGTTGTATCAAACTTATTGCATAGTTAAAATACAGTTGTCGATGCTATTTTCGGGATTTTTAATTAATGAAATCATGCAAATATGGAACGGAAGCATCAAACATTGAATTAAGAAACACATATAATTGTTACCGTATTTTGATCTTTATTCAACTACATAATGACATTTGTTACATCAAAGATTTATTAAAAACTTTGCGCTGAGAAAGAGATCATAATAACGGTTTTTTACTGCATGTATGTTATTATTTGCGTACAAAAGTGAATAAAGTTAAACAAAGGAATTAATAGAATTGTTTCCTGTCTTGCTTTGTCACATCTCTAAAACAGCTTAGATTATTCATTTCCTCAAAGATAGTTTCATCGCGCAATAATATGATATTAATGATAACGCTATTATTATATGTACAATTTGTGGCAAAGTATAGAAGTGTGAAACAATTGAAAATTACACGCTGTTGAAAAAGAAACTCTCTCTCTCATCATCTTTCAGAAGGAGAATATTAAGTGCCAGATCAGTAGTCTTTGTATAATTATTTGATACGATTACTTCGATATGCAATAAAATATATATTTAAAGTAAAAATACAAAATAAAATTATACTAAAAAATAATATTAAGGGACTCTTTTGTCCATTTCTCGCAATAATGTTTATGTTTCTAAACAAAACTTAATATTTAAAAGTCATGCTTATGTTCTCAAGGAGCAATCATGATTGTATAATGTAGAGTTATAAGCATGTCATTGCAAACAGATATTGTTTGTCGTCGTAAATCTTCATAAAGTTTAAAGTTGAAAGCTGACGATGAATAGCCCCGCCCTTCCCTACATTCTTATTCATTTGTTTTTTGTCAGCGAATCAAGATTCCTTACTTTATCGTCGATAATACAAAAAGACGAAAATACAAATATAAAAAAAGACAAAATACGTAATATGAAATATAAATACAAAAAAAAAAGATGAAATACAATTGATAAAAAAATCGATATATAAAGGCTTAAAAAATGAATAAACGTAATAAAATATTTATACGTGTATAAAATAAAAGTACAAATACGTAATTGTACTAAAAATATAATACTTGATAATATTAATATTATATTTTTGTTCGTTTATTTTTTAACACCTTGCCGAAATCATCAAAATTCACTATTATCAATTTCGATATTATGAAATAATAAAAGAATAAATGATTAAATAAATTTTAATTTAAATAAAAGTATTTATTAATAATACT
>NW_017259235.1:467621-467950 GCF_001594045.1 Atta colombica | reverse complement strand
TTGTATTATATAATTATTTATTTGTTCTTTTTCCATTTCTTTTTCTATATTTTTTTTTATTTTTGCATTTTAAAGTTTTTTTTATATTTTTTAATAATAAATGAATTGTGAATATAATAAATGATATTAATAAGAGAATAAAAAAAATATTTCTGATCTGGCACATGCTTTTCTCATACATATATACACGTATACACAATCGCTGTCATAAATACATCTCATTGTAATAAATTTACAAATGTATATTTTCCAATGGATTAATTTAATGCAAATTATATTTGTAGAAGATTAATTAACGAATGTATGTATATACACAATACGTATATATA
>NW_017259235.1:454120-467521 GCF_001594045.1 Atta colombica | reverse complement strand
TGTGTGTGTGTGTGTGTGTGTGTGTGTGTGTGTGTGTGTGTGTGTGTGTGTGTGTGTGTGTGTGTGTGTGTGTGTGTATTACGTCATATCACAAAATTTCAGGAAGCGACGTGAGGCTGCGATTGTGTAAATATGCAATTCCGGAATCGTAGAGATAATACGCAAGTCAAATCTAAGACATTTGAAGCTTACAAAAGTGTGAATCTTAAAACAAAACCCGCTAAATGGATCGCCACTTTAATTACTTAACACACGCTCTCTCAAATCATCCATATTCCCATTATCCCCAATTATTAAGAAATATTAAACCATTAGAAGGCTAAATATAATATATTCAAATAAAAAATAATTATCTTACATGTGTACAAATGTACATTATCGTAATATATATGTACAAAGAATGGCTGTATAATATACAACATAACATTAGGTGATAATTCCCATTATTCCCAATTATTAAGAAATATTAAACCATTAGAAGGCTAAATATAATACATTCAAATAAAAAATAATTATTTTACATGTGTACAAATGTACATTATCGTAATATATATGTACAAAGAATGGCTGTATAATATACAAACGTAACATTAGATGATAATTGAGAAAAGCGCGTGTTATTATGAGCAAAGGGGAGTCGGAAGAGTTTGTCTCCTCTAAATTTTAACAAAGAGAAACAATTAAATTATGAAAAATCATTTGACGAAAAATCATTTTTATGGAAAGTTAAATATTTATATCAATTCGTAAAAAAAGCCGAAGATTCTCGAAGGCTGACTTTAATAAGATATATTGTTATAAGTTTTGTGTAAAGATAAAATTTTATCTAGCACCCATCCTCTCCCCCCCGATTGAAACCCTATATACGACATGCGTGTTATGCAAATGTATGTACAAATAATTACATATATACACGATTATAGTCATTGCCAATCGATCGCGATTATAATCACAGCCAATAGCCGTGTACGGCGAGAAGAGATATTGGGTGTTTTCCATTTGGTGACACAAGTCGACACAAGTCGACACAAGCGTTGTTCTATCCTTCTTGACATTCAGAGAGTGATAAAGCTAGAACGACACTTGTGACGACTTGTATCATCAAATGGAAAGCATTCATTATATCTTATTGTTTTATTTTACATCGTACCGTTATGATCCTTGTCGTTCTTGTATGGCTGAAACAACTTGGGCTGGGGTGGATGCCGTTGCTGTCGTTGCTGCGACTGAGGTGACTGAGATGGCTGAGATGGTTGAAATGGATAAGGTAGCTGAAGTGATTGCGGCTGCTGACGATGCTGATGTTGCTCTTGCTTCTCCTTCTCCTTCTCTTCCTTTTCCTTTTTCTCCTTTTCTTCCTTCTCTTTCTTTTCCTTTTCCTTCTTCTTCTTCTCCTTCTCCTTCTCCTCCTTCTCCTTCTCTTTCTCCTTCTTCTCTTGCTCCAGCTCTTTTTCAGACTTGTTTAATGAAAGCGACGACAAGGCTGATATATCCGACGTCGAAGGAATCGCCACGTGATGATACGAGGTGTTGCTCACGTTGTTTTCGAATGGCTGTACCGTCATGACCGGTACACTCATACCGTTTAGTCTCATCGGCTGCTCGCCGCTGCTAAGTCTATCTCGTGATATTATTGGCATGACAGGTGCAGTAAGGCGATGCGCGTGGTGCGAATGATCCGGATGCGAATGCGGCAGCGGCAGCGGCAGCTGCTGGACCGAGTGATACGACGATGGATACGACAACTGACTAGGAGGACTTACTCCGTAATCGTACTCGCTGGAGGAGGAAGAATTTACCGGGCTAAGTTCTTCGATCAACGGCGGCCGATATGGCATGGTGACAGGAGGAGGAGGAGGAGGTGGCGGATTGCTCATGGGAAAGGCGGAAGCAGCGATGTTTGGCATCTGCATACTCGACAGGATATGCAGCGGCGGCATTGACGGGTGCGATAGGTGCGAGGGTGCAGGATAAGGGCCGCTCAAAGGGCGAACGTGTGGCCGATGGAGCGCGGTGACTGAGTTGGTCTGATGATACCCGGTATAACGATAATAAGTAGACGCAGCCGCGGCCGCGACCGCGTTCGGATACGGTGATGCCGAAGGGGCCAAGTGTGTCGTCGCTGGTAAATTCGATGTGGGAATAGCCGGGTAACCCATATGCGGAAACGTGCCAGCCGAGGCAGCCGCGAGCAACGCTGCCGCTAGAGTAGGATCCGAATTCCACGAGAAGGGCCATGATAAGGATTGCCGCTGCCTTTTATCTTTCATGCGTCGATTTTGAAACCACACCTGCAAAAAACGTTCCTATAATTACAATCAATTCTTTTTCAAAATAAAATTTCTTTGCAATTATATTGTATAATATATACACTAAAGAAAATTATGTTGTATCAACAATATTATTTTAATTAAAAATAATTTTGTTAATTTATTTTAACTTTATTAGTGAAACAAATACTTTATGCTCATATTTCAATAAAATTTGATTTCTTTCATTAATAAAAATGTTATTGACTCAAAAAGATTTTCAATTAAAATAATGCTATTAATGTAACATCATTTTCTCTTCTGTGTAGTTGGAAAATTTGTGTTAAATTGATATTCAACATTTCTTAGTGTCAAAATGAGTAAGTTGATAAATAACAAAGTTAATAAAAGTAACATGTTTTAAAACATCAATTCTAACAATAAGATAAATGAATAAAATATGTGCTAATTTAATATATAAATGTTAATTTTATTGAAAAAAATATGATTCCACAGCTTTGCTTACAACAAATTGTTTCACCTTTTTTGCCTCAATTTTGTAAATAATATTTATGTTACTATCTAACATATTTTTCATCTTGTTAAATTAACACAAAATTTTAAGTGGAATCGTTTGGCATACAAATCTTTCAACTATGTAGATAATTATTAAGAATCTCTTTCGATAACTCGTAAGAAATAATCGATTCCGCTTCCCCGTGTCTGTTTAGCTTTTTATTCGACGTTTATGTGCAAACCGATCGAAACGCAAGTCTTTTCCTATCGTTTAATAACGGCTATTACAGTATGAAAATTATTACTGTTTTAACAGAACGAGACTTGGCGCGATCTTAGGTGCATATATCTATATTTCTATAAGATAAACGCTCAGATATTTAGATTCACGTATGTAGGGAATTCTCAGAGGCGGCGAACGATTATACTGGTAATTCGTGCGGGACGTTTACCGTCATTTAACACCTCTTCGCCGTTCCCCTCCTCTCCGTTGTTCGCCGCCGTTTTACGACCGCCAACCGAGGCGAGTGCGAGCTGCCGCGAGATGAGAAATTAAGAGATCCATTAAAGTCCGAGGTGGGCCGCGAGGTAGTCGCTAATTGAGCCGTTTAACACTTTCGCCCGACCGGTCACCCCTCGATCAGGGCCGTGACTAAACTGTCGGTCCCCAAAACGTTAATATGCGGCTACAATGTGTACGTACATACGTATACACATATATGAGATAAGGGAGGAGTTCTCGTTCTGATCCGTCAGGATTTCCGCGGGATCTAACGTTACGGCACTGTCGCGGGACACGCGAGAGAGAAGGATCAAAGGCCGAGAATCGCGGCCGTTGAATCGCTCTCTCGAGGCTATAATCGCCGATCAAATATGGCCGCAGCTGGCCACGGCAAGAAATATTCATCCGGCAGCTCTCGGCGGCTCGCGCGAACAAAAACGTCACTAATTGCCTTTTATTAAGCCGCTTGACTTTAGGGGCCCTTGTCTTTGCGGATACGACATGGTGGCCGTGAGAAATTAAATCGGGATACGAGGAATATTACGATTAGATACAACTTAGATACAACTATATTATTTAAATGTCTTAAATATAATTTTAGGAAAGAAGACGGAATTAAGAAGGAGAAAATGATATTGCAATAAACAGATATAAATATCTACAAAAAAGAAAAATATAAACTCGACTTTTATTCGCATATTTATTATTAATAATTATTAAATGATTGAAGGATTTTCTTAATAATCCGCCGCAAATTTTTCAATCAAACACGAAAGCGCTAATGGAAAATGTTAT
The DNA here is from genome assembly GCF_001594045.1 of Atta colombica. NCBI lineage: Eukaryota > Metazoa > Arthropoda > Insecta > Hymenoptera > Formicidae > Atta > Atta colombica. Next base: position 463,459 of record NW_017259235.1, on the reverse strand, counting down.
TACACCGATCACAAATGAAGATACTGTTTATCGATGCGAGTAAACGTTTGCTCATTCTCGATCAATTCATTTCTCGGTATCAGTCGCAACATTCAATCTAGCGTTTATCTAATGGAAGAGATCGAAATTATATTTTTTACTGTTCTGTTTTGACAGAGACTGTCTCAAGTGTAAACGTTAAATAACTCTGTCACCGATTTTGCAATGCACAAATATTTCAAGGTTTCTGATAGATAAACGTGAAATATATTGATAAAACGAAGAAAAACTATTGAGACTGTGAAATCTTTATAATCTAGTTTTTTTTCGTGTTGTAAAGAAGATTACAAATGTGTAACTAATAAATACTGATCTTAGGAAACTACAGTTAACTATAATTTTAAACTTTCAATTTTTTAAGTGTTTTATTATGAAATAATAATTTATATAATTTTGAAATCACAATACTTGCACACACATATAATAATGAAACATAGCAAGAATAAATTAAGACTGTAGATTTTTGGATTATGACATTACGATAAGAAAAATTAAACAATAGTAAAATACATACACGTTCAATTATAATTAAAAAAAATAGAATAAAATTTAAGTATACATAAATAAGGAATGTGTGACTTCAAAACTAAATGGCGATTATAGAGAGTTAATGTGTGATTTATCAAGAGAGAGTACGTTTAGAAAAATATACTTTTATCTTCTTTTTATTATATTATATTATAAAAATGTTTTTTACCTTTATCGTAGATTCCGGCAAGTTAAGCTGTGTAGCCAATTCGCATCTTTTCGGTCGGCTGACATAATTCTCTCTGCTAAATTCGCTTTCTAGCCGAGTTAGTTGCTCCCTCGTAAAGGCGGTTCTATATCTTCTCACGTTAGGATCTATAGGAGGGATTGATGTCTGCTGATGTTGCTGCTGAGACTGCTGTTGCTGGTGCTGATTGAGACGCGAAGTCGATGATTGTAGATCTGCATAAAACGCTGAATGTTATAATCTTCCTTAATACGCCAGTAAATAATTTTTATCATTTTGAGAGAATGTTTTTGCACATATTACAAAATTATTTTACACAATTAATTCGCATATTGACGAGCGATTTCGTTTCCTTTAGTGATAAATTGAGAATATGAGTGCGATTTTTTTTTATTGTTTTGTCTTCAATCTAAATATTTTTAATTTTAAAATGAGCAGGATTGCTGGAAAAAACTATGTATATTATGTTCAAAATTAATCAAAATAGTAAAACCATGCAAATCCACCTTTGTTTTAAAACAAAGGCGGATTTGCATGGTTTTACTATTTGCTCCTTAAAGAAGCAGAATGTGTACAAAGCCGCAAGTCTTTCTTTTTGTCGTACCGACTAGTGTCAATGTCTTAGATTTAAGTATTTTTACATTTATAGAGATGTAACAAGGAATGCTAAAGCTGTCAACTCAATTCTTATTACCCAAATAAGTTATTTCGAAGGACATATAATAGTTTCGTATAAATTACAAAGCCACCACAAATTTTTCGAAAAGAAGAATAGAATATAATAAGTTAGCTTAGCGACAAACTAACAGCAGGAAAGCTGTTCGAAACTTAAACAAGAATTTTTACGTTAGCAGAGATATTGTAACTTACAGAGATATAAAGGATATTTTCTCATTATATATTCTTTGAGAAAGTCAATATGTTGTAAAGCTGTGCTAATTCATTTCTAATATTTTAACGTCTACCAGGTAATTTCGAAGTAGTATTTCGAAGTAGTTTCGGTGAAATATATAATTACAAAGCTATAAATTTTATAAAGAAGAATAAAATACAATAAGTTGCAACTAACAGCGGGTTGCAACTGACAGTAAGTTAGAAGAAAAGCGAAAATTTTTACATGGATACAACAAAAGATGTTTCTTGTCATACATTCTTTAAGAGAGTCGATATTGTAAAGTTGTGCCATTTCAATCTCTAGATTGTCATCTTTGTGTCAAAGACACAATAAGTTTAAGGTTAATGACAAGGATCAAAAGAAATTAACAGCAGATAGAAATCTGTTAGAAAATAGCAAGATAGAAAACGTCGTTTTACAGAATTATTTCCGGTCGGTTTTCCTTTGATTTTTCTATAATCTCTTGGATTTTTCCTGGTTAGTAGTTACGTGGAACAAACGTGAAACTGCGCCACGATAATAATGCAAATCACATAAAATAGCCGAGAATGAGACAAGAGACGATGTGATAATAAAAAGAAATGAAAATGCTATCATTTATCGGCATCAATTCTCGCGCTTTTAACGCAAACATGAAAAAAAGTTATTGTCACGCGACTATGATGATAATTAATCGAAAGTAATTGCATTTTCAAACCGATACTTGTTATAGCTATAATACATATCTTCACACAAAATTTATTAAAATACTTAAAATTAGCATTTGAGAATCTTCAATTTTTTATCCGAATAATGTATGAGTCACAAATTCAACAATAAGTGTTTAATTTTTTTATCGTAAGAATTATTTTCATAATTTAATTATTTCTCGTTGCCAAAATTTAAAATCGATAAACAGTCTTCCCCCCTCCCCTCTCTCTCCTCTACGTACGTCCAGAGTTAGGAGAATAAGCTAATTAATTATATCATATATTAACGTTAATATTTGTTTAATATTTTGATATTGTAGTTACTCTTCTCTCTTATATGTACAAGATCTCGTAAGTTCAATATTATAGAAAAAAAAATAAAAAGGACAAAATAAAAACTTTTATTCATATAATCGCTTCAATATGTCTATTATTATCGATACAATTAACTTGAGCGGTCAGTCCAATTAAAAATGCGATTAAACATCAATGATAATCGTGTTACACGCGTCAACAATGCCCTGTATCAGGCCTGTACAATTTAAGCTCCGGAACCAAAACGCAAACTCATCGACGCAAAAAAATTCAATGTAAGATTTTAGTATTGATAAGCGTCACTCAGATGCATATCAATACTTTACAGTCCCCGAAATCTTACCCACATTGAATTTTTTTGCATCAATAGTTTTGTATTTTGTCTCCGGAGTTCAAAAATTAGGCTTGCTCTACATAATTCTATAATGATGAACTTGAGAAATATTTTTTAAATGTGACTCTTAGACATTCATAGAACTTACCATTGTCAGAGTGCGAACCGCGCGATGTGTTCACCTGGTCGACGATAATGTTGTCTTCCTCCGGATTATTGTCCGGGCTGTTCTCTTCGTCGTAATGATTCCTCATCTTGTTACTTTATAACAGTTGAAACACATGCATATATTAACCAGTCATATCATTCGTATATACATGTAACACAATCACGAAAGTATTTAAATGTCTACAAGTAACTTTTAATATTGCTTGATAGCGAAATATATTTCCGAATATTTCAAGTAAAATGATCAGGATATTGTATGTAAAAGCACAAATTTCGAAAAAAAGAAAATATATAAATACAAGATTTATAGTATGAAGAATTAAAAATTTAAAACTTTTCCAAAAAATAATTCAAAGCTGGCACAAGAATTAAAAATTGTAATTTCAGGTTTCAATGAACGTAATCACGTGTTTATTAATAGATATTTATTAATAGATATTTATTAATAGAAATTTTAAATTTCCAACTACGTACGTTAATTAGCGATCAATATTTTACGAGCCTTACGCGATTACGTGCAATATTAATTGTAAGCTCGAATGAGCATAATTATTTTTATGTAATTTTGAGAGCAAGAAGTAAATAATATTTGTCAAGAAGTAAAAAAACTTAATAATCTCAAATATCTATACTTTGTTGGATACTAACACGATACTTGTTTTAATTATATAATAGTTGTAAGACTTTTTTTCTAACAAAATACATCGATTACGACATATTATTAGTTCTAAAAACGCTTTACAGCACAAATTGACATAAAAGCATAATACAACATAATTAAATTATATACAAAAAATACAAAACTTATAAAGCTAACTTCATACAAATTCATACACATAATTTCCATTTAAATAATTTTATTATCAATTTTATTTTTCTAATATTTCTAACATAATATATCTTATATATTTTGAGTATTGATAATAAATATCGAGACTGTACAAGGTGAACGTTTTTAACTATAATAATATATTTTTTAAAAAAAGCCTCATTAGTCAACTATTGACTGCAACCTGAGTGTTTTTTGAAGTGAAGAGGACGCATATACTGCAGGCTCCTTCCAAGATGTATTTAAATGCAATGAGCACACTTGAACGCAGTCTGATTGATCCGTTTCCAATTTCAAAAATTTTCGTTTAATAGCCCAATGAATATAAAACTCTTGAAAACATTATTGACACGGAAAATGGCATGACGAACGCTACACAATATACATACGTAAACTATATATATATCATGAATCATATTGTAATTTGAAAATTTTAATACAATATTTTGTTAGTAGACGTTTCGATACTTTCGCAATTATCTATATCTATATATATTTCCGGAAAAAAGTATCCGTAAAAGTATATTAAATATTTTTTAAGTCTTATGATTTCCTAAATTTAGCAAATTGCGCGAATCTCGCGTCAAAATGATATAACACGCCAATAACAATTTTCTCTTTCGTAAAATGAATTAGTAACGTATTTAAACGGGTTAAATTGTTGAAAATTGTAGCAGATATGACAAGAAACCACGAAATTATATGCAAATTATATCCTTAAAACAGTAATGAGTAATCTTTTTAAGGGCAATTTTCAGAGAGCCATTTTTTAAAACAGGTAAAATCTTTTGTGTATATATATAATATTTATTTCGTTTGCATAAAATAAAAAATATGATTTTATATTTTCAATTATGAGCTGACAAATTTATACAAAAAATTCAAGTGAAGATCGCAGATTACGCATCACTGCTTTAAAAGATTGACAATTATATATAATGAACAGAAAAGATGCAATATTGTCAATATATGAATATTAATACTCGATACTTATCTATAATACTTATTATTTCTCAAACTCATGTTTCACGTGACAACAAGTCACTTACAAAACGTAAACATTAGAAATCATCGCGCTTTAAACGCGAGGAAATATCAAACAAAATATCAAGTGGAATTCATAAGACTTAAAAAAAAATCTCAATTGTGAAAGACATAAACGATTCTTATAAACGAATCTCTCGTTAGCGCAAATTTTATAAGGAAAGGAAGTAACTTACACGTTGTTTCTCTCTATCTTCTCTTATCTGGAATTCCGTAATGCACCACAACTAGAATAATCACTTCGCGATTTCTCTCAGAGAAACGTATATTCGGATAAAGAAAAAAAAAAGAAAAAAAGATATGTTACAGATCACAACATGCACAAACCTTTTCTTTCTCTATTTAGTGCAAGGTCCGTGTGCCACCACGAAACCATGTGATGTGTTCGAACTACGAGCGTAGAGTAAAAGTAGTTCTATATATAGCATTTACGGTAGATGAGCCACCTCCAGCGTTCGCACACCGAGTGGGGAAAATGCCGCCCTTATAATGTCCCCTCCAACAGAGAGGTGGAGTCAGTAGCACGATGTTGCATAACATCATAGCCGTACAGTGAAGCAATCCTGATGGTGGGAGACGGCAGGATCGGATTTACTTTTCTTGCAACCTTGGTCAAATAGAAATTTTGCAGGTAGAAATTTTTTTGAAAATTTTTCCTCAACGAATTTCCATATAAAGAATACGGTATAATTGTTAACGTTTGACTTAACGTTAGATTTTACTGTAAACTGATGTAGTAAATGCAACATGTTTCTAACGTAAAAAAAAATTTGCGAAAATAACAATTCTCTATAAAGGAAATTTATTGGTATTTATTTATTCGTTTACGATATTAACGAAAAAAAATATGTATGAGTTAATTAAAAATTTAAGACCATATCAAGTTATACATGAAATTGAATTTTTCGCATATTAACGCAAATAAATAAAGTTAATATTTTTAGTCATGAGAAGAAATGTCGTATCTAATAATAATTTTTATGAATTATACATTTTGCTTTTATGTTTTGTATGAACTATACCACGATTTTATTTGACCTCAAAAAGTAATGTTATATATTAAAGCTATTAATGTAATTTAATATTATTAAATTAATGCGTAATTTATAACTTCACTTGTTCAAATTTCGCGATATATCTTTATTACATAACGAACTTTATAATACAGATATATCAGACAATTAAATAATAACTGTTATTATCAGATCTTACATTTAAGACTGTCTTAAGATGTCATGAATCAAGAAATCAGAAAGCTGTATTTTAAGACATTAAGAATCATTTTAAAAATAATCGAACTTGTGAATACTTCAATCACTTTTAATCTAGCTCTACAATAGATGTTTTAAGCCTTAAGTCGTAAGAAATTGACTAATTAGTATTAAATGCGAGGAGAATATAATTGACTATGATTCGTTCATTTCTTATAACTTAAGGTTTAAAAACCTATTATAGATCCGAGCTTATAAAGAAAAATTTTCTATGAATTAAAGCCTAGATTTTAGATTAAAATTGCAATATATAAGTTTTAAGATACAACTTTAATTTTTTTATGTACTCGATTTTTGTTTCAGAAAATTGCACTGTTGTGTTGTTAACTAAATATAATCTCATGATGGTAAAATTATGTAAATTGTAACGATAAAGTTTTAAAAAACATTGTAAAAATATTGCAATGTAACAATTGTGAAATATAATATTATATACCTTTTGCTGAAAAGTTTAGTTTTACACGCTGAAAAAAAATTATACAATGATAAGAGGTGACATTAAAATAAAAATATAATTTTTATGGAAGCTTTTTGCAAAATAATATTTCCAAATTAAATTTTTAATATTGTTGTAAAATATTATTACTTGCAACCTTTAAATTTTCGATTTTAAGCTTTTATAATATACATTATTGTTATACACAGGAAAAAATGTATTGAATTTGACATAATTTCGCATGTCCTAAATGGTCCATTCAAATTTTTGAATTAATTTTTGAATTAATTTTACATAAGATAAATATATTAGAAAGTAACACAATTATTATGTAAGACAATAAGTACAAAAAAAGATAACATCGATATAATTTGTAAAAGTATTTTTTTGTCAGAAAATTAACATTTATGATAGGTTAAATTAACACGGATTTTATTTATTTATCTTAGAATTTATGTTTTAAAATACATTATTTTTATATTACTTGTTCACTTACTTATAAATTGTGTCATTTTGACACTAAAAAACATTGAATATCAATTTCACAAAAAATCTTTAAATAATATAACAACATATCATATTATTAAATTAACATTTAAATATGTTAAAAAATTCAACACAAACTGTTAACAAGAATGTGAGTGGACCGTTTCCAACATAAACACATAAATTTTTTTACTCTGACAAAGGATAACAATAACAGCTTTTATTCTTTGAAAGGCATTTTTACGACATATGCTTGTAAGCGTGACTAAAGACATACACATATTTATTCACAGGTATTCAGTTGACTCTTTTTAAGATTATTAAGTAACATATATTAAAAGATGCTACGGCATTCTGATAAATTTATGACTGAAACATCTTAAGACTGCACTTAAGATGATTTTAAATATAAGATCTGACAATTAATACAGACCTAAATATCTACTGTCTAATGTGCGAGGATTTACGATATAGCCTATGTTCTAAGCACTCTAAATATTGATTAAATGTCAGATTTTCAAAAAATTTAAATATATAATACAAATATTACTCTAATTTAAACATTAAAAAACTTGCACGAATTGTAAGATTATCACGTTTTTTATCTTTAAGATATTGACAGAAAATATCAATCTTCCATTGATCGTTTTTTTTCCCTCGAGTATACTTTTAGATCTATATTGTACGACTAATCTTCAGTAAAACTAAAACATTTTTAGAACCAAAATTGCAACATTCTTTTTTTTCGAGAATTATTACCGAGAGAGAATTGTTATGCGACTAACTTGAAAAATGTACAACAATCATTCATCGTGTAAGCTTGATATGACGATAATATGATTATGATAAGCAAACTCTTAAAAATATCTAATTAAGTAAATCATTAATCCTTTTTCCATTATATCTCTTTTACATTTGCATATTTTGAATTAATCTTTACGTCTCTTTTGTACACTGAAAAAAATTTACTAAATTTTAATACACATTTCTTTTAATAATAGATATACTGAGTAAACATTTACTTGAAATAAATAAATATTTATTCAATAAAAAATTAAAAAAAGATAGTTAAATTAAACTAATAATGTTTGTATTAAATAAATATATGTTTACATTTAGTGAATATTTACTTAAAGACTAATTCAAGTAAATATTTAAAATTCAGTAATTTTTCTTCAGTATATTAGAAAAGTTTCCAAAATCCTCTTCGATTTTGCCTGATCATCGATACCAAAGAATCAAGATAGGTTTAATTAATTTTGCAAAATTCTGGTCCAAATCTCGTATTCAGATCTTCTCCTATTTAGTTACGTCAGTGCGCGATTGCGCACGTAGGAGAGGAGGGAGAGGGATGAGGAGATCGGAGGGACAAGAGCTAATTGGCGCGAACAGCTCGGCCAGATGCGGTCGCGATCATGCCGCTGATTAAACGGTTTGATTAAGCGACTAATTTACTCGCATGTGCGATGTAACGTTACTTTATGCGAAATCCATAACCGTCCCCGATCAGGCGTATCTATGTACGTTCTGCGCGATTCGCAAATCATAATGGCGTGATGGCAAAATCACGTTGGGATATCAAATGGGATATCAGCGATTCATTTTCCGTTCTTTGGAAAGGAGAGAATAACGAGAAAATAATGAAAAGATATGAGAATGCGAGATTGGTAGTGTTTCATCAAGACAAGATTTCTTAAAGAGCATTTCTTGTCTTGATTTTCAAGAGAAGAAATTTCGTTTTTCTTGTCTTCATCATTTCTTGATATTGTCTTGAATTCAAAAATCTTGAATTTCTTGAAATTTCTTAATTCCTAATTTTTTTAAACAGGGCCCTTGTGGCTCTTTGACTATGTCACGTAAGAGATAATAAAAAAATTTAAGTACAAATTGAATATCGAGTCGTCTCGTAGTTTATTGTGTTTAAATTCACGGTTTAAAAGTGTGCCTATAATGTCTATTATGCACAAATCTATTAATAAAGATTAAATTAATAAAGATTAAAAATTAAATATTTTTAAAATTATTATTTTTAATATCATGAGGTTACTACCAAATGTAACTATTTCAGATTATTAGATTTCTAAGATTATTAGGTATAATTCTTATTATTATAATTAC
>NW_017259235.1:447465-450771 GCF_001594045.1 Atta colombica | reverse complement strand
AAATCAAATTAACATTTCTTGTATCAAATAAATATATCTTTATATTTAATAAATATATAGTTGGCAGTATTCAATTAAATATTTATTAAAATTGACTACATTTTCCTTCAATGTATGTGCGGACATTTACACAAAACTTTATTTGTTTGTATTATTATTATTATTGTATTATTGTATTATTGTATTGTATTATTATAAAATTATTTTATAAAAATTCTTTTCATTACGGCTTTAGGCTTTCATGCTAACTCCTGATTTAACAAATTTGATTTTTATTTAAGATTTTATTACATAATTATTAATAAAACAATTTTAATTAATTACCGAGATTTAAATAATATTTTTTTATGTTCTCGTGATGTGATTTCAATCGTACGATATAGAAAAGTTCGAAAGATCTAAATTAAATATTCTGAAAAAAGGATTTAATCATCGTCGCGGATTTTAATTTATTGTCCGACGAACGAATGCGAGTCTATTGCCATATGTTAGCTTATTATTACGAGTTGCTCACATAGGGTTTAATCCCATCCCTATCCCCACAGTTACAGCTCCACAATCCGTGACGCGTGTTAGCATATTATCGCCGCTCACATTTAGTGAGATCGTGTTAATTGAGAGAACAAAAAGTCTATCGTCAAATCGTTACATCCACACTATAGGGTCGAATTAATATAGGTAACGACCATCATCGCTCGTCATTCACTGAGATTCTTGTATCGAACGTCAGCTTTGTTCGATGCAATTTAATTTCATTCTTTCTAGAAGTCAAGTAGATACATCTGGCTGCCAGCAATAACGATCCTCTCCACCCGCGCGAAGATGCTTCTCCGGACGAGATACTCGACGATCAGACGATCGGTTTTTCTGCAACGGAATATTATCGGCAGAAAAAAATCAGATCGGAATCTCGGGATAGAGAATGAAGAACCGATTGTACGCTCGGATATCTCAAAGAAAGTCAAATTACATATAACATGAAATTACAATAACAAATTGTCATATTATGTAATTGTACAAGGAATACATAAAAGTCATTAAAAAGTCAAAATGATTTTATTTTGATTTTTAACAATAGTTAAACAGTTATAAATTTTGTAACCAAAAAAATCATCACTTTGACTTTCCTTTGACTTGGATGATTATAAATTGGAGCTAACACTAGCAATCATTGACCAGGCATTTGCCATCATGTAACGTGCATATTTGCTTAATAATTAATTACAATAATATAATATTATTACCTAATTAAATTGGAACTAATGATACAAATAATCATATTACAAGATAAAATACATGCTAGGTTATTGCTCGTTGATCAATTTTCAAAGTTTTCTCGTCACCAAATTTCTAAAATAGTTTTCTTCAGGACTCCTAAAATTTCACAACTCTCGGAAACAATGTTATTTCATTCGATGCGGTGAGGAAGAGATTTATGCGTGAAATAGCAAGTTTCCTGAAGTCCTTTGCGCTCTCCCACGCTCCTAATTATAATATAATTTCCGCGCTAATGGCGTACCTGCTCATAGCCGCCATCATAACCCGCCGGGGTTTTGCAAAGCGAAAGAGGAGGAGGAAGAGAACGAAGGTTGGAGAAGGATGAATCGGGGTATGTATTCTCCGTGCGTAATACGGCGCCGAGTTCATAACCGAGTTAACGAAATCGGCTGCTCCGTTTATTCCGCAGGCGGGGAAATAACGACGGGGTGAACAAGGAGTGTAGGGGAAAGACGGGAGGTTCTAGGTGTTTTGATTAAATTAAGGGATGATCGCACGAAATTAGAGACATTAAATTTCATTTCCTGGTTCGTCCCGGATTTGCCACGAAGAGTTTGAAAATTTTCGAACGTGTACATGAAAAGAGAAACAGAAACTTGTGAAATAGAAGTCAGTACGACAAGTTTCAAAGCACAAGCGTTATTGTGTTACGCTCTGTCACTAATTTAAATGCTCGGCATTCCATGTAAACTTGTAAAAAAGGAATTGCCTGAGACTATAATTAAAGAAAAATTGTTGATTGTTAAGAAAAATAATTTTAAAAAATTTGATTAAGATATTACAATATTACATTTAATTAAAACATATAATATTTGTGATCACATTTCTTATTTCCAAGTCTGATTCTTTAAGACCGTGCTAAGTGATCTTTAATGGCAATATTTGTGCTTTGATCGCGTCGTAAGTAAAAGATCGTGTAAGTAGAACCACGAAAGAAAGGAAAAGAGTCTCATCCGCATCTGCTCGTCACGATAAGCGATGCGGGAAAAACTTTTTCTTTACGGAAGTGTTCAACGAAGCGACACAACGCGACATGACTGTCGTTCCTTTTTTATGCTGGTGAGAACTTAAAAAAATTAAAGGAGCAGGAAGCAGGAAGAGCTGGGCTCGACTGCTGCCGGTCCTTGAAGTGCTTTTCGAAGTGATGTGCTCGATCGGTGAGAGAATCCTAGACAAGCTTCTTGAGTGGTATGCCTAATTTCGTTCTAATTCCGGCACTTGTCACTCGTTTTAATTGCCGCTTAAGCACGAAAGTCAAAGTGTCGGCTCTTTCTTTTCGCGTGAGGAAAATCCGACGGAAAAGACGAAGGATACTGCTCGGAGATCACTAGCATCGTTAAATGATTAAATTTTAAAATCATGCGATAATTAAAAATTGACGAATTACCCTATTATTCTTGAAACAAATCATAATTACAGTATATGATACAGTACACATATGATTATTTTTCTAAGCTGTATAATATATAATTAGGTATAAGTACATTATATATTTTATGCGAATATTAGATGGAGAATGTAAGATCAGATTTTAATCGATACGATAAAAAAGAATAAGACAAAATTGTAAAATGGTAGCAACGATAGATATAGACGGTTACTTAGAGAGTTCGTGAGAGTGAATATTTCAATCCGTTATACTCTTCCGTGCATATATATATCTCCGAGGAGAAACGGGGTAAGAGATCGTTAAGGTGTTAAGGGAAGATCGAGGAGCTCTGGCGGCGAAATTACATTTTTTAATTATGGCCGGAGTAAGTTCATAATTGGTGCTCACTACGCGGGGGATGAAACTTATTAGTCGGCAGGGCTTTACCGCTTCAGGGAATGTAACATGGCCACCTTGTGGAAGGATATCGCCGAGGTCGTTTGCCAGGGACGCAGCTTTTGTTACTCATTTCGATTACGAATTTTCTGTGTTTTATTGTTTACAAAAATTTGATATAAAATCCATATTGCCCATCTTATATTTATTTTTAAACATTTTTTAATATATTCTATATTAAATCATCTTTAAAATAATTTATT
>NW_017259235.1:434531-447284 GCF_001594045.1 Atta colombica | reverse complement strand
TATATATATATATATATATACTTATATCTATTTATTTATTTATTTGTTGTATGTGTTTGTGATAATTTTTACAATTTCTTTAAACATCATTTAATGCCATCATTTAAATGTCGGATATTAGAAAACATGATTTCACTTTAACTATCAGAAAATAATTCATTCCCACAACCAGCATACATTAATGGCCCAAATTATTCGTTCGTATAGAGGATGATTGAAAAGCAGAAGAATTCACAAGAGTAGGAGCGTCCCTGACGCTAATCTCGAGTTAGATGGCAACATTTTCTTGTAGACGCCGAATATACGAAGCGGCTCGCTACCTTGCTGTTACAGTGCTTCGAGTAAGTATACAATACCTGCGCGATACGTTTGTGTACTGGCAACCTACAGCGATGTTCAAGAAAAATTATCAAGCTAAAACTTATCATCATAAAAGTAGAGATTATTAGAAACTTTATGGCGTATACTATATTTATAATAGAATAATTCATACATATTATTTGTCGATCTTTAATATTATCATCGACGAGATATTATTAAAGATTCTTACGGGGTTCGCGTCCTTGTGAATATTAAAGTGATTAAGAGTTAAAAATTGATAATGTTGTACTAATTTTATGGATTTATTAGTTTAGTAGACGTATTTATGCATTTATAACTCAATAATACTCGATTTTTCTTTAAAATTGTGATTTCAGTATTATTGTCAAAGTTTGATTATCAACAGAAATGATAATTGCAGAGAAAAAATTGTAGTTTTTCTGCAACGTATAGCTTTACAAGTAGAATTTATTTATGAAACATTTAATAAAATTTGTAATAAAAAATCATGAATTTAATGTATGAGCCAAATATTTATATATAATATGTAATAATAGCAAATTTGTCGATAATATCAATTGTCGATAACATCAGCGTTCTTCAATTATCTCCAGGCCTTTAGGGCCCTTTTTATATTGCCGAAAATTTGCCTAGAATTGACAATTTTTAAATCTCGTTGGTGATATTATCTACAGTAGTTTAAAATTAATTATTTCCTGTTCCTATTGTGCATAAGTATGCTTTCCTTCATTGTGCAAGCCTTATTCAAAACAAGTTCTGTGACAATTATATATTTCAAGATATATAGGTATTTCTTTCATTGATTAAATAATGCATTATTAAGTAAATACAATACTGGCGATTTGTGTGTACATATTAAAGCGCAACAACGTGATCGACCGTCAACGGACATCCCTCTATGACTTAGCCTGTATAAATGTATATATATATATATATTGTATAATGTACATGTATTTGCGTATATATGCTTGCGCATGTACGGACACATGTATATTCTGTATACTGTATGTGTAGATTTTCCTATCCGGCGTGCTACTGCACGAGGGGATATCGCTGGGGAAGGATCGACAATTGAAAGGAAGGGGGAGGTTCTCACTCTCTCTCTTCAGCGTAAGGTGGTAGGTGGCAATAAGGCACTGGGCACCACGCTGTTACGACCTCTGATCTGGCGAGCACGTCGGTATATATGTATGTGTGCAGTACACGAGATCCCCGGCAACACGGAATATATATACCCGTTAAACTCGCGATCGCGCGAACGTAGGTGCATCCATAACGGTGTGTTCTCTTCATTGCGTAATTACGAATAAAGGACCGCGACCTTTCTCGTTACGATCTCCTACAAAGACGACCTCTTGTAAATCATGCACTTTCAAGCACGTAGTTTAAATTTCCTAAGTCTATATATTATATACAATAAAATAATCGCAACAAAAGAGAGAGAGAGAGAGAGAGAGAGAGAGAGAGAGAGAGAGAGAGAGATTGAAAGAATTTATATAGATACACTTGAGTCAAAAACGCTATATTCGGTCAAGGCAGTTCTTCGTGTCTAATATTTCTTGTGAATTTATACAATTTATAGTGCCATATCAAATCATAACTGTACGCTGATTAATTTGTCGAAACACTCAGTCCTAAATCAAGAAATTGGAATAGTAATAATCACAAATTAATTGACAGGCAATTTAGTATGATTGATAAGTATATTTATTTTATAGAAAGCTGTTAATGATTTGACGCTAATAAGCATCTTAAAAACTGTAAACAATTTATTGTGAAAAATACTATTCCAACCGAAATTCGAAATCGGATCTCTTATATTCCGTCTTGACATTCTGCCAGTTTTATCACTGAAGCATGTGATAATATTAATTGCAATAATAAATATATATAGATTAGAACATCTTTTTCAAGCGACATAAACAATATTAAGGGAAAATCGATCAATGAGATTAAACACATATGAAAGAAGATTAGATTTCTGGATAGCAATCTATTTTCAATCATGGAGGATTCCAAATAAATGAATAAATATGAACGAGAATAAAAATTTAAAATAAGATAATGAAGAAATGTTGATCCTACTAATTCAATTTATTATTCTGCTAAACACCGACGCCTTTAAATATAATTATTTCTTCATAACAAAAATAATTATGGCAAATCGCTTCCTTGATTCTTCTTCAAGATATCTCGTTAGAGAAGAGGTAGCTCGATCAACGAGGTGCGAGGGTTAAATGCCTGTAGTCGAGGACTTAATTGATAGGAGCGGAAGGATTAATTTTGAATCCGATCCACGCGCTACTTCAAAGATCCAGCGTGGCGTGCCGGCGCTAGGCAGGCTAGGCTACGCGTGCTACATATTGTACATAACGCGTATATAACGCCGAAACATCCAGCGGCCATCATGGCTCTGGTCTCTCTCGCTTATCAGCGCGGAGGGAGAGGAGAGATCTGTCGGGTCGATACTTGGAGTTGTGAAACGAGGAAGTCCGTATAAGCGTGTGTATACCCCACCGAACGGCACTGGCGTGGAGGGGACGAAAGGGAGCTCGTTCACCACCTCCTTGTTTCGGTGCTCGCCGACGATTGGTCGTGGCAGCGTAGCGCGTCATTGGGTAGACGTTGCCGTTGGATGAAAAAGGACGAAAGGTTCCAACGGACCTAAGAATATACCTGTCACATGGTCGCGTATCCCGTAGAACTAGAGGGAGGGGCGAGAGAAGAGAGAAGGGTGGGAGAGGGTGAGATTAAGGGCGAGCAGGGACTATAAGCGGACAAATCGGACCCTTTCGTTTCGACTTCGGTATCATTCGGCCCGTACATACATACTTGCGACCTGTTTCACCCTCGGTGTTAAGTCGGATAGACTTGGATAGATCGCCGAGCATCGTTCAATGTCCGCGGTATCGTTAGACGAAGGTATAACAATCAAGGCATTATTATAGTCTACTTCGCGATGAGTTGTTTCGTACGTGTCGACAGGATGCTTTTAACAGGCAATTAAAAAGTATCGAAACTGCAGTGAAAATGCAATAATTTAAGATCTTATATCAACAATTTTAACTTCGAATTAAATTAATGATCACATGATTTAGGCCCGATTGCATAGTTACTTTGACTTTGAGCAAAGCTTACAATTTTTTCTATCTCTGTCTTTTTTTCGCTTTAAAAACGAGACAGAGAAAGTTTTAAGTCTTGCTTAAAATCAAAGTAAAGTTGATACCTTCAAAATAGCCTTAGTCTTATTTCGCGGTGTACGATTTTCCATATCTATAATTTGTATTTCTTACTATCTGATAGGTATACTTCCTAAATTCTTTGGAATCAAATTTCATTCTAAAGAATAAAAAATGTAGTCTTGAAAAAGAATGGCTCCATTTTCAATATTTAAGAGTGAGATTTCATTCTTTAGAATGAGATTCACTCTTAAAAGTTTAGAGAGTATGCGGATACATATTTTAAAGTTCGAGGAATAGCGAATTAACCGCGATTATTATCTTCGAAAATGCTCTCATTCGAGAAACGCTGCACAGCGGGACTTTCGTAAATATATTTAGTACGGAAGAGTATTGTCGTATTGTCTTGATGCAGTAGTTCAGTAGCGATCGAGTCAGGCAACAAAGAGAGGGTTCCGCTTCACCACCTCTCGCTTCGTTTCTCGTCGATGATTGGCGGTAGCGAAGGAAAGGATCGTGGCGACGAAGGCGACGACGAGGAGGACGAAGATGGTGGAAAGAGAGTATCGTAGTGGGAGGGACATAGGTACACGCGCCAAGATACATGGTCGGTAAAAAGGACGGAGAAATCTTCCCCTCGACCCTTGCAACCCCTTTTCCAAGAACGCAACGTGAATCGTGAACCGCCATCATCAAGCATTCATAACGTACAGCAGCGTATTTGTCAGAGGGACTTCCTCAGTCTTCTCTTTCTCTCATCAGAGATGCCGAGAACCTTTTCTGTCATGAAAGAAATGTAACAACGACGTTAAAAATTGAATGCCTGTGATGAATTAAATATTCAAATGCAGACACACAAATGTTCAATAATTATATATTCTCTATTATATATTCTCGCGCTTTCAAAGGAAAACTTTCAGGAAGTCAAATAGGTCATTATAATTTATTTTCTTATTAGTCATAAAAAATTATTTTAGATTAAGACATTATTCATATAACATTCTTAAAGGACTTTGCATTTAATCATGCATTGTGCATACAAATTAAGATATAGTTACCAAAAATAAATAGTTTAGCTGCACTGAAAAAAAAATATAGTCAATTTTAATTAATTTTAATTAATTAAATACTGCTAACTAAATATTTATTAAATATAAAGATATATTTATTTGATACAGGAAATGTTAATTTGATTTAATAATATTTTTTTTTATTGAATGATATGATAAATATTTACTTACTGTAAGTAAATGTTTAGTTGACAATATTGAACTAAATATTTATTAAAATTAACTATATTTTTTTTCAGTATGTAGATAAAGATATTATCTTTTCAGTCCGATTAGATCCAAAATTCTTCAAATGGTGCTACGGCAAAATGTTCAATTTTTATGATTTTATTATCTAAGGAAACTTTTCATCAGCATTTCATAATCTACAAAACAGCATAGTTTCAGTCAATTTGATCTTTAAAAATTTAATATCATTTGAATGACTAAGCGCTCTTGGAAACAAAGAGTGTAATTCATAGAATGATAAAACCGATATCGAACATTTCATTTCCAAAGTTTTTCTGTAGATTCAAACACACTGTGTTTATACTTCAAACTTATTTGGAAATATCAATTATGTTTCTTGAAGCAAAGTCCACGGTTTTATCCGATTCTAGAATTGGAAAGAGATGAGAAACAAATTGAATCTCGGTTGAGAGTTAACCGTGAGTTGTGTAACTGGGCCTTAATCATAATTCATTGTCTCTTTCCAATTCTAGAATTGGAAAGAGACAATGAATAAGTTGAATCTCGATTAAGAGTTAACCGTGAATTGGGTCTAAATTGAGCTGGTGGCACACGATGCTTGTTTTCTTTTGGATTGCTAGCTGGATTAGAATCTTGCCACCGTATTGACTGCGGTGTTGATAGTGCCAACATCACAGCCGACAATACGATGACAAGATTTTAATCCAGCTAGCAGTCTATCAAAAAGACAAGAATCGTATGTCGCCGGCTTTAGTCTATTTGCAAGATTAGTTAATCTCGCTTTTTGTAGATAAATTTTTTTTCTCAGCTGCGGGGTATCTTATTTTTGGGAAAATTTATATAGTAAGAAGAAGATAAGAATTAAAAGTAAAAATGAAAAATTGTAAACATGTATTCGAAAGGTCCATAAATGATGAAATATTTAATAGCTGATGGGATATTGTAATCAATCCGGATAAATGTAATTTATTGCAATAGGCATTTTCAAATAATAAGTTTAACATAATAGTTACGAAGGTAAAGAAACTAAAGGGCAATAAAAAAAACCGAAATTTTTTTCTCAACTCTTATTATATTTTTAAATCTTTTGTTGTATTAATTACGTCTTGTAAGTTTCTAGAATCAGTATACTTACATAAAAATTTAAAAGAATTTATTCTAAAAGCTTAGAACTCGTACTGAATGTTATATCATATATCCGGGTTCGACTCTCGGCCGAGGCCGATATAATATTTTTTTCGCAATAAAATTAATTATTTAATATATCATTCAGCATTATTAAGATCATATAAATTTACACAGAATTATACGAGAGAGAGAGAGAGATTTTTTCTTTGATTTTTGTCTCAATTATTGATCATAAACATGAAAATTATTATTTCAATGTTGCAAATAAATCGTTATTACTTAGTTATTACTTACAGCATTATTATATGTAGAGTCCGACCGAATTTCGATTTCAATAAAAAATCAGGGTTTTGATTTGATTTCGGCCGAAATTAAAAGAAAATTTCAGTGGATAAATCGTACAAGTTGCAATGCACTGATAAGCCAAAAAACAATTGTTCAATTTTAGCTATTAACTCGTTGATCGAATTTAAAACAATTTGAGTACAAACTTTGATGTGATCCTAATAATAGATTTGATTTCTTCAAAAGTTGAGGATGCAATATTATTATATTATTAATAATAGTAAAAGAATAGATATTTTAATAAAATCTCGTTTTTTAAAGAATATATAAATTTATCATGATTTCTAAAAATCAAACGGTTTCTGTAGAATTAATCCAAAAATGTCAATTTCAACTCCGGCCGAAAAAAATGTACCTCCGTTAGCTTCTCTCTTCCTCTTTTTTTTTTTGTAAGAGCTTATCTAAGTTTAACAAGTTTCGATTTCGTTTTCGGCCAAATATTTTCGGCCGTAGGGTAAAATGTGATATCGGACTCTAATTATATGTAACATTATTTAGATGTAATGAAAACAGAGAAAATTGCATGAATGAGAGAGAATTAATAAATGAGAGAGAAAGAGAGATGTGCGATGGTCAAATAATAGCGAGAGGAAAGGAAGGGAACTATAAAAGAAATCTTATAAAATAGTGATGTGTAGCGAGGAGTAGAAATAATTAAGATATCACAAATAGATACGTGTAGAAGTGTTTCACTGCTCATAGTACATACCAGCGCGTGAATTTCGGGGATAGGGAATAGAGAAGTGGAGATAGTCCCGTCGAACGTCAAAACTAGATTAATCGCGAGATCGTCGCTTTATCCCAGCAAATAATTTTCCAAAACCGACGATTACGGTCTGGTGTCCAGAGTTCGGCTCCATATACATCGTGCATGAAAGAGAACAACGTGGCGCGCGGTGACTGCGGCACGTGCTGACATATGGGTTTCCGGGGCTTTGCTTGTCTGGTCTAGTCGCGGCCGGGGTCTTTGTGCGGGGGTGGTAAATGGGATGTCATCGTGTTAAATGGCCCCTGATGCCCAACGACAGCCTAGGACGCGGTCCATTGAAAAGCGCCGGGCCAGGCCAATTCTTGCGGCTAATTCACGCCGTTTATACGTTTAATTGCCCTTGCCACCTGGACCACCGTGCGCGAGAACATTAGGAGATTCGATCCGAGTCAGTTTAACGGGCGCATTTAGCATGTGCCTCTCCCTCCCCCTTTCTCTCTTTCTTTCTCTCTCTCTTTCTCTCTTTCTCTTTCTTGTCGGAGTTATTGATTTACAAAAGAGCGCCTCTTTCCGGTACGTGCACATCAAGGTACTCGGATGTATTTAAGATTGCCAGACAAACTACCCGATAATGTATAAGTTAACGTTTTATAGCTCTCAGCCACGAAGTAGCAATAACGTTGGCGGTGTCGAAATGATATCGCAATACCGATTCTATTAACAGCATCTATATAATTGTCTTTTTTTTTTTAAGATTTTTTATTGAAGGGCATTAATTTTTTCAGATTCTGTGTATTAATTATTGTAATGTACAATTAAATTTGAAAACATCACCGTTATCTGTTGAAATTGTTTAATTTTATCGACATCATCTGAGACCAGATGTACATAACAAATATATATGTTAAAAAAATAGTCAACATTAAAAAAAAATTAATTGTTTAATATAAATTATCTACTTATTAAAGTGCTTGAATTGAATTAAAAAAAAATTGTTAACATGATTCTATTAAAATCAAATCTGAAAGGGTTAACGCAATTGTAATTATAGTTTCAAATTTACTTCGCTGAAGTAAAACAAATTAAGGAGAAATATCAGCAATTCGCTCGAAACAACTCTTGTATCGTTCTGATCTATCTGCTTCGTTAAAGAGACGCACGGGATAGAAACGTATATACTTAATATCGCACAGCTCTAGTTTTAATATTTTAAAGATAATGTAACGAGAAAAAAAGCGCGCGCGTGTCCGGAATTAATTCCCATTGCCAGTAGGAGGAAACGATGCACGCTTCTCGTCAAAGTGTCGTCGTTATCAACGTCCTGCTCGTTTCCTCGCTTGACGGGTCGTAAATCGCGGTATCGACGGTTCGCGAGAGTGAGAAAAAAAAGGGCGACGTGACCGAACGTTGACGGAAAAAGGAGAGGAATTGATGGAGCACCGAAACTTCGTGTGGGGTTTTCGGGAAAGGAAATCCGCGGCTTGTAACCGAAAAACGTGCACGGTGAAAGCTATAAGGACCGTTGTGAAATGTTTCCCATAAAAAAAACGACCGATCGTTAGAAAAGAAAAAGATCAAAAGAAAAGTATAGAGATAAAGCATATCGATAAATCTGAAGGTGATCCATTGAGATCAATAGACATTTTATTTCGCTGTGATTATATCACGAAAGGAATTCGTATATTTTTATTTCAATTTATAAAATAATCGATTTTTCAATTTATCTTAAATTCTTGAAATTTTAATTCGTCTTTTTTTTTATTTCTTTCAAATTATGAATCAAATAAATTTGTACGAAAAGTATTATTCTGCTATAAAGAAAGATCTGTACGTAGTTATGCGAGAAATAGTTCAATCAAGTGAAACGACTGAATAAATTATCCATTTAATTGTCGTTTGTTCTGTGATAAGTAAATCGAGTTCCAGAACTGCATAAAATGAAAAAGAAAATAATATAAAATAAGAGATATTCAATTCTAAAATATCTTTACTACATAATGCAAGAATAATTAATAAATAATTATTTACAAAAAGCAGAAGAAAATGTAAATTATATAGCAGCATTGACTGATTAGGCATTGAGGTTAGATAACATTAATAATATCAGGTAAAATCAGGCACGGAATAAGCAAGTAATTAACGAGGCGAAGAAAAGAAATAAGCGAAAGAGAGAAAGAGAAAAATAGTGGATTGCCTGGGTTGCGATCTCTAGCAGGAAAATGAATGCCATAAATAAAGTCGGCCGGCCAATAATTCCGTCGCGATCGAGCGACGAGAGTTTTTCATCGGATCACGCGCGAGAAAGAATGGAACAGGACGATGGAAAAGTAAGAGGAGGCAGAGGAGGATCGAGGTGGAGGAGGCAGAGGAGGAGGAGGAGGAGGAAGAGGAAAAGCGGAAACGCACGATGTAGGAGGATGGACTGGGTGGCGTTCGGGCAGTTTGTAATCAAATTGAAAATTCCCAGCGCGGAGGAGACCGATGAAAGAGTAACCAACGGACGCGATCGAAACGGGTCGTCCACGGGTCGCCGTCACGTGACGACGTATAAACGGAGAACCGGGGTATCTCGCACCGCTTCTCCGTAGAGCCGCGTTACCTAACTTCCATCCCCCCACCTCTCTTTTTCTCTCTCTCTCTATCTCCTTTCTCCCTTCCCCTCTCGTCCACGACCACCCTCGCACACTGGATTTCCCTGGGGGGCGGTGGGCGCCGATGGGGGCCGTCGGGTAAAAAGTTCGTGCGAGCAATTCAGCATCACCGAGATTCCATTAGAGACACGCACGCGAGGATTGAAGCTGATATAATTTCGATAAATTCACCAATTTCGACGCTATAATCGCGTAGAAATGATCCTCATATTTATTCCTATTATTATGGATACATTTCCGTGCTTACAATGGAAATCACACACGAAATATAATTACATCCATTAAAATATGTATGTAGTTATTTGTATATGCACAAGTATTTATATAATTAATCTTTCTCTAGCAATAAGGAGTCTTTTAAGGAATAATCGATTTTTATTGAATTTTAAGAATTTAAAAAAAAAAATGAATAGATAAACAGGATTTCGTCTTTTAAAAAACCTTGGTCCAGTTTGGTAATGTTCTTGTTGTTCGGCTTTTATTATGATAAAAATTTGTTAAAGATTTCACAAGTAAGTATACAACAATCTTTTCAGATTTTTATACATATAATTTAAAAATAATTAAAAAAATCTGCAATGAGGACCTCAACGATCCAGGTTGCAGAGAATGAGCGAAAATTTCATATTGCTGTTAAAGAGTTAAAAAATAATATTTCAAAATTATTAATATATATAGTATATTAGTATCATATTAAAATCTATTCTGCAAATATGTTAAATAAATAAAAAAAAAAAACGGGGATCTTTCCGATAAATAAAATTAAGTTGCTATACTTATTTAAGAATCAAATCAATGGCGCCATCTAATGAGAAAAGTATTTACTATTTTTGTTGGTAATTATAAATGTCGATATCTTCTTCAGATAAAATTGCTAGTTATTTTATCGACTACCTATAATTTTGTTAAAGTTTCATAAGAAAATGCATAACTTCTAAAAATTTTCAAAAATTGCATTTCTAGAAATTCGGAATTTCAAATTAGAATAATTAAGAATCTTAAAAGTTGATAAAGTATTAGGAGAATATAATCGACAAAAGGAGATTACACTAACCAAAATTTAAAAGTTTTCTTCGTTTCTAAGAATTTTCTATATTTCCCAAAATTTTTTAAGACAAAATAAACTAACGAACAATTTAAATTAAAAATTTATAGATATTTTCATTGAAGTTTTATATTATACAATATTTTATGATATATATTGCGTACCTGTTTACGAGAAAGAATTATGTATAAAAAGTATTTATTTTAATAATGACCACTTGAGCTGTTCTTTAGCTGATTGCAATACCTAAAACAAAAAACAATTCTCGTCAAATATGTGAATCAAAATTGTAAACTTGTAACTTGAAAAAAAAAAATACATTAAAATGAGGTATACCTGCGCTACTGTTTGTTCTCCAAGTGGAATGTCATCCGTTCGCAGTGCTACCCTCTGCACCACACTCGTCGCGTCCGCATCCAAAATTATACTGAAAAGATAAATTTTTATTTTGTTATATTACATTGATTAAAAATTAACTGATTGTTCTATTTACCCGCCATCGCAAATTTCATCCATTGCTAGCATTACTATGTCCAAGCTATCCAATACTGCTCTCTTCTCCACATTCTTTCTGAGAATCGAGCTAACCGAGTCATACAGGCAGTTCAGGACACTCATTAAGATCAACTGAAACAAGCCCAATAAATTAATCTATGATAATATTCGAAATACTTGACAGAGTTGTGTATACAAACTTCGTTTTCATGTGAGCTGCCCATAACATAGAAAAACAAATCAACGTTACTTCTGTAGACGCAAGTCAAACCATCTAACATGATGATCTCTGCATTTGCTCGGTGTGTTTTACTAAACAGATTTTTCTCGAAGGTTTTTTGCTCCTTTGATGTTGAAAACACATTTTTATCATAGTACTTTGCCAGTATCCTATTGCCATCATTGTCAAGGATGGCCATTCCTTTCACTGTATACAATGTGGGCTCCTAAAATTATTTTCTGAATTCAATTTTGTGAGTAATAAAACTATACATATCTTCACAAACGAAAACATAGTAGAATATCTAATAGAATATGTATGCAGTGCAAGATTTTGATTAATTATATTAAGCAGACCAAAATCAATGTTTTTTTTCTTTTCCTTTTCCCTTTCAAGAATGATGCAAAAAATAAAACTATACAATAGAGTGAATTAAACATAAAAATCGATTTTACCATGTGACTCATTAGAAATTGAGTTAGAAATAAGTTCGTTGTGCCGTTTAGGTTATGTTAAGCAACTTCAAAATATTTACTGCGGTTTTCTCGCGTGAACATATCACAATGTATTTATCACAAATATAAGCTTCAAGGTTTTTTTAATTGACATATATGGCAAAATAATTGATATTTGTCTTAAAAACCTACCAATAGTTGACCATCCATGTTTATGTCAAATTGATTTTGACGTGTCCATCAGAAACCAGTGTTACTAACTGTTTAAATATAAATTTCCCTAGAATAATATTCGTAGGAAGAAAAAAATTTCAATTACAATTCTCGATTACTTAAATATTTTCTTATAATAAGAATTTTCATGAATCTCATTTAAATTCTTTCGAATATTCTAACAATAATATATTATTTTAATTACAATATCCCAACATACATGTAAAAATATTTCATATAATGCATGTAAATCATACACGTATTATAATTATATATATTATTAAATTTTATTATAGTCTAACTTTATATGATAAATATACTAAAAGATTATATTTATACATGTACATGTGCGTGTAACGATCTTTAATTAGAGACACAACGATCATTCTTTACTTATTGTGGAAACTTAGTTGCGGAAAAAGACATATTTCTCTTCGATGAACACTAATCCTTCTTTAGAACCTTCGTAAGTTTGCGGAAGAATTCTGGTCCGTTCCAGTAACCTCTATATGTAAAAACCGTATGTAGTAATATGTACAAAAATTTAGCTAAAGATTACACATGTATACATTTGTGATGTCTATTAGGTGTACAACTTTGCTTCCGCCGTTTTCCTATAGATGGCTTTAGCGGTAAGTGGTGGTCGAAATAAATAGATCATAGACGTCATACAATAAACTTGGGCATCTGTCAACATAACCCCATAGAAACA
>NW_017259235.1:428018-434175 GCF_001594045.1 Atta colombica | reverse complement strand
GTGGGACCAGCTCGGTGTAGTATATTATGAACTGTTAAAACCGACTGAAACAATCACAGGCGATCGGTATCGAACGCAATTGATGCGTTTGAGCCGAGCATTGAAAGACAAACGGCCGCAATACAACGAGAGACACGATAAAGTGATTTTGCAGCATGACAATGCTCGACCCCATGTTGCGAAAGTAGTCAAGACATACTTGGAAACATTGAAATGGGAAGTCCTACCCCACCCGCCGTATTCTCCAGACGTTACTCCCTCTGACTATCACTTGTTTCGATCAATGGCACATGGCCTGGCTGACCAGCACTTCCAGTCTTATGAAGAAGTAAAAAATTGGATCGATTCGTGGATAGCCTCAAAAGATGACCAGTTTTTTCGACGTGGGATTTGTACGCTACCCGAAAGATGGGAGAAAGTAGTGGCCAGCGATGGACAATACTTTGAATCATAAATGTATAACCAGTTTTTTTACAATAAAGCCTCGAATTTTGGAAAAAAAAACAGTGGAAGCAAAATTGTATACCTAATATTTAAATTATCTCACCTTAACATTAAATGCCAGTATATAAATGGAAATAGATATTTCTTTAACAAAAACATGACGTAAAATTCTTTGCTTTGATTCACTGGAAAAGTTTCCTTTGGTTGTAAATTATAGTCAAACTCTGCTAGAATGCACTTGCCATAACCAGTAACTAACGGGCATGATGCGTAGCCATCATAAGCCATCATCATTGGTTTGCCAGCCAAATCATCCAATATATTCTGGTACAACACTTTTCCTTGTGCGGCTATTTAACAAACGTGATATAAGTATATAATCACAATATTTTACTGTTTCTTAAATTTAAAATATATATATTATTTCTTTACCTATTGCAGCCATTGTCTTAGAATTTGGTGTACTTGTGCAATCACCTATACCAAATATATTTGGATATTTCGTATGTCGTAGCGTTTTAGGATCAACGCAGAGAAATCCAGCTTCGTTAGTCAACTCTGGATGTTTTTTCAAAACTGAAGGTGGTCCCATTGGGGGCGTCACATGGAGAAAGGAATACTAATACAATATAACAAGAATATTAAATTTATATCGGTAATATTTAATCTTTTATAAATAAATATACTGATCATATTATTGATAAAACATACTTCCTGAACTAATATCTCTCCCGGTGAGTTTAGTTTCTCGAATGTGGCTTGTCGTTTGCTCGGGTCTATCTTTACCAGATTCGTTTGAAGATTGACAGTGATGTCTCTTTGTTTACAAATGTCCCAGAGGGAATCGGCATATTTTTTAACTGCGAATATAACTGGCAACGCAGTGTTATATACGACATCAATGTTATTTCGCAATTTGTGCTTTAAGTAAAAAAATAAATAATTAATTGAAAATTCTTCTTGCAAGTTAACATATATAATTATACAGGCATACATTGCGGTAGTAATCCTCGGCAATATAAGTGATCTTTTGAGGTGCACCCGGGCATTTAACTGGAGTATTCGGTAACGTGAATATCGCAGTTCCTTGTCCAGTGTTTTTTATTTTCTGGTAAACATGGGGTACAGTATCAGGTCCGTAAATAGAACATACTTGTGCATCAGGATCATATACACTGTCCAACAGACCTGGAATCTATGAAAAATATTTTTGCATCGTTTTGTAAGTATATTATACAAAGTAAGTATATTATACAATTCAGTTACTATCTAATGTCTTACTTTGTCCCAATACAATTGCAAACCAAGTGCAACGATCATAATGTCATATTGTATAGTATCTCCATGATCTGTTGATACTTTGTTAGCGTCTGGTTGAAATTCGACGACGGAAGTTCTCAACCATTTCGCTTTCTTTGGCAAAACATCTTTCATATACTTTTTCGATGATTCATAAGAACTGATACCACCACCAACCAAAGTAAACAAGGGTTGATAATAATGTACCTAAAAAAATGTTTTTAAATTGTCGAATAAAAATATATAATGTGATTTTTATTTATTACATCATTGGATTCCAACACGATAACTTGCTCTGGATTATTGATTTTTCTTGACAGTTTTGCAGCCATTGAACAGCCAGCGGTACCACCTCCAATCACCAGGATTTTGCAACTAATGCGATAGATTTATGTATATTAAACTTAAATAAGTATTTATAGATGATTCTTTCATTTAAGATTGATTAAGTACAATCTAAAATACATCTTAAGACATCATGAATTAATTAAAGAGTTATATCAGTATTTTAAGACATTATTTAAGGTGCTCTTAAAACAAGAACAGACTATAAGTACTTAATAAACGACTTATTTTCTGCTTATTATCAGTGAAACAAATTGTACTTACGAATGATGGATCTGCCTATATTCATTTCTAAGCGACATACACTTTGACAACATAAGATTGTGAGACAACAGTAGACGAGACATGATGTATTCTAAAAGTCAATGTGATTCTGTATAAAGAATAAATACGATTTGAGTGCCTGTAAAAAATTTGTTCAGCATATAAGATATGCATGACGCGATAAAAAAATGTTAACCCGAAGCCAGTAGGCCGATTCGAGACATTCATACCTTGTTTACATACGAGCGAATTTATTATTATAGGTTAATTTCTTATGTTTGTTCATCACTCATCACCCACAGCCATCTCGTGATATTGTGAACCACTCGAAAAAAAAGATTAATCGAAAATCATAGCTTCGAAGATACGCCGTCCACGTTGCAATCCTTCGCATATGTGACGTCTCGTGCATTATCACGAGTGAAAATTGTTACGATCTTGGAGGACCTCTTCATGCATAAAGATAAATTTACAAATACAGATATGGGACCTTCGAGAGCTTCTAGGACTTCTCAAAAGAATCGAACGACGCGAGAGGAAAAGAGATATGTATGTACATAAAAAATATTCAATTGGTTGATGAAATTTTTTAAATGCTCGAATAGCTCGAATATGTGTATATGTTTTGTGACTCGAGTATTATCTTAATCTTCGTTACTTTAAATATTTTTTTAGATAAAAAAATCATATG
Source organism: Atta colombica (assembly GCF_001594045.1). NCBI lineage: Eukaryota > Metazoa > Arthropoda > Insecta > Hymenoptera > Formicidae > Atta > Atta colombica. The sequence continues at coordinate 431,132 of NW_017259235.1, read as the reverse complement.
CTTATAATATTAATTATGATATGTAGCGTGATATACCTAAAAAAATGTTTTCAAATTATCGAATAAAAATATATAACGTGATTTTTATTTATTATTTATATCATTGGGTTTATTACTTACATATTGGATACATATGGATTACTATAATACTTACTTCTCGAATATTTTTAAAATAGAGAATTTTTATGCTTTTATGCCAACTATGGATAAAGTACCGTAAATATTCGAAATCTCAAATTAATAGGTCAATTTTAATCAAAATCGTAAGACTCATAATTTGTTCTCGTAAAACTCGTAAGAACTTATAACTAGTATTCTAATTTTATGCGTATATATCGTAAAACGTAAGATTATTCGTAAATATTTATGATTTCTTGTAAATCTTATAGCTAGTAAAAAGCTCTGTAAAAATATCGTATAAAGGTATATATATTTTAAAATTCTTATAAATCTTACGAGAATGTATTACGAACCTTACAATTTTGTTTAGAATTTAGACATAAGTGTTAAAATCAAATTTACTTAATTATTTACAGCACAACGAATCAATGTTTCAAAAACTTTAAAATGTATTTTCCTTGCCTATTATATTTATAATGTTATATTTATTATATTTAAAAACCTTAAAAAGAATTTAGGGTGTCATATTATATTATAGATTCGGCATTGCTGTAGTATACGAAATTGATAACATCTTGAAATTTGAATCTTTATCGAGAATCTTGAATCTTTATTCGAAATTCTAATCGAGATACGTTTATATTGCAAAAAAAGATTAATTGATTACAAATGAAAAAGAGGGTGCTATCACATGACAGTCGGAATTTCGGAAAACGGAATCTTAGAAAAGTTATTCGACCAATCAGAATCATTTAAGTTTAACCCAACAAACGAGAGAATGGATTGAAATGAATTGAAATGGATTCAGATTTTCAGAAATATTGGTTCACGAATGTTGAAATGAATGCTTCTCAATCCTGAATGCATTTTTATTCATTTATAGGAACATATCTCTATTCCTTTCAATCTAAAAATAATATTAGCTTTTTCTGTATATAACACACAATTGTGAATACTGTTTAATTCAAAATTTTGAATAGGAAATGCAGTTTTTCAATCCAATTGGATTCAATTGAATCCAATTAAATTCAAAAAAAGTATTCGCTATTTAAAATACGTATTCGAATAGAAGAAAATTTCAATCCATTTTAATCCATTCTCATTTGTTGGGAACACATTATACAAACAAATGATTCTGAATCGTCGTATTTCCGAAATTCCGATTGTCATGCATTTTAAGACATATAGGAAGTACCCAGCAAACGAGAATGGATTAAAATGAATTGAAATGGATTCAGATTTTCAGAAATATTGATTCACGAATGTTAAAATGAATGCTTTTCAATCCTGAATGCATTTTTATTCATTTATAGGATTTCTACGCCTTTAAATCTAAAAATAATATTAGCTTTTCTGTGTACAACACACAATTGTGAATACTGTTTAATTCAAAATTTTGAATAGGAAATGCAGTTTTTCAATCCAATTGCATCCAATTGAATCCAATTAAATTCAAAAAAAGTATTCGCTATTTAAAATACGTATTCGAATAGAAAAAAATTTCAATCCATTTTAATCCATTCTCGTTTACTGGGTATTCATATACGAGATAAAAGGTAAAGAAAATCACCTCAGTCTGCCTTAGCGATAAAGAATGTGCTCTCTTTATTAAATTTTCGTTTTTTATAACTACACAGAAATGAATAACATATACGGAATAATTAAACGACTGTACAAACGCGCGAAAACAATTTCAAGTTTGCGTTGCTATATTCATACTCATAACATATTCATAAGCAACATGACGGGACGCATTCACGCATCGCGAGGTCTGGAATGAAGTTGCGCGCGGAACTTCCGCCCCCGTTGCTCTCATGATTGCTCTCGCGTTCAAGTGCGTGCACATTTCTAAAACTTAAATGTCTGGATCAAGAATGAAATGTAAGTGGCATGAAATTAACGCTTATGGAGGGACAGGGTTAAAAAAAAGTCTTTGGCAGTTGGTTTTAATGATCGTTTCCTTCTCTCATTTATTGAGGATAACTTTTTGAATGTCGCCTTAGGCAAACTTGGCCCGATTCAGCCGGGTCCCCCGGATCGCGCCGTCAACTTCAACCCGCGACCTATTTGCAGACAGCTTCGAGTCACGAGACATGTGTCTCTAGAATAAATTAAAAAAGGAAATGAAAAAAAAATAGATAAGAAAGAAAGATACGAAGCGGAAGGTGAGTTCGTCGGTTAGGAAGCGAGTCTCGAAGGCCTCTATTCAATTGCCGCAGACGAATTACGCGAACCATTCTCTCACGTTATAGACGATAGATCGTCCTTTACGCCGAACACAATACATTCTTCAACGCGATATATCGTATGATACTTCGACGGAGGGAATTTACACTTTGGCGAAAATAAAGATCGGAGTGTAAGTCTAATGTAAAGGAAGAGAACATAAATGAAACTTCTACGAAGCATAAATTAAAATAGCGTTAAAAAAAAGCGTTCTTATCCTAAAAATTAAATTTCTTTTAGGATAAGATGGTACAATTTTAAACGTAGTACAATTTTGAATGGAATAAAATTTGAATTCAACTTTTGAGCTTCAAGTTTGGTAATTCTTTCATTGTATGGAAGGTACTGAAGAATATTAAATAGGAAAAGATTAATTTTGAATCTTGAAAATTGAATTCAAATCTTCTGTGGTGAATTCTGTGGTGCAAAATTGTATCACATTCGAAATTGTACAATCTTATCTGTCATAATTTATGTTTCCTAAAAGTTCCTGTCGTTCTTCCCTTATATTTGAAACTTTGATCTTTTAATTTCGTCATGAGATACCCCAGAATATTCATTAGTATAAGTGTGTCATGTTCTGTCATATAATTTCTTATTTTATCCTTCAAGACGATGAAACGGCGATCGGACATATGACGTAAATCTGAAGAACTCCTCGCTGCGATGATGGGAACGACCTCAAAGAATAGCCTCGAGCATAAGGGAGCTTTTTTGGGCGCGACCGGGGAATATTTGCAAGATTACGTGAGAGCGGTAGTTTACATT
>NW_017259235.1:421272-427918 GCF_001594045.1 Atta colombica | reverse complement strand
ATTATTATGTACAGCATGTGGACACGATTTCCGACTTTCACTTATTGTTAATCGGCCATTCCTCCTAGGAGCACGATTAGCACACAGGCTTACTCGTCTCATCGGCGCACGATATATCATAATCAACGACGGAGGAAGCTTTCCTCCCTTTCTCTTGACGACAATCGTTCGGACGTTACTTTATGATTTTGGACAAGAGCCATTGTGAAGAGCATGTGGATGTCAACTGATTAGAAGCACATTAATTAATATTGATTGAAAATATATTCACATTTCCCTTTTTCAATTTTAAAACAAAGAAAGATTCATAGGAATGTAAGAGTTGGTTTATTTGCAATTTCTGATTCTGTAACGAATCAGAAAAACTCCCACCAGGATAATCACTTGATTACGTACTGCCTCTTTTACATACAAGATTGTAAATACGTAAAAAAGAATATTGTTTTTACCGAGCTCTATTCAACGGCTCTCATTGTCCCTTGCAATATAATTGCGCTAATTATGTAGGCGAAAAATACCTTTCTTGTGTGCAGTTGAAAAATGAAATCGTTTTTAATGAAAGAAGACCGTCCCTCCACATAAGTAAATTCGCAAACGCAGTAACCAATTAAAAACGATCGATAGTATCATTGATGATTTCTGATTGACTGCTGCGTTTGCAAAAACATTTTATGATTGTGACTTAAAAAAGATTTTTAAACGAAATCTAATTTTGTTTTTTCTTTTTTGTTCTCTATCTTTCTTCTTTCAGTTTCTCCTTTTTTCAACTACAAGGCTTGATCATTACACGAAAATGCATATCGACGTGATAAAATAGAGCTACTTCATTCTCTCTTTCTTTTTCTTCTACAATAAGAATTAAAAATATTCCTGCCGTATTGTGAGAGAACGTGCAGCATCGCAATTTTATCGCGTCGGATAATTCGATCGCAGTTCAATCGAATACATAACGTCGAAAAACATTTTCACAACAATATAATGTGATCTCTGCAACTATATTATGTGATCGTCGTTAGATACACACGCGTATACAATGTCGACACACGCACGTTACAAAAAAAAAGAAATGGGAGATGTGTCAATGCGCATACATAAATCTCATTTTCGCAATAGAGCGATACGAATATCCTAATAACAAGATTAATTCAATTTACTAATCCAATATCTCTGCGCTTCTCTCTCTCTCTCTCTCTCTCTCTCTCTCTCTCTCTCTCTCTCTCAATTTTTCGCAGTATAAATTCCATTAATTGCTGACTCTCTACAGTAAGAGATGCGACACTTCTAATCTCTTTCTTATTTTTCTCTTATTCCGTTGTCATTGGACGAGATACAAAAATGTTCAATTCGTAATTCATACTTGTGGCATAATTGATACTTAACTCAGGCTTAACTTAAGTTGATCATTATTTCTTAAAAAAAGGGAAAAAAGAAGTATGATTGAGACAATCATCACTGAGCGAACACTTTGATCCTACGTGACATCCGTTAAACAAAATACAATTGGTGCGTATTGTCGAACGAAATATTGTACATGTGTTTAATTGAACATGAGTGATTGCGCGCAATCATACATCTTACAGAGGCATCCGATGCGCGTGTTTTATGTCTGTGTGTTTTATGTGTACGGGTGCGTTATACGCGCGTCTTTTGTACGCATTCAACTATGCATAAGATCGTGCACGCAGTAATTATTCTCATTTGGTTTCTTTTGGCATTACAAAATAATCTTATTTACAGTCTGTTGATGTAATATCAATATTCATACTTCTTTATACTAAATTACGCGATAGAGCATATTATGTTTATTTACTATATTATGCAGGTAGGGAACTATTTACAGAACAATAAAATGATAATATAAATATACCGTTGGGTATCGTCGAACAAATATTTTACTGCATGTAAGTGTAAGTGTAAATCGAGTGAATGTGTGTTTTGTGTGTGTGTGTGTATGTGTGTGTGTGTGTGTGTGTATGAATATGTCGTTTATATGCGTTTATATTTACTTCTTCTCAATTTGAATCGTTTCGTTGTAGAGACATTCAATAGTGGATTTATCTCGCGGAACAATTGGTAACAAGATAAAGATAAAGATAAAATCGGTCAGTGATTTTTAATGAAGCGAATCATCGGAACTGGAGGATTTGAAATGTGTCATCGTGAAATATGAATGGATATCTCATTTCTCTACATATTGCATCGTTTCGTGATGCGTAAAAAGAAATGAAAGAGAAAATATCAATTAAAACACAGCCGGAAACAAGGCATTAAATGCATATTCGAAGTTTGTCTCTTAATTGTAATAACATAATAGCCCTACTTTAATTAAAAAAACCTAGAATAATTTGCACACTATGATAATATGTTACAAGTATGCAATTTTTTACCTAACTATATCCCGACCGTTAAACGATTCATCTTTATATCGCTATCGCGCACTCGGGCTGTTATAATAATCTACTTAAAATTCTCATTGGATGTAGCTACTTAAATTAAAATCCCGATTTTGCCAAATTTTTCTCTTCAATCAACCTCGACGGTTAATTTACAGGCCAAGAATTCGGCGATGAATATTCACGTTCTTCTAACATAAGCGAAGAACGACGGGATAAATATTAAATATCACTAAGGCGACGAAATGGTACAAAGAAAGAACTTTCTTTCTTTTCTTTCTATCTTTGCAAAGCTTCTTCGAGGAATTTCCTCTTTCTTTTTACATTTTCTTTCTTTTTTTTTTTCATAAAACAATTTACAATGAAGATGTCAGCATCGCGCAAAATAGTATATTAACTTTAATCTTCTTCCAATTTAACGCCTCGTTATCCGCACGAGTTAATTATTAAAGAAATATCTCTTCAATATTCACAGTAGATACCGTCAATTTAGCTGTCTTCATTATGGAAAATTTTTAAGGAATCATAAGATGCTATCGATTAAATAAAGTCTACAATATCTAAAAGAATAATTTAAGAGCTTTTTCAATAATTTGAATTAGTTCATGATCGTATTTTCATCAAATTATGACTGTTTAAATTTTAGACTTTCTATATGAAAAAAAAAAATCTTTAAATAAATGTTATCAAATTATTCTTGATATATAAAGGGGGGTATATAGAAAACTAAAATATAAACTGAAATAAAAATAATTTCAAGACATGAGATTTAGCTATAGCAAAGCGAGAACTCATATAGAGAATAACGGAGTGTTAGATCATAATGGCGTCGTTAAGTCATTCCAATCGCATTAATAAGTGCGCTAATACATTTCGTCGTATATTAATTTTTGTTTAGGAGACACACAGTGAAACATCATCTGCATTCATGTTATAAGTCAACAAGGATTATATCTGTTTAAGGATTACCACTCGTTGTTATTATATTATGTAAATTGAATGGAAGAAAAGCAGGTGAAAAGATTGCAAGAAGTCAGAAATGTATCACATCTAATTCACCTGAGAAAATCATATTTTTTTTCTCCTTTATTTTTCCTTATTATGAGAACAACTTTTGTCAAAGACTAATGCAAAACGCCTTACTATGCGACAACTATAGGAAATTTTTGTTCATCGCTAAAAAAAAAATAGAGAGAGAGAGAGAGAGAGAGAGAGAGAGAAAACTGAGTGAGTAAAGAAATAATCCTTATTGCATACACATGACGCATACAGATGAATCAGGTATGTACTGAGATATTTCACTAGTATTTCTTTGAATATTTCGGAACATATCTGAATGTTATGTATCTCAGAATATTATGTATCTCAAAATATGTATCAGAACATACACAGAGGTTCTCCCCATTCAATAACCCACAGACTTTTGCAATTTGGAATATGCACTTCCAAATATCTTCTTCTGGACCAATCGAGTGAAAAATAAGCCTTAGAGCATCTCCACTATCTCATCCAAATAGCCATACTACGCCGCATGGGACTGCTGAGACTGCGATAGTTTGCTGGAGCTTTTGTGATGGCTGGACGCGTGTCTTTCCTGAAAACGACAAATAGAAATGTGACGTCTTGCTCCGTGAAGTAATGCAAACAATGAACGAAACATCCGCTAATATCGTGTAAAAATAATAATATGTCGTGTAAATAAGTACTACATTTTTATAATATATCTTTAATATAATTGAGTCTATTATTTTGAGAATTATAAGAAACTTTGAATGAGCGAGATGTGAATATAAACTGAATCTAATAGATAAAACATTGTTTTTATTTTCAGCAAAATTGTCAAAATAATTGACTCAATTGTTATAGTTTCATAGTTAAATGTAGTATGTATAAATTTGTATCTCTCTTTCTTCATTTCTGTAAATCTTCTAACATTCTTTTCCATAAGAATTTGATTTCAGATTGATATGGGAACGAATATAGATCATGAAAAATCGATTATCTTAGATTAAGTTTAGTGTGGGATAAAAAGCATGAATGCACATAATGATATATAACTAACAAATTAATGATAATTCGCAGTGGGAATGAAAAAAGAAGTATTCTACTGGAATTTCTATGATGAATTAGTTTCCAGTTTCTGGTTTTTCTTCGATTGTGTAAGCCGGCAATGAAATGGGACTGAGTTAAGGTATGCAAACTAGAAAAAGCATTTATTTGCAAATTCTACGCATGCAAATGTATATTCAAATGCAAAAAAAAAGTGTAAATCATGCAAACGTATGCTCATATTTGCGTTCATGCACGCACGCACACATACATGTCTCCAAACATTAACAACTATTACAACAGTGATAAATATAATCGAGTGACAACGGTAATTTTGCTCCTAATAACAGTAGCAATAGTAGTCGTGATATACCCTTCACCAAGCAACAGGCGAATGACACGGGCAATGTCCAATCTTATTTGTTTTTGTTGATTTTTGATGAATTCATTTCGTGTGTGATTTATGTAACGATATCGCAAAAAATATGATCACATAATGTACTGAGCCGTGTTAATACATATATGTATATTGTGTGTATATTATGTAATACACACACACACGCGCGCGCGCGCGCGCGCGTACGTATGTATGTACGTACGTATGTATGTGTATATATATATATATGTGTGTGTGTGTGTGTGTGTGTGTATGTGTGTGTATATATATATAAATGCAGCGAAACAGTGCGGCAGTACTACATATAATATATGTGATTAAGAAGACAAAATAATCACTAAGGTACGTTTCATTTGCACAGTACGTTTATTTACGTTATTTTCATTTTTCTTTTTTTTTCTTTTTTTATCGACCACGTGACGCGTACGATTCCTGTTGTATAATTCTGTGTAATTCCTTGTCTAAAATTATTTATTTTTCGCTCTAATATTTGCGAGCAATCAAAGAAGAATATATTTGAATTAAAACATTTCAAATAACTGTATTTTAACTTCATTTCTCTCTCTCTCTCTCTCTCTCTCTCTCTCTCTCTCTCTCTCTCTCTCTCTCTCTCTCTCTCTCTTTTCAAGACAGGTAGCGTACGCGACGAATGGTAAATATACATCGTGTACAGAATTTACGCAGTTTTCACGTTACACACACACACATATATATATATATATTCTTTTTTTTTGGCGAAGTGTACTTGTACCCTAAGATTTATATTTTTTAATTCATTTGTGCCGTATCCGCTGCTCATTTCGCGCGAGCTTGCACTGTGATGTCCTCGTGATGATTACTCGTAATGATGACTTTAAATCGATGTATCATTCGTTAACAATCAACAACTTAAAAGCATTATCGATATACACCAATTTATCGATGATTCTTTTAATCCAAACTGTAGATTATTTTATTAAAACAAAGTATAATAGACTTTCGCTAGAATAGAATTTCGCTACGACTCTGGATCAAGATAAAGGAAAGTATCTCAAGAATTATTTTAAAAAATTGTATAAATTTTTAATATCAAAAATATTTTTACGACGCTGAAAACTTGTGTACATCTTTAACACATACATATATGTATATGTGTATTATCTCTCTCTCTCTCTCTCCCTCTCACATGCTCGCTTCCTATCTCTTTTTCTCTCTTTCTCTCTCTCTCTCACTCTTTCTCTATGCTACTTATCAATCACAGATCCTCTATCAAGTTTCGAATTATTCTGTTTAAAAAAATTTCTTATCATCACTTATTTATTTTCCAATACACTACATACTTTAATTAATTTTAAACAAAATTTTTACTAAAACAAATTAATCTAATAAAAAAATTATGTCACTAGAAAAATGATTGAATTTTCATCTAGAAATAAATCAGTTATAAACTAGTTTAAAAATTCATTAACGAGAAAGATAAATGACATATAAAGTGTATATAATATAAATATATATAAATATATATATATGTATATACATAATGTACTCTTCTGCTTTTCTCTTAAATTTCTTATGATCACAGAATATAAAAACTAGAGATTTACCTTAGCAATTATTTTGTCTTTCTATTACTGCTTTTCAATTACTATCGTAATTGCACAATTTGATTACGCAGTTTCATTTCTTTCCTTTTCGTCACCGTGCACGGTTTCGTTAACACATATTGGCAAAAAAATCGGGTTACAATCGGCGGAGATCAAATTACTAAGTACATTAATCTTCAGTTTACACGATAAGAGAAAAGACGCGAAAAGTTTCCTGAGAATAA
>NW_017259235.1:418287-421172 GCF_001594045.1 Atta colombica | reverse complement strand
TATATATATAATATACATAATACACATATACTAATAGTCTTTAATAAATTTGACATATTTCTGGCTATGTAAACACGGTGAGAAAAACCGCATTTAAAAATACATATGTCTAAAAGCATTTAAAAGTACATATGTCTAATTTCATCCCGTGTAAGCTCCGATAGTTTACCACAAGTATAACATGGATATCAGAAAAATATTTAACATATATATGTATTATAGTTCGCGAGGAAAGGAATGACAAAAGTAATGATAACGAGGTAAGTTTGCACAAAAAAGAGATTTAGAAGAAGGGAAATTTGATATATATAGGAAATTATATATAAGAAAACGGAAATACATAGAATGCAAATAAGTTTAGAATAAGTGATAAAACACAGACAGAAATGTAATTAGTAATAATATATAGTAAGTTAAATTAATTTAGGCATTAGGATAAAGCTGAATTAAGATGGCAAAAAAATGTTTTGAAAATATCCACAAAAGAACTAAGAAGACTTCTTTTTTACAATTTTTACAATTTGAGTAAGAATTGAGGCTTTTACTAATTACTAATCATAACTTTGGGGACAATAGTTTTTTCTAATATAAAATGAAAATAAAATGGTTTATTATCTTCCCGTTTTACGTTAATCTTTTGCAATGTGTTTGTTTAAAAGTTATATTTTTTTTGCTATTATTTCGAAGCTCTCTTTCAATAATTTAGATTCTACACAAAAGTTAAGATAAGGATTTAGATTAAATTAAAATGTGAATACGAGTCTTATAAACTTACAGAGCTTCATAAGTTTTTATGTACATACACGCACGCACGCACGCACGCATACACGCACGCACACACACGTGTATACATATAATACATATAATACATATATATATATCTATTACAAATTTCAAAGACAACAACAGTAATATGTTGCACTTGACAAAGCGTATTTGAATTCACACGGGAAGAAAAAATTATATAACTATACATAAAACATCCATTATATTATTGAATGAAATTATCAACTAAGCTCTTAATCATAGATCCTCTACATTTCACAAATCAGTCATTTGCGCGTGTGAAAACAGCGATGGTAATCGTGACAATATAATAATTAACAGTGACATTCACGATTCCGATATAACCATTTCTCTGCACATTATATACTATACATTTCTTAAACAATGTTGTATACATGTGTGCACATACGTATACATAGCATACACTCTTAGAAAATATATTCTGAGCGTAATAAATCGGTCGCATTTTAATCCGATGCAAAGTTCCTGAGTTAATATTTGTTCTATAAAAAATTCACATCGTGTGTTCGAGAATAACATACACAAAATTTAATCAAAATCATTAATAATTTCGGATAAGGCCATGTTTATGTAATCAAAACGATTCGTAAACATAATCGCTTACCTCCCTAGGCTAGTACTACACATACTCTTCACTATTCGCTAATAGCAAAGATCGCTTGTATCTTCGCGGATAATAGTCTTTCAGGCATAACTGACGCCAATAGAAAATCATATCGCTTTCTTCGCTATGTCTTCGTCTATCACACGTGGCAGTGTTCCTCTTCTCGAGCTTTACAACGTGGTTTTCCTCTTCTATGAACTTAATGTTTTAAGGCTCTTATATGTCCAACAGTTAATTATTATATATAATCATTAAGCGACATATTGTGTATAGAGAAAAAGAAGCCTACAAGAATATCTCGCATACAGACACTTTGAAGAAAGTTGTGATTTTCAAAAAATTTCCTATTTCTTGACTAATATTTTATTTCTCTCTCTTTTAGAGCAAAAAAAAAGTGAACTAATCACGGAAATATCAGAGAGATTTCGATTAGAGTACATAAAAAAAATGATTTTTTTAATAAACAGGCTCATCAAGGGTTACAGGAAATTTTTTAAAGACCTTGAAAAATGATATGTAAATTTTAAAGATAGATGAAATAATTATAATATTTTCAAAATGTATTTAATTATAGCATTTCCAAAATGTATTTAAGTTTGCGGGAAGAAAAATATATAATTTATCTCAGAGGATTTAATATCATTAATAAAAAATTATCATAATTAAACAAATCCTTCTCTAAATTTCAAGGATAATCCATTATAGCTTAATTTTTTTATTTATAGTATAAATTAGTTATTTATTAATTATTATTTCTTATTATTTTTAGGCACTATATATAAAAAGGAAAATAGTAACAAGCAAGAGCAGGTGTATTTCTATAGCGAACTCTTACAATACGTAGATCATGCTGGCTACAAGTGTAACACAAGTTACAAAAGTAACTTTGTGTTGAAAAGAGAAATTAAAAGGAAATTAAATAACGATTCGAAACAATACCGTAGACACTTTGTATTATTATAATATCAATAACTTTTATCATTATGCATAAATCGATCCCACACAAACACTTAAATTTAACTTGAACTAAGATTCATGAAATCGTTGTATGTAACTCATCGAAGATTGTACAAAATTACACATTATTGATTTTATACATTTGCACAGATTTTCATGCGAATATTTATAAGCATTCAGATTGTATTATCGGATTGATATTCTTACGATAACGATTTGTTTCGAATTGAACGCCGTTTCACTACGATAGAATCAAAGCATTGAAACAAGATGTTATATTGAATTAAGATTTTATACAGTTGGGCATTACGGAAAGAAGAACCGATCGAAGCAATCGGGTGATAAAGAATAAAGTACGACTCATGCTGCTATTTCTACTAAACTAAATTCCGTAAAATCGAAGAGAAAAAAAAATTAATATTTTCATGGATTTAGAAATTGGGCTTAGAGATTAAGGAGTTGCGTTAAATTTCAACGCTCAATCCAATAGTGTAAGAAAAAATATATGTATACATAT
>NW_017259235.1:382523-418187 GCF_001594045.1 Atta colombica | reverse complement strand
GAGTTTAAAAATATTAATGTATTTTTCCCAATTTGAGTCTACACGACAGAAAAATACTATTTACATATATAGAGAATTTCATGTTGCTGAAAGCATTATATTCCTATGTATGTACCTTCTTTATACTTTTCATGAATTTTTTAATAATTTTGGTAAATTATTTATGTAATTTTTTTATTACGTATAAGAGAAAAAAATTATGTACATCTATATGTACAAGGACTCTATATTAATTATATGAAAAATTAATTCTTGGTTAAATAAGTTAGTTTCATATAAGACTCTTATAATGTGTGAACGAAAGATATCATAGACAAGGTTCAATAATTTTTGAGTTATGGTATAAAACTTGTGCTCATAAAGTATCTTTGATACACTATAGCTAAAAAATTATTCATTATGTCTATGACATCTTTTTTTAATCACATTATAAGCTATATTATATGTGAAAATTAAATCATTTCATCAGAACTCAATAATTAATATTTTACAAATAAAAATATGAATCTATAAAAATTTAATCGCTTCCAAAGCATTTTATTTTACTTAAATGCTACGTGAAAAAAGATAGAAAACGAAAAAAATGTGAATGTAAATTAATAGTTTCTTAAACTATTTCCTTCGTCAAATATAAACTGTATAGTAATCTTAAGAAAGAAATGGGAAAAAAAATAAAAATGTCCATAAAACAAAGCAGAGTTTTGCGTTGTCGTAGTGGTAATGGACTTGATTATTTAAAGAAAAATATGTCTGTTTAGCTAATAATTATTACAAAATACACATAGATAAAGGAGGCAATTCTAGAGATTGAAATTTAAAAAAAATATGTATGTATATAACATAAATCTATAACTTGATTTAATTCCAAATTCTATAGTGCAGATAAATTCTTTACATGTGTATAAATATTGGTTTGTTCGGAATTCATAGTGTTCAATCGATATTGTCATCGATTCTTAGCGATCATCATTTTTTTAAATGCTGTTTATACATGCTGTTTATACATATTTTATAATGTTACCATTCAGAAAAATATAAAGCATAAGCAGTAAGCGCGAATTGTACTTTTTTATAATCACAATAAAGTATGTATATAAACATTTTTTTTACTATCATTATATATATATATTTTTTAATGTAAGTGTGTGTGTGTGTGTGTGTTTAAAATCACAGTAAAGACCATAAGGCAATATAAGCAAATTCAAAATTTACTTCTATTTTTGTGTATAGTTTTAAAAGACAAAAATTCCTGAGTATCATTTCAAAGCAAAAGCATCAAAATTGTTGAATTTGTACTCGTTTAATAACGTTCAAAAGATGTAAAATAAGAAAGAGCATTTTCGGCATTTAATGTTTTTTTTTTTTACTATTGCCAGTGTAAAAGTATTGCATAATTTAAAAAGATATATGCTACTTATATGGATATCGATAAAAGCATTAATAACATAATTTTCTTATTTCAAACCAATTTTTTCTGGAAGATACAAAATGTCTTATCAAATTATCTATTATCGAAAAAAATCATTATAAAAAAATATTATTTTGTATAAACACATTGCTTTAAAACTTTTCTCAAATTTCACTACAAATTTTTAGAACAATCCAATATTTTATATGTAAAAAAAAATATATATACATATATTTATATATATGTACACGTAAAATATATATGTAAATATATATGTAAATATACAATACATATATACATATGTAATATGTGCATATATATACATGTAAATTAACAGATCTCATCACTCCGACATTGACGGAGGAGGTGGTGGAGGCGGCGGAGGTGGTGGTCCACTCGGCAGGGGAGGAGGTGACGGTGGTGGATGAAGAGGCGGTGGAGGCAACAATTGTGTATCTTCCTGCCGGGTGGACGCAGCCGATTGTACGATATTTTGATTCTGATAAAGTTGATTTGGGAGTAATGATGGCGGTGGCACCGACGTATTGATGGTACCATCCGGCGTCATTATTAGATTATTTCCTGTCGGATACATCGAGTATTGGGATTGTTGATGAAATTGTTGATAGTATTGCTGATAGGCGGGATCGTATACGTACCCGGTGGGTGTATTAAATATTGATGTATGATAATTAGTATAAAAATAGGAATCTATGCCCTGGTCAGCTTGACCAGTCCCTCTCGCGTATCCGCCGACATCGCCGCGAATAGCCGGGGGATGATGGGAATTATAAGGGGCTTGATGATGTTGATGACCGCGATTACCGTGGCTACCGCGGCCATTACCATAAATCTCCCGCTGGTAGTGACCACCAGCGTTACCGCGCTGACCGGCAACTGCATGATGTAGTGGTGGTCCGCGACCGCCGTGATGCTGACGGACGCCTCTTCCACGTACCTTATTATTGCTGCCGGAGTTATAGTGTCTGCCATTCTGCCGTTCTCCGGGTCGGTGGCCCTGGCCATAACCCGTTGCAGGTATCATCACTGCTTGCTTCTTCGTGGGAAGGCCACTGCTGCCCGAGCTGTCGCCGATCATCTCGACTCGCTCGCGTTTCCGACTCGTAGTTTCGTTCGCGGATGATTCAGAAAGCTGCAGATACGAGGATCCGCTCGAGCCGTTCGATGAGGACGATGGCGGTGGCTGCGGCTGCGCGGAACTCCTCGAGATGCCGAGATCAGTACGTATCTTGATCTTTAATGGACCTTGCATCGGTGGCTGTGCAGGAGATGAACTTGGTACACTATCGGTACCCTTGAGTCGTTCCTTGGGGATCTTGATTTTTAGGACCGTGCTCTGTGGCGATATAGTTTTGTCCGACGTACCGAGACCTCCGCCGATCACGGTCGGCGATGCTTCCATGCCAAGATTCAGTTTGTCCTTAGGAATCGTAATTTTAATGGGCGCCGCCGCTGGCGTCTCCTCGCTTTTTTCCTTGTCTTTTTTCTCACGATGTTTCTCTTTACCTTTTCCCTTGTGTTTATGCTTATTATGCTTATTATCCTTACTCTTATCCTTGCGTTTGTGTTTTTCTTTCTTTTTCTTCTTTTCACTCTTATGATGCTCCGACCGTTTCTCTTCGACTGGAGGAACAATCGTTACCGTGGAAGCTGCTGGCACTGCCAATTCCACCATATTATTATTACTTGGCAGCGTCATCGATACATTATCGGAGAGAACACTGATATCTACGGTCGAAGCTATCGGCGAAAAATTATCGCTCGACAAACACTGGGTCGTCACTGGTAATTGATCCATCAACGAATGTTGAATAGACTGTAGCCGATGCTGCTGTTGCTGGTGCTGCAATTGTTCTTGATGCACCTTTTGAGTAGGTAATTGGCTAGGTTGTTGCAGTCCCTGCAATAGTGAAGGCATCGGCGCCAGTGTCTCCTGGAGCAAAGCGCTTATACTCTGCGCAGACTTGATCGGCGACGTGTACTCGAGTTTCTGCGAGTGCGTTTGAGAATGCGTTGGTTCCAAAGCTCTATGTCCTGATGGTTCATTCTTTATATAATGCTCTGGAAATTCCTTTTTCGCGCGATGCTCCGGGGGCTCTTTTACTACATTGAGGTCCATACCATTAGTTAGTGTATTGACGTTGAACGAGATTTTATGCTGCGACATCGTGTTGAAACGAGGTTGATCCGACTCGAACGGTTTGATGAGTTCTGGCGGTTTCATATCATTAATGAAGGATGATGCGCTACTGTTTCTTCCATTTGACGACGGATTGTCACGTATCGGTTGGATCAGATCGGGTACGCGACCGAGCATCTTCATTGCCTCCAAACTGGTTGTATCTTCCGTCTTAATTTCTGTTTTTACTACCTTTTCTGTGTTTACTACCTTTTCGTTCTCACTGATACTCGATGCACGGGTCCTCTTATGTGCGGATACCGCGCTCTCGTTGGAAGATGGTCGTTTTATCGTTGATGAGTCTTGCAAACTCGGGGAATTCGCAAAAGGTGACACGCGTTCCTTCATTTTTGTGGCTGCAGAAGGTGGCGTCTTTTGTTTCGATTTAGGCCTTGCGCTTTGCGCGTGTGATTCTCTGGTCACACTAGGAGGCTCTGGGCTGAATAGTGATCTGTGTTTACCAGGTGGTGTGTGCAGATTGCTCTGTTGAACATCGACGGAATTTCTCTCAACGAATTCCTCGTGGACATTTGATCGTGATCGCTTCTCCGACTTTATATCATCCACATTGTTCAATGTGCTTAGGCAAGACTGGGAATTACCATTTTTAATAGTATCTTTCAGAATTTGAGATACACCCAGTGCACTATGCTGACTGTACATCTGCGTCTTAATGGATGCGGGCTTCTGTGACGATGTGCTTGGCGATGTGCCCTGTGGCAGAGCATTCTGGCTAGTAGTAGTTGTTGCATGCTTCATTTCACCTGTAAATGAGCTGCTTTTGTCTTGTTGCTGTTGATTATACTTGGCATGATGCTGTTTCTGCTGTGCGTTCATCAGATACGGTATGTCCGCCTGCTTTGGCGGTGGCAATGGTTTTTCGATTAACTTCCGCACCTCTTCACATCTCTGCTCCAACGTCTCTGCTTTTCGTCGTTGATTCTCCATTCTATTCATATCTGCATATTTGGCAGATTTAAGTCTTGGATCCTCCCCTCGGTACAATCTCTTATCGTGCGCCTGATGCTTGCTATCGAGTGCATTCAATCTATGTCCGCTGTGATTATTACTCATCTTTTCCTGTAAACTACTATGCGAGGATGCAGAATCCTGCACGGCACCACTGTCCGACCTATGAGGCACGGATTCGGACGAGGAACTATCTAAATTGGCGTGAGAATGCGAGTGTGTTATACCGCTTGTGCTGGCCACACCAGCATTGTGTTCTCTTGACAATCGTTGCCTGTTGGGATCGCGATTAGGTTGATTACCAGTAGAGTGTCTCTGCACTGGTTGACCGACTTTCATATCCGGCCGATGATGATGATTATGATGAAGGCCAGTGCCCTTCTGCACAGATGGCATTTGGTGCTTGTTCGGCATACTTGCATTCGATACTGGTTTATGATGATGCGAATGGTAGGTCTTGTTAGGATCAGTGATATGGCACCCAATAGCGGCAGCTGCTTTCTCTCGCTCTAAACGCTCTCGTTCTTTCTTCTCACGATATTCTCGATAATCTATTGCAGTTGCTCTTGATGGACCTGCAATAGCTCCAGTTTTCTTCTCATCTTGCTTCTCCTGTTGCGCATGATGAGAACGACTCGAATGAGCAACAGTAGCAGTGACGGCAGCACTATCCATGGTATGATGAGAGCGACTCGAATGAGCAGCGGTGACAGAGGCAGTTGCGGCGTCTGTCGCATGATGAGAACGACTTGAATGAGCAACGGCACCATCCGTCGTATGATGAGAGCGACTCGAATGGGCAGTAACACCAGTCGTGGAGGTAGAAACGGTACCATCTGCCGCATGATGAGAACGACTCGAATGGGCAGCAGTGGCAGCAGCAGCACCTGCGGTGCCTTCCGCTGCATGATGAGAGCGACTCGAATGAGCGGCTGCGGCACCTTCCACTGCATGATGAGAACGATTCAAATGAGCAACAACGGCAGCAGCAGCACCATCCAATGTTGCTGGAGATTGTATTCTACGCGGCTCGGTATCCTAAGAAAAAAGATACTAGTTAGAATTCATGTAAGAAGAAAAACAATGCGAAAATATAATCATATTCGTATGTGCGAGTTACTTACAAATGGCGAATTCGGTAAACTCGGATGATGAATACTTGGACTTTGATTCGCGGAAATGATCATAATTTTTCTTTTCAATCTCGATGGACACTTATCAAATATATGAAGAAATTCGTCTGTGAGTTCTTGAAGTAAATCCGCTGTTACAGTTCTATCTACGTACCAAAACCATTGCCTTCCTTCAGTACTTTGTGGTATCTGTGTATGGAAACGAATAAATAATTATTAAAAATGTATCAATAAATGTTAATGATTACAAACAATCAAGATAGATATAAATCAACTTGAACAACAAAGACATGAATTATTTTATAACTTTTATACTAAGATTATTATTGCATATGTACTAAGATTATACTAAGATTATACTAAGATTATTATACTAAGATTATTAGCATTCTGCAATTTGCGACTTTTGCGCAAATGTTTAAAAGATATATACTTCTCTTACCTCCCAATTGGACCATTTACACGCGAGGTGTATGCAAAAACATGCGACAACTGTCGGCTTATATTGTAGACACATTGTAGTTAAGTGTAGGCTGCAAAAGAAAAAAAAATTGTATAAAAACCTGCATTGAGCACATTAAAATAAGCTTTCGTCATTTAATGATTTTAAATGTTAATTTACATGTTAACAGAAATCATAGTATAAAAAAATGGCAATACAATCCGTGGAACAAATTAAAACAGTGACTTATTACTATTTTTGCACAGAGATATGCAAAACAAATGTTTTCCAATGTCATCGTTTGTAAAAAAGCAAAATTATTTTTGTAATTATTATTTTAAATATTATATTTTTTAAATATTATATTCTAGAAAAAAAATGAATGATTCTAGAAAACCTCATTTTTTTCCTGATATTTGTATATAATTTCATTTTTGTCGTCAATATATTTTGGAAATTATATCTGTGAAGCTCCTAGTTCGATTATTATTTATGTCTTGGTATTTCACAAAAAAATAATAAAATGCAGAAAGTGCTAATACATAATAATGTAAAAGCAATGAACACTTACCTGTTAGATGCCATAAAGTATGAAGTCTGAGCTAAGTCCTTACTCGCTAAAATATAAAGATATTATTTTAATTCAGCATAACGATTTTGTACTGATATAGGGTTAACAAATATCACAATAGCGAAAAGAGGACAATTCCTATAAAAAATGCAAAGATAGACACATATAAAAGAAAAATTAAAATTTCGTAAACTGAAATTTTAATCATGTATATCTTCTTCATTCCCTTATAATAAAATGTATGTTCAATATTTGTTTTACTCTTATTCTAACTTTACATAACAGAACAAATTCAATTCTTAACATACACTGAAAATGTTATATCAAATTTTATTAAATTTTATTAAAACAAGAATATGACATATTTATATCGTTAATAATCTTATGTGTGAATTAACAAAATTATTTTTAATTGAAATAACTGCTATAACATAATTTTTTTCAGTGTATTAATTGATGTTAAAAAAAATTTTTATAAAATTATATTTTTATGATATATTAACTCTCTTAAGCAATTTCCTTGTTACTCAAAATTTCTTTATAAAATTGGAAATATAATTTGAACATTGTATTCTACTTCGGAAATACAAATTAAAATTCAAAACATAAAAATAGAATAGTTATTGCACATTTTATTAAAAAGAGAAAAGACAGAGGACCAAAGATGAAGTTGCAGGACGTGTCCTCTTAAAGTAGTGTTTTGATAACCCTAAATTTAAATTGATATATTAATGATACAAGAACCTAACCTGTACCTTTCACTAATTGACAACATCTAACAACATGGGTGTGTGGATGGTCAATAGCAACATCAAATCCTAATGTTTGTAAGAGGACATTTTCGTTGAATACCAGGTCTTGCGCCTGTTCGAGAAATTGCTACAAGTAATAATACAGCATTAACCATATAATAGAATAAATAAAAAGAACATCTTTTATAAATTGTTAACTGTCAGAATAAGCTCACCACAAGTGTAGATTTTATCTACATTTACCTCAGACCTAATATCAGGTGGAGGTTGATCTCTGTGGAGGCACATGTGTGCCATTTTGATGACATGTTCTAATTTCCTTGGTTGTTCCTCTACTTTTGCTGCTAAAAAGATTGCTGCCACTGCAATAGCATTCCTGTGGAAGTGCGTCAGCGAATGAAACACATAAAATCGGTGCATGTAGACTATAGCTGTATTGATGCATAATTGAGACCTGATTTTTATTTATATTTTATTAAGGAAAATACTTTTCTTACAAATATTCATAGAAATTTAAAATATTTAGAATTAGTTAAGAATAAGGAATACATTTTTGCACATATATTTTCCAATTATATTGAACCTAGAAATAAAATGTCATTAATTTTCAAGAATATTCTCTTACTGCAGAAGTATTATGATATAAATATTATAGTAAGTTTATTATCTATAAAATTTTATCCATAAAATCAATACAATTGCAGAATACATGTACAATAAAGTAATATACATGTACAGAAAAGTATTTCTTCAAATATATAAAAACCTTATATCTTCCATGATTTTAAAAAGGAGACATTATTGCAATCTTTGTATAGTATGAACGAATATTGTATAAACAGATGCAAGAAACAAATTCAATACATTGGAATATTATATATCACATGTAATGTAAATAATTCTATTTACATTAACAGGATTACCGCAGAAAATGAATTTAAAAATTTCTGACTTTTCCAGATGAAAATAGAAAATTTTTCATGACCAATATAAAATATCTAAATTTTAACATCCAGAATAAAGTATTGTAAGAAAGCTAGCTTATTATTATTAAAAACAATGCAAAAGAAGTTTAATAGCATAATAAAATTTTGGATGCAAATTTAAATCAACAAAAAATAAATTAGTATTGAAAAAAAAAAGAATACAGTTGTGAGGAAAAAAAGGCGATCAAATAAAAATAAATAAAATATAAATTTTAATTATTTTATTAAAATCATTTAAAAGTTTTGAACGTATTTGACTATAAACGTCAGATATAATATTTAAAAAATTATAACAATTATTTAGAATAGCAGTTTAAAAGAAATGAAAAAAAAAAATTAAAAATTTCAAAATTTCAGACATTTTTACATTTTCTCCTGACTTTTCCCGATTTTCCCGGTTTTCCAGGTCTGTGGCAATCCTGATAAAGAAATGTGATTAAAAACTATATAGCAAAATATTTTTAATTGGTCAAGTATTTACACAAACAGTATTTTACAGTATTTTACACAAAACTGTTCTTTGTACAAAATTATACATATAATATATAATCATTGAGCAATGATAAAACATTTTGATAATAAAATGTTGAAACATGCTGCTATTAAATACTTAGTGTATTCAGTATTATACATAACTAGGTACCGAAAGAATAATCTGACTTAATAAAATCCAGAAAAATGTGCATGCTGTTACCTGCAGTACTATCTGTGTAGACATAATAAAGAAAAAAAGCAGCCTTTTGTCAAATTATAAGAACAAAGTGACTTAATACAAAGAAAAGGAATTTTTTTCGAGTACTTTTAAAGTAAAGACAACAATCAAAAGATAACAAAAGATCTAAATTGCAATTACTTTAAAATTATTTCTTAGAATTAAATTAAATGGTAAGATCAGAAAATAGAGAGAAGGGACAATAGTTTTTATATATAAAATAATTTATTTAAATTTTATTTTCAATTTACAGTCATGTGGGAAAGTCGATTCAATGAATTCGGCTGATTTAAACAATTCTTCTTACTTCTTCTTAAGGTTTAGTACTGTAAGATACAAGTATTGAAATGTAATAAAATATATACTTCATCTGCATCATTAAAAAGAGAAATTCAAAAAATGAAAATATTAACATACTATAACAAATTTGTTAGCTAAAATAAAAAAATAAAGCAGAAACTTGTAATATTACGTGAAAGGGATTGATGTAAAATTTCTGAAAGTAAAAGTCTAAATAAAATGAAGAATACAAAGTAAATTGTCCACATATGACTACAAAGATAGTGCTGGATTAAAACTTAAATGCGCACTTTTGCAGTTCTTTCCTAAAACAAATATATTTAAAATCTATAAAGTATTCTTGTTTAATTGTACATAACACCCGAAATACAAATTAATGAAAATGATTAGCAAAAATTACAAGATGCACACGCGAAATCTATAAATTAGGTTCCGGACATTTAATCTTTTTTTTTTTTTCAAATGTTCTCATTCTGTCCTCCAATGTATCCCGTTAATCGATGGTCCTTGTCCAAGTACACACACATGTGTTCTGAGCAACACTTACATGTTGCTTCAGGTATCACATTCCAAATCAGCCAAGTCTCACGCATGAGGAATTACCAAGGAATCCTCTCGTGGGAATTACCAAATATCATTTACGGTACCTGTGATATATGGGATTCCAATATGGTGAATCCTCCGTTTCCAGCACGTAACCCAATTGTACAGGGCGGAATAAGAGATGCGTTAATCGACATCGTGATTGTCCGTGTCTTGAAGAACGGATTTTCGCGGATATTTTGACATTCGTCAGCGGTTGCGAATGCTCGATAAAGCGAGAAGATCAAGAGGTAGAAAGAGAAGGGGAGGAAGGGGAGAAGGGGGCGGCGATCTAGAAGCGTGAAGAACGCGACTGAACGCCTTAACATGCGCGTATTGCGTACGATAAAAGGATACACAACAAGCCGTTGTCCCATGTCCTGGATAAAGTTGGCCGCTTGCTGCCGATAGCTCAGCTCCTTGTCCGCGTCGATGCCGCATCTTCTACTCGGCGTGTTTGCAAGCTGTTCCCTCGTGAAATACCATCTTTCGTCAGCCGCCATTTATATGTACACACGATTCACCCGTAAATTACGGGCCGTATAATCCGTAAACGATACACACTCTTGACGGGATTGTCGCGTGGTTAGAACAATCCAAAAGTGGGGAGGTAGAGAGCTGAGGGACGAAGTGAGAAGCGGCACTTGGTGCACACTCGCTCGAGTCACGTCCCGCCACTGCGGCTACAGACACGCCGCCTCGTTCTCGTACAATTGCGTACAATCTCGAAAATGGCGCCGTAGGCGCGAGTGACGCAACGCGATTTACGCGATGCGACGAGAAGAGAGATTTCTTAAATGTCGCGACAAAAAAAAGATCTAAGACGTCCTCTCGCGTGTCACGTGTCACACGGACACGCGTCCCATGCGTCGGAAGGCGCGGATGGAGTCTCAAGAGTAACCACTCACGGGCTGGAACAGGTTACCTGAAATAATGAGTCTCGTCAGTCGCTGTTCTCCGCGCGACTGCACGCTTGCGAGAAAACGCGTGCAGCGTCGTCCCGTTAACATCGGCCAAAGTCGGACATCGTCGACGAATGTACATGTATAAGGGAGCGTTGTTTATTCTCAGCTGATTATCATTCCCGTTAATACGCAGAACAATCGTCCACAAGAACAAGTCGTCACAACTTCCGGCGTATCTCGTGGAGACGATGCATTGTCATTGCGTTTGGCCGGGCGAGCGTTCGAACGTTTCACGAAAAATCTCTCCCTCGATAGTGATCCGATAATTTGATGCTAAAACGATCACGGTGCATTAAGTATATCGGTCGCATCACACGTTGCGTAACATGCGTGGCCGAACCGCGTCGTAGTAACCACGTTGAAACCTTCACCTTCTCTTGCTTTCCAAAAATTCACGTCTTCGCAAAACGTACACCGTACACCTCCACCGACGTTAGGTCGCCTCGCCTCCGGAGGCCAGCCAGCGCGACCGCGTCGCACAGCGCACTCACGTCTCACGTAGCGCGCTTTGGCGCCGTGCTTGTAGACTCTTTCACTTCGATCACGGAGTGATATGTTAAAGTCTATTCTACAATTGCATTAGCGTAGTTGAGCAAGAGGTATGTATTTATAAGGGGCTTCGCACAATAAAGCTGAAAACACAATAAAAGCAATAGACACAATAAAGGCAATAGGAACAGAGAATAAGAAATTTCAACTTATTAGAAACCATGAATAATAGAATGGACGCTTTCTGATAGGTTGAAATCTTTTATTTCCTGTTCCTATTGCCTGTGCTTTTTATTGTGTTTCCAGCTTAAAAGACCGTCTACATAAGTCGCAGAACGCAGTACGCAGACGCATTTGCCACAGCCAATCAGAAGCATCAATGATACTAATAACAGCTTTTCATTGGCTCGCAAATGCGTTCTGTGTTTGCGATTTATGTAGATGTCCTTAAAAGAAACAGAAAACATGAGCAATGATACCAACTTATCAGAAACCGTGTATTCCGATTTTCGATAGGTTGAAATCTTTATTTTTTTATTCTTAATTCCTTATTCCTTTTATTATGGCTGCATTTTAAGGCTGCATCTTAAAAGTTCACACCTTGAAAAAACAGAAAGCGAAAAAGCAGAAGTCAATCGGAACTCGCAATAGTAGTACGCGATACATTTCGTTTGTTTGCTTCTGACTTTCCGCGAGTTCTGATTGGTTCCCGCTTTACCGCTTTTCGTTTTTCCGTCAAGGTGTGAACCCGGCCTAAGAATTTCAACCTATCAGAAATCATGTATTGCGGAATACACAGTTTTTGATAGATTGAAATTCTTATTCTCTGTTCTCTATTCCTTTTATTACGCGGTGTTCCTAAGAATTTTTATCAATGGCCTAGTTTGCACCGAGGGTTTAATCCGGATCAGAATGTAAAAATCAATCAACTACAGTCCAGTATTCCCCTATTACAGTCGAACGACAGGGGAATGCTCGACTGTAGTTGGTTAGTACTTACATTCTGATCCGGTATAAACCACTGATGTCCATTTTCAATGTAGATTAACTTTAATCTCGGTTCAATTTATTCTTCGTTACAATCTGTAGAACTAGAAAAAGACAAAGAGTAAATTGAACTGAGATTAAAATTAATCTACGTTAGGGGAAACGGGCCTAATTAGTCAATTCTTAGAGTACATATGCATAAAGAAAATTATCCAATCACATTTCTCCTATGTGGATAATTTTCTTTATTCATACGTTTATGCAGCTATATAAGTTGTGTGGATATATACTTTTACAACTGCAATCACTTACAACTACGCATATGCAATTGTAGAATGGGCTTAATAATTGTCTAGTTTACCTCGTGCACTTGATATACGTACTAACTAGTAATTTTCTATTAAATTATTTTTATTTCAGCAATATATTCAAAAATTAATGTACTAAATTGATACAATAGGCATCAAAATGATTAATAAATATACATATCGTATATATTTACACGTATCGTCGAAATTAAAATCATTTAGAAAATTACTAGTTAGTATCCGTGAAGTGTATGGCAAATGCTAACGATCCAATTGCGCCAAGCCAATCACAGCGCTAAAAAAGAATAATCTTAAACTCCCTATCGCTATGATTGACAGTGGACAATTACATCGCTCTCTATCAAGTGCACTTAGATGTGAACTAGGTCAATGCGTATCCGGAGTAAAGCCCGATGTTCATGATGCTAGAAATCGGTTCGAGAACTCGGACAAAAAAAAATTAACAAATCACATTTGAACAATTTGATCACATGACCATTGCAATTGATCAATTTTTTCTTTATCTGAGGTTTCGGACCGATTTCTAACATCGTGGACACAATACTTAAGGCCGGAATCAGACTACACATTGAATAATGAGATTGAAGATTGAAAGATTAAATTTTGACTAATCAGAACAAAAGGAGTCAAAATTTCTTTATTTTCATTGATGAAATTTCAATCTTTAATCTTTAATCTCAATCTTCAATGCATAGTCTGATTCCAGCCTTATACTACGCATTGGAGATGATGGCCCCAATTCTTAAAAAGTAGGAAATACTATATGCGTTATATACTAGCACATTCTTAATTTCTCATATGCAATACTTCTCAAGAATAGGGGCCGAAGTCTGGGCTATCATGAAACAAAGTTGGAATGGATTTCGATTGGAATGATTCCGTTTTCCCCAGAAAACACAATAGAAATCTAGAATAATTGAGTAATTCCGATCGAAATCCATTTCAACTTTTTGAACAACTTCCAATTTTTTGAACAAATTTTTGAATTGCTTTAACGCATTTACTATCATTTTTCCGCATTGTGTGAACATAATGCACAAAATTGGCGTGATGGAAAAGTGCGGAAAAGGGCACACTGAAATCGCACGTAATGCATCATTGTTTTTTTGATCTTGTTATCTATATTTATGCACTCAGATTTTGCTTCATTCGTTTCGACATTACGCAATTCCATCAAATTATTTTAACCTCTTAAAATACGACGATTTATTACAAGAACAATGAAGACTCTCTATTCCGTAACATCAAATGAGGAATAGCGTTGAATAATTATTTCAATGACGCATTCTCTATTCTGTAGTCTTATTCCGCATTGTGTGATTTCACCCTTAGATGGCCCGTATTCAGAACGCGCTTACAACTAGAGATTATGGCTGTGTTCGCTTTGACATGCACAATGCTTTAGTCCGGATCTACAATAGAGCCTCAAGCCATAAGAAATTGATCAATTGTAGTCGAATGCATAGAAAATAATTGATTGTGATTCATCCATTCCTTATGGCTTAAGGCTCAAAAATCTATTGTAGATCTGAAGTAAGTCCGGATCTACAATAGATTTTTCATAAATTTCCGACACCGTGTTTCGAGCACATTTCAGACTTCGAATTTGGTCTCCTCAGTTCCTATTACTCCGTGATGAAACACAGAAGAAGAACAGAAAGAAGACGTTCCGATACTTATTAGAGTGAGAATATCATTGCATGTAGTGCAGAAATGCGGAAATGCGGAAACGCGTAAAGATTTTTCATGCTAACGCTCGACGCTCATTTTCGGCATTAAAATAAATTACGTGATCAAAATTGTAAATTTGCATAAATTATCATTAAAACTATGAAGAATGGAGTATTTTTCATGTAAAATTGATATGACTTACCTGCAAACTGCGAGAACGATGTCGTGGAACAAAAGCGATATCTCGATCGAATTAATTCAGATGATCACTTTTTTGACAATCTCGTCCATACAAGTTCGGTCTCCTTATGGCTTTTGTACATAGAATGCGGTAACGTTTACTGTGCGGCGGAAATTGACGCGACAGCCAATCAACATCTTGCTTACTCGGAAGTAATAGATATACAATTTTCACTGCGCGATAAAAGTTGAATTCAATTCAATATTCTGTGTGCAGAAATTATTAGTCTCTATCTTCCATGAAAATAACGCAGAATAACGCTGATTAGTTGTTTCTATTAGTTGATTCTTTATTCCGCAGTTGTTATTAGCTGCGTTCGATAATGCAAATCTGAGGCGTCAGAGTGCCTTATATTATAACAATGTCATGTGCACTATAGAAAAAGAGCATTGCCGAACGCAGCTTTTCGCACTGTGTGATTTCACCCTTACATCATTAGTTTAGTTTTCACCGAGGATTTCAATCGGATCAGAATGTAAAGCTGACTTTTCATATAGCACTCAGCGTCAGCAATTCGTTGCTATTGGTTAAAAATTTTACATGGGATGATGCACTTACAAAACAAAATACATTTTGTCGCATCTCATTGAAGTTCAATCGAACGAACAATGAGCAGCAAAGAATTCGAAGCTAAGAAAATCTGTAATATTTGTAAGTAATAAAAAATGAAAACATTGAGTACATTTATGAATACATACAATGAATACATACAATAAGTACATTTTTATTAAATTTTGAAGTAATAAGAATATTCTAAATTCTAGATAATTACCTGAAATGATAATTCCAAATTGTAACAGTTACCATGTAGACTGTGGTCAGTCTCGCTACAAAACGCTTTGAAGCGTTTGATGACCAATTAGAAGAAAGAAGAAATTTTACGAACTGACCAATTAAAAAATGCTTCAAAGCGTTTGCAACATCGCGTTAACTGTACCCATAATCACAAGTATTCATCTTTTTCCATAGTAATTTCCATATTAATTTTCGAGCTGAACAAATAAAAAACACATATTTGAGGTTAAACTTCAATACATATGCTATTGCCGATATTCCTTTTCAGGTGCAGCAAATACAGTGGAAGCAATGAAAAATTTGCGTCACCTGACATATTTGCATGCATGAAAAAGCAGTTTTAAGAACCAACCAATTACAGTCGAGCATTCCCCTGTTCGATTCTCCGCACAATAAAAGGAACAGGTAACAGAAAACAGAGAATAAGAATTTCAACTTATCAGAAATCATGTATTGTAAAATACATAGTTTCTGATAGGTTGAAAGTCCTATTCTCTGTTCCCTGTTCCTTTAAAACTACATTTGCTAATATTCAATTCGAGCGTCAAAACAGGTCACCTGATCAAAATTGACGAATATTAAGCATCAATTTTGATAACGTGACTTGTTTTGTCGCTGAAAATGAGCATCGAGCGTTAGCATGAAAAAGTAGCCTTATTGTGCGAAGCCCCTTACAGGGAAATACTCGACTGTAGTTGGTTAGTTCTTATTCTATATTCTGATCCGATTTAAGCCTTCGGTGGAAACTAGGCCATTGATCATTTTTTCACTTTAACCTGTTCGCGTTCTTTCAATACTGCAATTGCTGCAAATGTGCAAATCCGATAGAACAAAAATAAAGGACATAAAGTTCGAAACGAAGCAAAACAAAGCAAACATCTTTTACCACTAGAACGAAAACTTACCCAAAGATTATTCCGATAAATTCGATTTTGCTTCTATCTATTGTCTAGGATTAATTACGAATAGGAGAAAGCAAAAACAGACTCTTAATATAATACAAGGTATTGCAAAGTAAAGGAACTATAAATAGTATAATTCATAACATATTTTGTTCGTTGAAGTATAACCATATTTTTTTAAAAATCGTCTTGAAGCCAAATTGAGAATTGATACTCTCATACTTACTTTTAAAGAAAACTTTTATACTAATTGACTCCATGCATTTATCTTTTAGAAACAAGGCATGTTTCGGATACCAAAGTCTACAATGCCTGTACCAACTGCAACAATAATTACAAAACGTTCCAAACAGGCTCAAAGTTGTCTCTATGCATCCTATGAATGTACACAATCTAGTTTGGAAGGATATTCATATTGCGCCAAGCATATTCTCGAAGATTCCAATGCACCTTACAAACAATGTGCATTTGTATACAATACTAATGGAAGAAAGTGTCAGAATCCAGCCCCAAAATTGGATAGAAGAGATGTTTCGTAAATAATAATAATTTTCTCTTTCTTATTGTTGTATTTCATAAATTTATGAAACCATTCTTTTTAGAGAAATTAATAACTATATATCTATCTCTTGTAGATACTGTGGTGAACATTCTAGAAAAGCACAAATTGCCCGAATCAAATCAACATCACGGCGTTCTTTGCCAGAAACACCTGAGATGTTGCTGCTTAATTTAAGCCATTATATCAAGCCAGTTGATTCTGCTGCTGAAGACACAGAAGAGGAGAAACGAAAAGTGAAAGCTTTAGATCCTTTCAGTAAGCATTCTAATATAATTGTAATATCAAATTCTTATATAATTTTATTTGCAATGTTTAATTACCTTGATTTTAATTAATTAATTATTATTATAATTAATATTATTTAAAATATCTTGTTGTTAAGAAGATATTTCTATTGTGTATTTAACATTAAATTTAGAATTTGTAAATTTTTGCTTGTTCATTTGTAAATTTGTATATCGATAAAAGTTTTTGCAAATTAGAATATCAAGTTATTATTTTCAGCCGAAGTTGATGCTTATAGAGTAAATGCAAGTGGAAGTGACATCTTAGATTACGCTAGTTCGTCAGAAAGTGACGTTGAACCTACAGTCGTCACTGACACCTTGAGAGGAGTTCATCTCGATGATAGTGACAATGAAAGTTTACACAGTCCACAAGAGGATCCCCTGAAGTAAGTGTGCTCTATATCTCCACTGTGTGTGTGTGTGTGTGTGTGTGTGTGTGTGTGTGTGTGTGTGTGTGTGTGTGTTTTAGTGTGCGTATGTATATGTTAATTATTTTGAGAATTACGCTATTACATAATGTCTGTATCAGTCTAGAGATTGAAATTGAGTTGGACTGAATAACTTAATCAATAAAGGCCAGTTGTTCCATCTTTCGAAACTATGTGATAATTTATCTAATGAATAAATAAAAGAATAAAAGAGTAAGAGTAAGAAAATAAGAAAGTGAAGTTTATCAAAAGATGGAACAACTCAGCCTTAAAAGAAGAAAACTAAGTTTAATGAACTTTGCATTGATCAATCAAATTCCAATCCAATTTCAATCTCAATTTCAATCTCTAATGTGATACAGCTTTAGAATAATCCGCTAGCATGCTTCAGCTTGTGCAACTTTATATTTTAAAAAATATTATTCACCTTTTTTTTTATTACTCACATCTAATATTAGAACTTATAGTATAGAATAAGTAAATTTGAACAGTTAGTGTGATTTTAAATTAAATATTTCTCAAACAAATGTAAAAGTGTTAATAAAATATTTTCTCCTTTTTTTTAATTTTAAAAAATTGTATAATGTTGGAGAGGAGAGAGAATATTTTGCATTCCTAATCTTGAATTTTCTTGTAGTTGCTTTGTGCGCAAGAATAAGATACTACTTACTCCCTAAATTATTAGTATTAATTTTTTAAGGCACGCCGGTATCTTTACCGCAGAAGAGGTAATTTATATCGCGAGAGAAAAACTAATTAGACTTCAGTCTCTTTATATCGATCAATTCAGAAGACTTCAATATATACTAAAGGAGAAAAGACGAAAATATTTACTTGCTCTGAAGAAAGAAAAAGAAACATTATGTAAGTATATTTTAGATAATTTCAACATTTTGTTATCTTTTCTAATAAATTATATGCAATATATAGGTAGTATATACAGTCAAAAAAGAGAAACTGCAAAAGAGAAAAAGCTTTATGAGAAACTAAAAGCTTTAAATCGTTATCATAGACGGAGTGGTGTTGAAGCGATACTTTACAGGAAGTCATTAGAACGTCGTGCACAGGTAATATCACAAATATTATTTATCTTCTTTTTTTTACGTTAGATCTCTGGCATGTGTTATATCTCTCTCATATGCTTGTGGTGCCCATGTTGATTATTTAATTGCCATGAGCATATGGACCTACAGTTTTAATGTCGATTCCGAACGGTGGATTTTTCGAGAAGTATTTTTGTGGGATATTCTCGGGAGATTGCCGGCCTTTTCCGAGAGGAGACACAAGCATAAATATTTCCTATTGGGATCAAACGCGGGATTTCTGGCATAATAGATCAGTGCTCTATTTGCTATTTCATGTTCGCATTCGAATATTATTTATATCATTGACATTCAAATAAATGTGCATCACTTACATCATTGTGTGTATGATAAAAATTATGCTTCAGGTAACCGAGCCTATTCAAAAACCACCCAATATATCAAAATGCGTATTTACCGAAGGTGGTGTAAAATGTGGTGAAAGAACGCTTCCGTCGGCTAAGCATTGTCGTAAACATATATTAAAGGTACACATTTATATTACTTTCTATGAAAAAAAGATGTATAATTACATAGCTTGATCTGTTTCATTGTTTGATATTATTCACAGGACCAACATCAAGTTTTATTCAAAGCATGCGGAGCTGTACGAGCGGACATCGAATGTCACGAACCAGTGCCGGTAATCTTCGATTCCAATTGTGTATTTCACATGAACTTGCCGCCGCCGTGTAAACTGGAACCTATGAAGGTATGATAGAACTCTACAATAATTATCTGAAGTTGATTATGAATATTCTGTAATCTATATTCGTCTCTGCAGTTCGAGGAGGAAAAACCCGTAAAGCAAGAAGCATCGATGATCGATAATCAATCGATGGAAATTGATGTGGTGGGCGAAGCACAAGAAATCGATCCCGATGACGATATGGCGGGATTGATGAGAGAAATGAATGATTCTATTAATTTAAAACCTTCGTTTGCAAATGAAAGCTTGAATAGTGAGACTAGTACGGATACAGCATTCAGTTTGTCAGCGCAGATGAGCGATCGGGATGATTTTGTTACTGTATAATAAAATATTCTTATATGATTTTCAAAGTGAAGTTACTTTTGCTGTTATACTATCGCTGCGCTTAATGAAAATGTCACTCTGGTATTTTAAAAAGAATTGCTATTATTAATCTGGCTACTCAGTATTTGATTACATACGCACATACAGCGAATTTATCTCCTTCACATATAATAAAAATACTTAAACTAAATTGTTAATATATTTGTACATAATCGGAGAAATAGACTAGATATGAGAAATTGTACAGTTACAAAATAGTGTTATTAATTTTTTTTCCCTGGGAAAACTAGAACAACACTGAAAGCAATTGAATGGTAAATAAATCGATTACATATTTTCAATGTTAATAAAATAATTTAATTCTTTTAACATTATGATGTACATTATTATGACAACAAAAAATATGTAATTCAAACATTAAATTATTTATTAACATTAAAAATATGTAAACCAATATGCAGATTCAACTGTTGCGAAGCGAATTGGTGTATTCTTTTAGAATATTTTAGATCGATCAATAGCAGCGAGCTCACGGATCCAAGAGAACTTTAATATACAGAATTCTAGTTCGCGATTTTTCAGGCCAGATTGCGCTGAAAATCATTGGTTTTCATATGTTTGATTTAAAAAAGGAAATCATCAAAATCCGTTTAAATCCGTTATTGAAATTATCAAAAAAAATGTCAATAATTGTCGTGTTTCAGTGCTTCTCGACGTGGCGGCGTCTCAGATTTTAGACTGTAAACCACTCGATAAAATTCGCCGTTTCGAGTACCAGTCAAAAGAATGAGCTATAGCTATGATGGTTAGGTGAGCGAGAGAATAATAATAGATATATAAAAAATTAAATTGCTCCTGTCATAAGCATTATTTCATGAATAATAATAATAATATATTATTATATAAATATATATTATTATTTATTATGAGATAATGATTATGATGCAAACAGGAGAAATTTAATTTTTTAGCAACTCAAGAAGCATTGGAACGCAGACAGTTAATATTGATACTATAAATGCGGAAATTTTCAAGTTACAACAACAGTTAGAAATAATAAAATCTGAAATACATGCTATAAAAGAAGACTTCGATACTTATTACTTGAAACTGGAATTTATGAAGGTATGGTAGAATTCTTCAGTAATTATCTAAAGCTGGTTATGAATATTCTGTAATTGTAATCTGTATTCGTCTCTACAGCTCGAAGAGGAAAAATCCATAAAGCAAGAAGGATTGATGATCGATAGATAGTCAATCAATGGAAATTAATGTGGTAGATGAAGCACAAGAAATCAATCTCGATGATATGGCAGAACTAATGAGGAAAATGAATGATTCTGTTAATTTTAAACCTTCATTTGCAAATGAGAGCTTGAATAGTGAGACTTGAATGGTACGGCGTTCAGTTTATCAGCGCAGATGAACAATTAGGATGATTTTGTCACTGTATAACAAAATATTTTTATATGATTTTCAAAGTGGAGTTACTTTTGTTGTTATAAAATCTTGTTATTAATTACTTTAATATTATTTTTTTTATATAATAGATATTAAATTGTATTATTTCAGTACTCTTTTCATACTACACTAAAGATGTATCTTCAAGGAATTTGAGAAACAAGAATTTTTATAATTTTATTATTAATATTTATTTAAATTAAGCAATGTATTTTCTATTTTCTATTGGTGGGTTGTTTTCTTAATCATTTTCGCCATTTAATATTTCAGTATTCGAGTATTTAAAATACTTAATCAGATATTTTATTATCTTAGATATCATCCGAGTAAATGTTATATTCGAATACCAAATAAGTAAAATAGGTAAAATAGGTTTTTTTTAATTAAAAGAAGAGTGCGGTTTATTTTATTTGTATCTCAGTAGCATAGTTTTGAAATCTCAATTGTGCACAAACAAAATTGATTATACACAAAAACATGTAACGCTCTTTTACATTTTCTACAAAAATAACCAAAATTGCACGCATGCCTTATTGGTTATAAAAAATATATATTAATACTTATGTATAATTAAAAAAGAAACTTATAATATATGGATGGAATTAAATTTTTGACAG
This sequence comes from Atta colombica, assembly GCF_001594045.1. Lineage (NCBI taxonomy): Eukaryota > Metazoa > Arthropoda > Insecta > Hymenoptera > Formicidae > Atta > Atta colombica. Next base: position 396,280 of record NW_017259235.1, on the reverse strand, counting down.
AATAGCAATAATTTTGAAAAGTCAATGTATCATAGCAACGTATAATACAATTTCTTATATAGCTATAATTTTTTCGTTACATTTAAATGCATTTCAATATGCACATCATAACGATCATGAAGTAAAAGTGACAACGTGAAAATATCTTAAAGTTCTTAGCATTTCAATACAGTATATATAAAATCCTAAAATTATTACTATCGTTATCGTTACAATCATTAATATTATCGTTATTATTAATATTTGGCGAAAATAAACACTTGTGTATTATAAACATAAATACAAGTTTCAAATATTGTCATGTATGATACTTCTCCTAAGCCGTGTTGATTCGTGAGAATCAAATCTTTTTTAAGACCGTGCAGCACTTTTTTCTTTCTTGTAAAAAAAATATAACAAGCAATTAAAAAAATAACTGACATTCTTATCTCTAAAAATCTAGTAATAAATCTATTTAAATTGCAAGAACATGATAATATTCAAAGTCTCGTAATAATGTAGTTGTGTATCTATAATGAAATATACATTGATTCGTAAGTAACTCGGTTATGCAAAATTATCACAAATTTGCTGCAAACTAACAATATTTAAATATACTCTTTTGTACCGTTCTTCTACCCAGATAATAATAATCAGAAATATCATACTAAACGCCCCATATGCAATCTACACAGAGCTTGTACAAAGTTAATGTTTTTTTTTCGTAAAACAATACTATACATGACTCTCCCTCAATATCATACATTTAACAGTAATGAATGTGAATTACTGACAATAATTAATGTTGTTGACGTGTGATTAACTTCTTAAAGAAAAAAATTTGTTACTTGTTTCAAAATCGTTCAGTCTCTTGATAACTATTTACATAGCTACTAGACAATTACAAATTTATTTTATTATGATGGAAAAATTAATTTTGCTTACCCGATAAAAGTATCTCCAAGCTGATCTCGGAAAAGGTATAGAAATATCTTTAATACAAATTGGTTCGAAAATAATTAACACAGTTTGTAATTCGACTGCTTGACAATTCGATTACTGGTACTCTGTCTAACAGAAATCCTATTCTTTCGGAATTCAACACTTTCATTTTTCTAAAGTATTTTTATCGGCAATCCGAGTTCAGATATTGTCGCTTTATCTAAACTGCGATCTAATTTGTGTAGCCTTCCCATTACGTTCTTTTTTTCGAAATACAAGAAATAATTTCAAAAAGGAAGAGAGAAAGAAAGAGAGAACAATTTACTTTCATTGTAACGTTAAACGCTGAAAGATTGCTAATGAGATTAAATTACAAAGAGATACGATAGTTTGAACGTAACAGGAAGATATTTCATTTATAACATTAATACGAGAGCAATTACTTATTAATCTAGTTGTCAAAAATATGTTTAAGATCGTGCTCGTAGGCGGCGATAAGTAACATAATTCCAAGGCCTGTCGATAAGCCTAAAGTTTGCCAAATGCATTGTAATCGCGAACCACTTTCCGCGGAATGACTCGACGACAATTCTGGTACCTAAGGAAAAAAAAGTAATTCAAGAAGAAGATTTCATTCTTAAATTATCGTAAATCTTTCGTAGAACAAAGTATACTCACCATATCTACTAATGCTATATATATAAATATTCCAGCGGCAACCGCAAATATCCAACTGGTAGCGTCGGGAGTACTTCCTAACAATATTCCGCCTATCATACCTAACAGACAAAGCACTGAAGACAATAAATTGTAAAAAACAGCCTGTTTGGTACTCATGCCCGCTTTCAGAAGTACTGCAAAGTCACCTGTACAAGAATATTCACATTATTGTATTACTAATAGCGAATTCTAATGGACGCACTTAGTGTGCACTGACGCACATTATCGCCGTCGTACACAAATTATCATAAAAATGATTATTATAAACATCGAAATCCATTAAACCTTAAATAATGAAATACTCAATTCACTTTATTATGCTGTTAGATAAAATATGTATTTTATAATTCGAAATATTTTCCTTTTACATTCAAAATTAGTTAAATTAGTGTACAATGACTTTAATATACACCCCTACGCACTTGCGATCCAATCAAATTCGCCGTTGTTATAAATACATATATATTTATAGGTACATCAGGAATCAGGGACACAATACCGAGTTCATGAGGTAATTCATGACAGAGAACAGCAATAGCCGTGGAGAATCCACCTGCGATGTTTGCTGAAAAAGCTGCCCCGATAGCCATGCCATCCGTAAAATTGTGCAGACCATCCCCCATTACAACCATCCAAGCCACGTTGGACATTGATTCGGGAGCCGAGTGTACGTGGCCTAGAATCGAAATGAATGTTATCAGACATGCACACATTGCGTAAGAGATTATAGTATTTATATTTTATTACAAAATGTTGAAAACGCACCATGGGAATGACTATGGCCGTGATGTTTGGTCTCGTGTTCACGTAGAATGACGGTATAGCTCTCCGATTCATTTAATGATACGTCAGCACCATCGGCATTTTTCTTAGCATTTACAATCGGATCATCCATTCTCCAATCATCCTTTGGTTTTTTCTCTATGTCATCAGTCACGATTTTCGTTACAGAATTACAATTGGATGTCAATGGTTTTTCCTCCTCGATGATAGGTGGTCTCTCATGATGATTCATTCGACGATTGTGATGATTATCTGCATATTTCATTGATTATTTTTCATACCTTTCAATATGCCTTTGAAGTAAATATATTAACTTGACAAGCTGCTCTATTTTGATCGAAACGTGACAACCCAGATAACCATTAATATACATTAAATTTAATACAAAAAACATCTGTCACCTTGAGTTTCACTAGCAATCTCGCCGTAACAATATGGGTACGAAGAGTATTTGTGTTTACATAGCTTTTCACCGACAACATTGCTGTTTGGCCCATCGCTCTCCCTCATTACTCTCACGCGCGTAGGTAACTATAATATTATTTCACCGATTGATATAATATAAGAAATTACGTTTACGAAGATAAAGATTCTTCTTTTATTCACCTTTTTCTTATGCTGCCAATGCTTTCGCCATTCGGATATCATATTTAACGCCTTCTCAGTGAAAAAGAATGTCACGAAACCCATCATAGCGATTAATCCTTTCCACATATTCATACTATGTAGATTCACATGATCGATTAATAACGCGTTACTCTCGTCGTGATGATGTTCGTGTTCATGATATTTATCGTTTTCATGGTGATGAAGTGGCATCATCGCCTACAAACATTAGAAAGATACTGTAATATTAAAATAAATCATTTTATTACGGATGTATAACATCTTATAAATAAAAGAAACTTGCGTGTGGTAATAGATGGATAAAGGCATCACCGGTTAAAGTACCTACGGCCAGGGCAACTAGAAATTGTAGCACGTGATGGTAATAATTCTTTCCCATGATCGGAATTACTACTACACCGAGCAATCCGCTAAGACTAATTACGAAAATACTAACTGTTGAATATACCCAGACTGGAATAAATAAAAATGACAATTTTTTTATTGCCTTTCTTCAGAAAGAACTGACTTATCTTTAGAAGACTAGATTGATCATTGCATTTTGTTCGTTCACATTCACATAATACCTTTTACAGTATTACGCGCCGAATCCTCCGCTGTATAAAATTTATCGATTGGCATGACAGGCTTGTAGTTCTCGGGTACTCGTATACAGCCGTTTCTCTCCGAACTGGATTCGGCCGCTAATTGATACACAAGAACCGGACACACCCGTTCGAAAAGCCAGCTAGGCAATATCGTCGCGTTATTATTGAAAACGTAGTGTGAATCTTGGGCAACAGTACTTAGCAACTCTTGACTATTTAAGCACTGAAATAAAAGTAAATGCACTGAATCAACGCATTATATATAATTATAATTACTACAAAACAAATTTCTCAAGAATTAAGTTATTTTGATAAATAGCGCATGTCTTACTCTTTCCTTGTTATTGTTACTATCTGCATCGTGTAGGCCTTTACTTAGAAAATTCTTATTATTATCTGTAACATATGAAGATGATTTTCTTGATAAGTTTGCTATAATCTTTTAATGTGTTTACTACTAATTTTATACATACTTCTATCAGTGGTATCACTATCCACCTCTAACGTATCAAATAATCTTAGTAGACCCAATTTCCGGACAAGTTTTTCAAAACCTTCCATAGTTATACTCGTTCCATCTCCATAAGCCTCAAAGATCTTCTGCATGAAGTACCTCTCATTCACATCTCTTTTTAATCTAGATTTATTAACGGTATATAAATCTTCGCTATATCGTGCAGACTTTTGTTTGACATTTGTCACCAACTCTGTTTGAGCAAGACGCTCCAAAAGTTCTGTATCTCTTGAATTTATAGATACACTTGCGTTGTTAATTGAGGATCGTATATCTTGCAGATTGCCGCCGCCTTTGAAGCTTTCCGTCATCTGCTTCTTAAGATGAGTATCATATGATGCAGTTGATATCGCGTCAGTGGTTACCGAAACATTATTATTGCTATTACTGTCAATGTGTTGAATAGGATGAGATCTTACAGAGTCGTGTTTATTGCTAGTGAAGTTACTTGGATCATATCTCTGTTGATTCTTCAAGTATATATATGGTTGTCCTTGTGGATCCGAATGATTTTTGGTATTTGTTGAATTATTCGATGCCATCACCGACAAATTCGTATGCGCCGAACAGGGTACATGTGCAGTGCACAGTACACACACCACGCATACGGTAACGATATGATGCGACATGATGAGCCTCCTGAAAGCAGAGCATATACACATATATAAATATATTGTGTGTGTGTGCGTGCGTGTGTGTGCGCGCGCGCGCGCGTGCGTGTGTGTGTGTGTGTGTGTGTGTGTATACACTACGAATATACCGTATTTTAACTACCGATTTATAGGCATGGAAAGTTGTAAAGCGCGCATTTCAACTGTTGGAGAATTAATTCTGTAGACATACGTACAACATTGCGCAGGAAACAATTATCGGCATAAATTCCATGATAATATGTCAAGTATAACCAGATAGCGGCTTGAGTAATCAAATAATGATGATAACAGTATTTTAATATTTCTCTTTTCTCACTATTTTCTTATCATCAGCGATATAATTTTTTTCTTTTCCGTAATTACCAGCAAATTTTTATAATAATGAGTATGATTAATTATTTTAATTAATACAAAAATTATTACGATTAGTACAAAAGGACTTGAAGCTATTTTGCACCGCATTACTTGTATACTTACATTACAATCCTACTTATAAACCACTTCATCGCGAATTAGAAGTGTTTGCGACAGCGTGTTTCGCAAACGTCTAACTTGGAAGTGCAACAAAGCGTTTCTTTATAAGTGACAACGTTTAACAAATTATTTTAAAAATTGTTCAACCTTCGCTTTCGTTACGTTTGGGTAATTCCCACTAATAATTCGTGCGATAGAAGTAAATTATTACAAGGCCGGTGAAAAAGAAAAACTCCAGAAATATATAAATACAAGAAAAAAGGCATGTAGAAACACTTGAAAAAATTTTTTTTAATGTTATTTTTTTTCGAAATCGTTAAATAACGAACGAGCAAGTCAATGAACGAACAAAATTACGCTACTTATTGAACAGATATCTATCCAACGTTGCATTTATTGATACAAGCAATCTGCGGCTAAGTCTGGACATAGACCCATCCAGCGTCGCGACATCTTATGCAATATGTACTGCCTGACTCATTCTGTCGTGTATATGTATATATAAACATCTAATCTATATTAAAAGCGTACTCTCGTGCGCGCATCACAATAAAATTATACAGCTAAACCGGCTAAATATAAAATAACGATTAACTTTCCCATGAGATGACGAGCCGTTCGGCATTAAAGAGCGCGAAAGAGATTAAAATAAAGCTGATACGCGCGCACGTGAGAGCGCCACGTACATCTAGACGTGACATCTTTCGTGCACTACATATCTCTGTAAAAGGACCGACGCGCAGATTGTTCTCGTTGGAAATCTGAAAACGGCTCGGCTTGCTAATTAATTGTGTCGTCCCACGCGTGAGAATTGCGTTCTTCGTTTCGCTCAGTCTCATCGGATCTGCTGGCTGAAAAAAAAAGAGTTGACTTTGTTGTTTCAATTGTTTGTTCTTCGCATGTACTCTGTATTATCTTAGGATTAACTTCGGTCTAATAGATGTAGTAACCTCTTAGCCTTTTAATCTAAGCTTCGAGTTGTGACGTTAATTTGCTCCAAGCTCTAAATTTTGCAGTTGGAATCTAACCAACTTGAAGCTTAGGAATTACGATTTAAGATAGCAGTCGGGTTTGCTGGAAAAAAAAAAATGTTAGGACAAGGTAGTACAATTCTGAATGAAATATAACATTTGAATCCAATTTTCGAGGATTCAAGTATAATAACTCTTTCATTGTGTAGAGGATATCAAAGAAAGATATCAAACAGAAAGAAATAAAACTTGAATTTTGAAAATGGGATTTAAATTTTATCTCGTTTAAAATTGTTCGAAATTATAGCGTGAAAAACTCCGCAATCGAATCAACCTGAAAATATGGGAAATTTTCAAGTATCAATGACGATCTGTTATAAAATGCAAATCTAAACATTTTATTCGGAGAAATAATTATCGGTTCCCATAAATTACAAGTGACAGGGTGTGAGATAACGTGCGCAAGATAGGATGTCGATAACGTACGTGGCTAAAAATAAATCGATATTCGATCTCCGGTGACTTCGGTATTCGTTCATTCATATTTGCGTGCGATTCGACACCGGTGCGCTGTGTTCGCCCCTTACACCTTGTTTTCCTCTTTCGATCTGCTAACTGTCGTTTAGCGATGCTAATGACGCTATTCTACGTCGATAAACAGATGTACATATGTGATTGGCGCGTGTCGTCGATCCTCGTGCGTTCGAGACACGCTGCGTATCATAATCCATAAATGTATATAATCGGTAAACAATGAAACTAGTCGCGAATCGATGCGAGATCTCGATCTACTTATGCCTCGATCGAATCGCAAGGCACTGCTCCTTTTTACCGCGCAGATCATTTTTTATGAGGAGAGAAAAAAAAAGAAAGGACATCGCACGAAGGATTTTCACGCGTCGGCGAGGAGGGACCTTCGCGAACACGGAAAAGTGCGGCCGAGAATTATAGGCATTACGGCCGGCGCCGAAATAGTCGCGACGTAGCCGCTATCAAAAACTGTATTTTTAGCTGTCAAAAAATTGGAAGTAGGAAATTAGAAGACGGCGAGAGAGAAGGAAAACGAGAGAAATCTCGTTGCTGTCCACCTTCTCCTCATTGGCTCATTCTCCCTTCCTCGACGTACCGACTACCGTTCGGTAGTTTCGGCGCCGACTGACAGAATTTAGAATTTAGGTTAGGAAGGCCAGGGCTTTCCAGCTCTTGCGGCGGAGTAGCCGGGGACACGATACGTGCCCCGTCGTTCGATCGAGGCTACTCGACGACCCTGCTGGCGTGTCGAGTGCTGACCAGTGCTGACGTATATCGGTGACGATTGTGGATCGTCACCGAGACACGTTTTATCTCTTTTTGTTTCTCTCACCCGGCTTGCGATGATCTGCGCTGATCGGCGCGTGCGACACGGAGGTGTCGCGTGGAGAGCCGTGCGTGTAGTCTTCCCTTTCTTTCCTACTTCCTTCTCTTCTCTTCTCTTCTCTTCTCTTCTCTTCTCTTCTCTTCTCTTCTCTTCTCTTCTCGTCTCGTCTCGTCTCTTCTCTTCTCGCACGACCGGCCGCTACTTCTTCGCACCCTCCTTCTCTATCCCAGTATCCCACTTCTATCTATGCCCCGTGACGAACTGCGCCGCGCGGCCCGTCCGTAAGCAACAAGTACAGTATACCTACCTCTGAACGTAGCGCTTAGCGCAAGAAGATGATAGCTCGGCGTGAACGATAGACTTAGATAGACTGGCGGCCTGCTGGTCGCCCGACGGCGCGGGTCGTTTGCGCAACGCGATGCTCCTCTATCCTCACAGTTCACTCGTACTGCTCGTACTCATATACATTCACGCGCCGATACAGACGATACAGGCACATACAGAACCTACAGAACGTATAGAACATATAGAACGACGGAGGAAGAGGAGGACGGTGACTCGATGTTATATATTCGATCAGGAATACGTATTTCTTTCAATTCTGATTCTATTTTCAAATACATATATAATTTATTAATTATATATATCTATGTAATATATAAATATATATTTTCTATATATTTGCAATATTTTTATGATATATATAAGCTTGAACTTTTTCGTTTAAACAAAAGTTCAAGCTTATATATATCATAAAAATCTATGATATGAAAAAGGATAGAGATTCGTCATTGAAAAATATTCTGCTTTATCTTCAATTTATCTTCAATTCTGTATTTTTATAATACGCCAAATCGACGACTTTTTTCCATCTTTCCTTTTCTGTTTTTCGTTCCTTTTTCTCTTTTTCTCTCTCACACGATCCTCTTATTAATTGAAACGAAATCCAGTATCGGCAACTGTCGCGTCTCGATGGAATTTGATTCGATTTTTCGGCCTCTCGGAGAGTCAATGAGATCGCGTGATTGGTGGAGAGGCGACAAACGTCACGCATGCCAATCGTCCTCCGCAATTAATCGCGATCAATCACAAATATGCTCCAACGTTCAGAGCGCTCCCCTCTTTCGCCCCAATGACTTCGGACCACCCGGAAGGTTCTCACCCATTTGATCGATCTTGACATAGTACGCGTTTGTCGGCGATAAAAGAGTTTGCAATTTGTAATAGTACGCGTATTGCTATTCCAGAAATTACAATTAAACTGGAAAGAATAAATTTTTTCCTCTCGCTCATATTTCATTTTTAATATATATTTTAGATCCGCACAGCTGCTGAACAAACTACTGTAATATTATAACAATATTATAATTAATAATGTTAGGCTCAACAATGTAAAACATGTGTTATTATTAGATTTATATATGTACATTGTTAAAAGCAGAGTTGACAAAAAAATGTTTTATTAACATGTTTTTAATGCTTCATACATACTTTAGACAGTATTATAAAAAACTTTTTAAAATATGTTAAAAACATCGCATTTAAGCAGTTTTTTAAATAGTTTAAAATATGTTTAAAACATTATTTCTACAAACCTTGGTTTGCAAAAAAAATTATAATATTGATGCCATATAGTTTGTATTCTGTGGATAACGAAACATGTAGAAATGGTTAACAAATATTAAGTTTATCTAATTATAAACTTGGCATATAAGGAGTTTTTATTTAATATACGTTATATAATATATATAGTAATTTAAATACGTATAATTTAAATAGAAATTTTTAATGTATAATTCGAATATATGTTAAACAATTGTAGTAAAAAATCTCCAAAAACTGAGAGATCTCTATATAAGGATTGATTGTGTATTTTCAAACAAGGTGAAAATTACAAAAATGAGCAAATTCACTAGAATTTGACTAATAGAATTATAAATTCTAATAAATTCGCTTTTGTAATTTTCATCTCATTTCAATATTATGTATACAAAATTCAGTTCGCGCATATATATGAATCAATTTAGTTTTGTTTTGAAACACTCTTTATTCTATTTTATTATCTCTTAGCGCAAGTTTTTTTTTGCTCTGTTGTTGAATTCCATCGTTTCTCTTTTTTTTCAGCTCTCTAACGATTGTGTTCGCCAGTTTCATTTCTAATTTAAAGTCAGCGAAGATACGCAAAAGGAAGCAGGAGAAGAGCGAACAGTTTTTGAATACTTTGATTGTGATCGAAGTGGGGATAAAAAGCTAGCTTTCCTTCGTTGCATAAAATTGCACTTTTAGAAAAAAAACACATCGCAGTTATAAAATTCGGACCAAAATTTAAACCGCGGCGGAAAATTACAAGTCTTATCAACAGGGAAATGCGAGGTTCTTGTTTAACGACCATGCATTCTTATCAGAATGAGTTTCAAGATATAGAAAAGAAAAATAATTTGTCGTTGTACGCACGTGTTCTGCATGCATTTCTATCTGTTCTCGAGTCCTCAAAGGTTACTTTTCAACGAATAATAACATAATAATTAATGTAACATAACATAAAAATAATATAAATATAATATTTCATAAATAACTGCGAAACAGAGATTTGATTTAATTGTAAGATTTAATTTGTTTGCATCGATTCAGGAGAAATCTCAAGTCGACGCGGAAGAAACTGGAAATATTTCTACGAGGGATCTTGATCGATGCTTTATTAATTTACATGGTAAATATGACACTTTCAATTAAACTCCAATTAATTTAATTTATAAGTAATTGATTTGATGGGCCGAGGAGCCAACAAGTTTTAATTATAACTACACACACATAACATTAATCAAACTCTTTCCACAACAATAATTCTGTCCGCATTATACGAAATACTAAAAAGTATATTTTGATTTGATAAATTTATCGCTGATTAAATTAATCAAAATATAATCGAATTTTTCATGAATTTGGTCTATTTTTGTCAACTTTATTTCGCGATATATAAGATATAAACATATGTGAGGCCGTAAGGGAGAAAGTGCATGTGCTCGTTTCTCGCTCGTGGCGCTTTTATGGGAGCGATCGATTGTGGATTTTGAGGCAGCGAAATAAGAGGCAGCGTCGTCGTACGATTGTCGTAGACATGCCGCACGTATTGCTGGGCGATTCGATCGCGGTAGAATTGGAAGGTAATGTCTGAAAATTGCGTTGAATCGCATTGTCCAAACCGCCGTTCTCACAAATCCCGCTTGAGGGATCTAACCTTGCATCAACAAAACTGTAAACAAAACCGCATAACCTTCTTGCTTGCTGTCACCGTCAAATTCGTAAATATCCAACTATTCGACCTTACCTCAATCATCCAGTTTTTTCCCTTATGTCGTAGCTTTTCACTCGTTAGTTCTTCACATGTGTGCGTATGCGAGTACCGATTATGTAAGTGTCATTAGAGAATATAGGTGAACCACCTTGTGAGCGTCGCTAGCAATTGCATTCTCTTGTCGCAGCTCAGGAGCCATGGCCACAACCAATTACCTTGTATCAGCCATACGAAGTCGAGCAGATTCTGCTTCCCGACAATGCAAACTGTCTTGCAGTACAGGCTTTCCTCAAGATGTGTCAGCTCGATTTTCAAATAGAACCGAGGAAGAATGCAGAGTTTATGTCACCGTCAGGCCGCGTGCCCTTCATCAAGTGCGGCACAAAGTTAATATCTGAGTTTGATGGTATAGTGGCACACATAGGAAGTAAAGGAATAAGTCTCTCCGATCATCTGGATCCTGATGGCAAAGTGGACATGAGAGCATACCAATCTCTTGTTAACAATGTATTTGTTAATGCTGAGCTATACATCTGCTGGGTAAACCCTGTGATTTTAAACGTCACAAAGCAGAGGCACGGAAGTGTATATCCTTGGCCACTTAATCATTATCTGAATTGGCAGAAGAGACGAGAAGTCATAAAAAAACTCAGCATACTCGGCTGGTACAACAAAAGTTTGGATGAAGTTTTCGATGATGTAAAGAAGTGTTGCATAGCATTATCTGAGAGGCTAGCGGACGAAGAATTTTTCTTTGGGAAAGAGTAAGTAGTAATTATGTTTCTTCTCATTCTTTCTCCTTTTTGTTATTGATTCAGTTGACACTTGACAAATTATCCTGTTCCATAAGACCCACCGAAGTCGATGCCTTGGTATATGGTCATATTTACACTCTCACGTCGCCTTCCTTCCCTTACAATGAAGAAGTCGCTGCCATAATTCGTCAGTTTCCCAAGCTTCTCGAGCACATGTTCAGAATCGAACATCGTTACTTTAGTTTTGGAATACAAAACGAGATTGCGGAAGAGTTTGAAATAATTGAATCAGTCTCCAAAGATACTCTGTGGGATGGCTTTCGATCACAACCTGAATCGCTTCCTCCTTTTTCCGAGCATTCTTTTACATTGTCGATAAATTAACGAAATATATCTAACTTTTTCTAAGTAAATATGTAACGATTTTACAAATATATAAATATACATATCGATCGCTAATGCGATATTAACGAGATTTATTCGCATGATTTTGTATGTAGCAAACCCAACGAGTTGGACGCTTTGGTTTTTGGTCACATATTCACGATAATCACGACGCCGCTACTTGACAAGCTGGCTATGATCGTACAGGATCATCCGAAGCTCGTGAATCTCTGTAAACGCATCGAGATTAGGTATTTTCAGCGTACGGAGGATTAGATAGAACTTTACTCGGACTTTAGATATATCGAGTTGCGGTACACCGATTATGTTCATCATAAATTGAAGTTCTTGTGTTTTGCCACCAATGCGACCAAGGATGATCATATCAAGGAAAATCTTTGTAACATTCAATAAAATAACTCTCGATGATGATGTGCTGTTAAAGAACGTTTTCTGTTTAGTGACACAAGTAACACAAATGTTCTATCTTGGCATTCCACGAGTAACAAAAACAGAACGATACTTATGTCAACTTGTGTTACCAAATAGGAAACGTCTAAAAATATTTATTTCTTTTTGAAAGATCCGCAAGATGGATATATCTGAAGTGCGAGTAATGTTGAAGCATGATATGTAGTACACTTTCATATTTTAGATTGTTGTTGTTATAAACACATGAGATATATATATTAAAGTTGATCATTCCATGATAATGTCTTTTAAATGCGTAATATTGCACATAACATTTTTCAGCTTTTTTTCTCCTCAAGCTATAGACAGTCAGACTAATGAAACGCTGGAGTTCAAGAATTAAGCCAATGATCCAACCGTATCGAGGATATCGAATTAAAAGAAAACGACACGACTTTTGTCTAAACTAAATTCAGACGTGATATCCCAATAAGTCAGGCAATAAAAGCATGCCAAAACACGTTGAAGCACGGTTTTCGGAAGCTATTTACTAGGTATAAAATCTCGTGTTCATAAAATGTACCGCCGATTATGTCATATCAATGTTCCTGGTGATATCTTTCTATATATTTATAATTATTTTATTCAAGTATGTAATTAGTAATATGTATATTATTAAGCGCGCACTATTACGTTAAAGTATATCGTGTATGTAAAGTATACATGTACAGTAATGTAGATGCAGGGAGAAACAATTTTCTAGTCAATACACCAATCTCCATTTTTATGTCTGTACGCAGATACAGGAGAGGTAACTTTCGATGTATATGTCGTGTATATATGTAATGACTACATGTAAAATTTGAATACAATCTTTCTTTGAGTCTATATTAATGTTTCTTGTCTCCAGCGTTTCAGTCATTGCACCGTTGAAACGCAAATCAAGAAAAATCTGTCTATTTATATCCCTCATTATTTTATTGGTATTATGTCTGTTGTCAATTTAATTCTATAACAATAACACTGTCGTGAAGAGTTTAATTCAGGATGATTGGCTATACGTGATTCAAATAATTTCACGAATAACAATCAATTTGCTTTATTATTATTATTTGTGCATAATGTGAGTATAATCTTAAACTATCATAAACACTACAAGATGTAAGATTTCTGCGATGCTTTCTGTTACATTATGCTGCTAATTCTGTTCTTTTTGATACTGAATTCGATCTATACTTCTTATATTATAAATTATACACAGATTTATAATGTAGCACATGTAATCGTGTATAATTATATAATTAT